>NC_053039.3:155005098-155308128 GCF_002575655.3 Aegilops tauschii subsp. strangulata
TATTTGTACTAAGCTATAGAGCTAGTTCCACTCTAGTGTAAAATTATTTGAACTAGCTTATAGAGCTAGTTCAACTCTAGTGTAAAATTATTTGTACTAGGCTATAGAGCTGTTTAACGCTAGTGTAAAATTATTTGTACTAGGCTATAGAGCTAGTTCAACTCTACTGTAAAATTATTTGAACTAGCTTTTAGAGCTAGTTCAACTCTATTGCAAAAAAATTGTACTAGGCTATAGAGCTAGTTCAACTCTACTGTAAAATTATATGGTCTAGCTCTTAGAGCTAGTTCAACTCTATTGCAAAAAAATTTGTACTACGCTATACAGCTAGTTCAACACTTGTGTAAAATTATTCGTACAAGCTTATAGAGCTAGTTCAACTCTAGTGTAAAAATATTTGTACTAGGCTATAGAGCGAGTTCAACTCTATTGTAAATTTAGTTGAACTAGCTTATAGAGCTAGTTCAACTCTAGTGTAAAATTATTTGTACTAGGCTGTAGAGCTAGTTTAACTCTAGTGTAAAATTATTTGTACTAGGCTATAGAGCTAGTTCAACTCTAGTGTAAAATTATTTGAACTAGCTTATAGAGCTAGTTCAACTCTAGTATAAAATTATTTGTACTAGGCAATAGAGCTAGTTCAACTCTAGAGTAAAATTATTTGAACTAGCTTATAGAGCTAGTTCAGCTATAGTGTAAAATTATTTGAACTAGGCTATAGAGCTAGTTGAACTCTAGAGTAAAATTATTTGAACTAGCTTATAGAGCAAGTTCAACTCTAGTGTAAAATTATTTATACTAGGCTATAAAGCTAGTTCGAATCTAGGGTAAGATTATTTTAACTAGCTTATAGTGCTAGTTAAACTCTAGTGTAAAATTATTTGTACTATGCTATAGAGCTACTTCAACTCTAGTGTAAAATTATTCGTACTAGGCTATAGTACTAGTTCAACTCTAGTTTAACGCTAGTGTAAAACTATTTGTACTAGGCTATAGAGCTAGTTCAACTCTACTGTAAAATTATATGATCTAGCTCTTAGAGCTAGTTCAACTCTATTGCAAAAAAAATTGTACTACGCTATACAGCTAGTTCAACGCTTGTGTAAAATTATTCGTACAAGCTTATAGAGCTAGTTCAACTCTAGTGTAAAAATATTTGTACTAGGCTATAGAGCGAGTTCAAATCTATTGTAAATTTAGTTGAACTAGCTTATAGAGCTAGCTCAACTCTAGTGTAAAATTATTTGTACTAGGCTGTAGCGCTAGTTTAACGCTAGTGTAAAATTATTTGTACTAGGCTATAGAGCTAGTTCAACTCTACTGTAAAATTATTTGAACTAGCTTTTAGAGCTAGTTCAACTCTATTGCAAAAAAATTGTACTAGGCTATTGAGCTAGTTCAACACTTGTGTAAAATTATTCGCACAAGCTTATAGAGCTAGTTCAACTCTAGTATAAAAATATTTGTACTTGGCTATAGAGCAAGTTCAACTCTAGTGTAAATTTAGTTGAACTAGCTTATAGAGCTAGTTCAACTCTAGTGCAATATTATTTGTACCCGCTTATAGAGCTAGTTCAACTCTAGTGTGCAATTATTTGTACTAGGCTATAGAGCTCGTTCAACTCTAGTGTAAAATTATTTGTACTAGGCTATAGAGCTAGTTCAACTCTAGTGTAAAATTATTTGAACTAGCTTATAGAGCTAGTTCAACTCTAGTATAGAATTATTTGTACTAGGCAATAGAGCTAGTTCAGCTATAGTGTAAAATTATTTAAACTAGCTTATAGAGGTAGTTCAGCTATAGTGTAAAATTATTTGTACTAGGCTATAGAGCTAGTTCAACTCTAGAGTAAAATTATTTGAACTAGCTTATAGAGCGAGTTCAACTCTAGTGTAAAATTATTTTTACAAGTTTATAGAGCTAGTTCAACTCTAGTGTAAAAATATTTGTACTAAGCTATAGAGCTAGTTCCACTCTAGTGTAAAATTATTTGAACTAGCTTATAGAGCGAGTTCAACTCTAGTGTGAAATTATTTTTACAAGCTTATAAACCAATGTCAACTCTACTGTAAAAATATTTGTACTAGGCTATAGAGCTAGTTCAACTCTAGTGTAAAATTATTTGTACTTGGCTATAGAGCTAGTTAAACTCTAGTGTAAAAATATTTGTTCTAGGCTATAGAGCTAGTTGAACACTAGTGTAAAATTATTTGAACTAGCTTATAGAGCGAGTTCTACTCTAGTGTGAAATTATTTTTACAAGCTTATAGAGCTAGTTCAACTCTAGTGTAAAATTATTTGTACTAGGCTATAGAGTTTGTTCAACTGTAGTGTAAAATTATTTGAACTAGCTTATAGATCTAGTTCAACTCTAGTGTAAAAGTATTTGTACTAGGCTATAGAGCTAGTTAACTCTAGTTTAAAATTATTTGTAGTAGGCTATAGAGCTGGTTCAACTCTACTGTCATATTATTTAAACTAGCTTTTAGAGCTAGTTCAACTCTAGTGCAAAAATTTTTGTACTAGGCTATAGAGCTAGTTCAACACTTGTGTAAAATTATTCGTACAAGCTTATAGAGCTAGTTCAACTCTAGTTTATAAATATTTGTACTAGGCTATAGTGCGAGTTCAAATCTAGTGTAAATTTAGTTGAACTAGCTTATAGAGCTAGTTCAACTCTAGTGCAAAATTATTTGTACAAGCTTATAGAGCTAGTTCAACTCTAGTGTGCAATTATTTGTACTAGGCTATAGAGCTAGTTCAACTCTAGTGTAAAATTATTTGTACTAGGCTATAGAGCTAGTTCAACTCTAGTGTAAAATTATTTGAACTAGCTTATAGAGCTAGTTCAACTCTAGTATAAAATTATTTGTACTAGGCAATAGAGCTAGTTCAACTCTAGAGTAAAATTATTTGAACTAGCTTATAGAGCTAGTTCAGCTATAGTGTAAAATTATTTGAACTAGGCT
Organism: Aegilops tauschii subsp. strangulata; assembly: GCF_002575655.3. Classification (NCBI taxonomy): domain Eukaryota; kingdom Viridiplantae; phylum Streptophyta; class Magnoliopsida; order Poales; family Poaceae; genus Aegilops; species Aegilops tauschii. The sequence continues at coordinate 155,008,069 of NC_053039.3, forward strand.
ATAGAGCTAGTTGAACTCTAGAGTAAAATTATTTGAACTAGCTTATAGAGCAAGTTCAACTCTAGTGTAAAATTATTTATACTAGGCTATAAAGCTAGTTCGAATCTAGGGTAAGATTATTTTAACTAGCTTATAGTGCTAGTTAAACTCTAGTGTAAAATTATTTGTACTATGCTATAGAGCTACTTCAACTCTAGTGTAAAATTATTCGTACTAGGCTATAGTACTAGTTCAACTCTAGTTTAACGCTAGTGTAAAACTATTTGTACTAGGCTATAGAGCTAGTTCAACTCTACTGTAAAATTATATGATCTAGCTCTTAGAGCTAGTTCAACTCTATTGCAAAAAAAATTGTACTACGCTATACAGCTAGTTCAACGCTTGTGTAAAATTATTCGTACAAGCTTATAGAGCTAGTTCAACTCTAGTGTAAAAATATTTGTACTAGGCTATAGAGCGAGTTCAAATCTATTGTAAATTTAGTTGAACTAGCTTATAGAGCTAGCTCAACTCTAGTGTAAAATTATTTGTACTAGGCTGTAGCGCTAGTTTAACGCTAGTGTAAAATTATTTGTACTAGGCTATAGAGCTAGTTCAACTCTACTGTAAAATTATTTGAACTAGCTTTTAGAGCTAGTTCAACTCTATTGCAAAAAAATTGTACTAGGCTATTGAGCTAGTTCAACACTTGTGTAAAATTATTCGCACAAGCTTATAGAGCTAGTTCAACTCTAGTATAAAAATATTTGTACTTGGCTATAGAGCAAGTTCAACTCTAGTGTAAATTTAGTTGAACTAGCTTATAGAGCTAGTTCAACTCTAGTGCAATATTATTTGTACCCGCTTATAGAGCTAGTTCAACTCTAGTGTGCAATTATTTGTACTAGGCTATAGAGCTAGTTCAACTCTAGTGTAAAATTATTTGTACTAGGCTATAGAGCTAGTTCAACTCTAGTGTAAAATTATTTGAACTAGCTTATAGAGCTAGTTCAACTCTAGTATAGAATTATTTGTACTAGGCAATAGAGCTAGTTCAGCTATAGTGTAAAATTATTTAAACTAGCTTATAGAGGTAGTTCAGCTATAGTGTAAAATTATTTGTACTAGGCTATAGAGCTAGTTCAACTCTAGAGTAAAATTATTTGAACTAGCTTATAGAGCGAGTTCAACTCTAGTGTAAAATTATTTTTACAAGTTTATAGAGCTAGTTCAACTCTAGTGTAAAAATATTTGTACTAAGCTATAGAGCTAGTTCCACTCTAGTGTAAAATTATTTGAACTAGCTTATAGAGCGAGTTCAACTCTAGTGTGAAATTATTTTTACAAGCTTATAAACCAATGTCAACTCTACTGTAAAAATATTTGTACTAGGCTATAGAGCTAGTTCAACTCTAGTGTAAAATTATTTGTACTTGGCTATAGAGCTGGTTAAACTCTAGTGTAAAAATATTTGTTCTAGGCTATAGAGCTAGTTGAACACTAGTGTAAAATTATTTGAACTAGCTTATAGAGCGAGTTCTACTCTAGTGTGAAATTATTTTTACAAGCTTATAGAGCTAGTTCAACTCTAGTGTAAAATTATTTGTACTAGGCTATAGAGTTTGTTCAACTGTAGTGTAAAATTATTTGAACTAGCTTATAGATCTAGTTCAACTCTAGTGTAAAATTATTTGTACTAGGCTATAGAGCTAGTTAACTCTAGTTTAAAATTATTTGTAGTAGGCTATAGAGCTGGTTCAACTCTACTGTAATATTATTTAAACTAGCTTTTAGAGCTAGTTCAACTCTAGTGCAAAATTTTTTGTACTAGGCTATAGAGCTAGTTCAACACTTGTGTAAAATTATTCGTACAAGCTTATAGAGCTAGTTCAACTCTAGTTTATAAATATTTGTACTAGGCTATAGTGCGAGTTCAACTCTAGTGTAAATTTAGTTGAACTAGCTTATAGAGCTAGTTCAACTCTAGTGCAAAATTATTTGTACAAGCTTATAGAGCTAGTTCAACTCTAGTGTGCAATTATTTGTACTAGGCTATAGAGCTAGTTCAACTCTAGTGTAAAATTATTTGTACTAGGCTATAGAGCTAGTTCAACTCTAGTGTAAAATTATTTGAACTAGCTTATAGAGCTAGTTCAACTCTAGTATAAAATTATTTGTACTAGGCAATAGAGCTAGTTCAACTCTAGAGTAAAATTATTTGAACTAGCTTATAGAGCTAGTTCAGCTATAGTGTAAAATTATTTGAACTAGGCTATAGAGCTAGTTGAACTCTAGAGTAAAATTATTTGAACTAGCTTATAGAGCAAGTTCAACTCTAGTGTAAAATTATTTATACTAGGCTATAAAGCTAGTTCGAATCTAGGGTAAGATTATTTTAACTAGCTTATAGTGCTAGTTAAACTCTAGTGTAAAATTATTTGTACTATGCTATAGAGCTACTTCAACTCTAGTGTAAAATTATTCGTACTAGGCTATAGTACTAGTTCAACTCTAGTTTAACGCTAGTGTAAAACTATTTGTACTAGGCTATAGAGCTAGTTCAACTCTACTGTAAAATTATATGATCTAGCTCTTAGAGCTAGTTCAACTCTATTGCAAAAAAAATTGTACTACGCTATACAGCTAGTTCAACGCTTGTGTAAAATTATTCGTACAAGCTTATAGAGCTAGTTCAACTCTAGTGTAAAAATATTTGTACTAGGCTATAGAGCGAGTTCAACTCTATTGTAAATTTAGTTGAACTAGCTTATAGAGCTAGCTCAACTCTAGTGTAAAATTATTTGTACTAGGCTGTAGCGCTAGTTTAACGCTAGTGTAAAATTATTTGTACTAGGCTATAGAGCTAGTTCAACTCTACTGTAAAATTATTTGAACTAGCTTTTAGAGCTAGTTCAACTCTATTGCAAAAAAATTGTACTAGGCTATTGAGCTAGTTCAACACTTGTGTAAAATTTTCGCACAAGCTTATAGAGCTAGTTCAACTCTAGTATAAAAATATTTGTACTTGGCTATAGAGCAAGTTCAACTCTAGTGTAAATTTAGTTGAACTAGCTTATAGAGCTAGTTCAACTCTAGTGCAATATTATTTGTACCCGCTTATAGAGCTAGTTCAACTCTAGTGTGCAATTATTTGTACTAGTCTATAGAGCTAGTTCAACTCTAGTGTAAAATTATTTGTACTAGGCTATAGAGCTAGTTCAACTCTAGTGTAAAATTATTTGAACTAGCTTATAGAGCTAGTTCAACTCTAGTATAAAATTATTTGTACTAGGCAATAGAGCTAGTTCAACTCTAGAGTAAAATTATTTGAACTAGCTTATAGAGCTAGTTCAGCTATAGTGTAAAATTATTTGAACTAGGCTATAGAGCTAGTTCAACTCTAGAGTAAAATTATTTGAACTAGCTTATAGAGCAAGTTCAACTCTAGTGTAAAATTATTTGTACTAGGCTATAAAGCTAGTTCGAATCTAGGGTAAGATTATTTTAACTAGCTTATAGTGCTAGCTAAACTCTAGTGTAAAATTATTTGTACTATGCTATAGAGCTACTTCAACTCTAGTGTAAAATTATTTGTACTATGCTATAGAGCTAGTTCAACTCTAGTGTAAAATTATTTGTACATGCTTATAGATCTAGTTCATCTCTAGTTTAAAATTATTTGAACTAGCTTATAGAGCGAGTTCACCTCTAGTGTGAAATTATTTTTACATGCTTATAAAGCTAGGTCAACTCTACTGTAAAATTATTTGTACTAGGCTATAGAGCTAGTTCAACTCTAGTGTAAAATTATTTGTACGGCTATAGAGCTAGTTCAACGCTAGTGTAAAATTCTTTCAACAAGCTGATAGAGCTAGTCCAACTCTAGTGTAAAAATATTTGTAATAGTCTATAGAGCTAGTTCAACTCGAGTGTAAAATTATTTATACTAGGCTATAGAGCTAGTTAAACTCTAGTGTAAAAATATTTGTACTAGGCTATAGAGCTAGTTCAACTCTAGTGTAAAATTATTTGAACTAGCTTATAGACCGAGTTCAACTCTATTGTGAAATTATTTTTACAAGCTTATAGAGCTAGTTCAACTCTAGTGTAAAAATATTTGTACTAAGCTATAGAGCTAGTTCCACTCTATTGTAAAATTACATGAACTAGCTTATAGAGCTAGTTCAACTTTAGTGTAAAATTATTTGTACTAGGCTATAGAGCTAGTTTAACGCTAGTGTAAAACTATTTGTACTAGGCTATAGAGCTAGTTCAACTCTACTGTAAAATTATATGATCTAGCTCTTAGAGCTAGTTCAACTCTATTGCAAAAAAAATTGTACTACGCTATAGAGCTAGTTCAACACTTGTGTAAAATTATTCGTACAAGCTTATAGAGCTAGTTCAACTCTAGTGTAAAAATATTTGTACTAGGCTATAGAGCGAGTTCAACTCTATTGTAAATTTAGTTGAACTACCTTATAGAGCTAGTTCATCTCTAGTGCAAAATTATTCGTACAAGCTTATAGAGCTAGTTCAACTCTAGTGTGCAATTATTTGTACTAGGCTATAGAGCTAGTTCAACTCTAGTGTAAAATTATTTGTACTAGGCTATAGAGCTAGTTCAACTGTAGTGTAAAATTATTTGAACTAGCTTATAGAGCTAGTTCAACTCTAGTATAAAATTATTTGTACTAGTGTAACATCCCAAATTTTCAATTTGGAATGTTTTACATAGATCATCATTGCATATCATGTTTTATTGCATTTTGACAAATCCTCGATAAATCCTAAGCAACTCAAGGACCCTCGGAGAGAGTTGGGGATTTTCTCGAATTTTCTTATTTGATTTTTCAAACAAGGATTGGGATTTTTAATTATTTTTCCCTCCGGAAAAATATTTCATTTTTAAGATAAACGAGAGGAGAAAATATGACTTCTCCAAAACAATTGAAATACTGGAGGAAAAATGTTAAAAACATTATTTGGAATTTATTTGGATTTATTTGCAATTTTTATTGCATTTAAAAAATATGCATGTTTCCAAATATTTATTTTTGATTTTAAAAATGTTCACCCTATTCTAGATTTTCTAACTAGACGGGGAAAATTTATTTCGTATTTTTCTGATTTTTATTTATTTTTCTATGCAATTTTCTTCGCGGAACTTATTTAAATAAAAAAACGCGCTTGCCCGACTGGGCCGAGGCCCAGCCGAAGCCAGGCCGGCCCGCCCCGTCGCCTTCCTCCTCCCGCACGCCGACGCGCCGCCGGAGTCCGCCGCCCGCACGCCTCCCGAGCCCGACCCCTTCCCCAAGCCTCCTAGCACCCCCCTTGCTATATATAGCCCCCCCTCCGTTTTCGCCGCCACCATCGCCGGAGGAGCCGCCGCCGCCGCATCTAGCCCCGCCGCCGCCCGCCTTTTGCCTCGCCGCCCGTCGCCGGGAGCCCCCGAGCCGGAGCCCCCTCGCCGCCGGAGCCTCCGCCCTCGAGCCCCGCACCCCGCCGCCGAGCCGCGCCCGCCGGAGCCCTCGCCGGAGCGAGCCCCATCGAGGTACTGCCGCCGCCATTCCCGTCGTGTTGACCGGTTTTCTAAAAAAAAACCTTTTGTTTAAAAAAAGACCCTAGATCGGTTTTTTTCTCGGTTTTCTTATTTTACGAGCGTTCACCGAACCGTTCGTTTCAACGAACGCGTTCGTCGGTTTTTCTCTGTTAACTAACATCCATTCTTTAACCGTTCGTCCGTTTTTCTTTTACACCGGATTTTTCTCGTTATTTTCTCAGATTTGATTTCTGATCGAATCTTCGTTTCTGTTTAACTTCTCGCTCGTTTATCGGAATCAGGTGATTCAAGCGCCTAGAGTTTCGTCTCGAAATTCTCTTTCCGTTTAACCTACTCAAACAAGTTTTTGCTACAGTAAAATTTGACCTAGACCCAGATTAGCAAACGAAGTTTCTTTCTTCCGCCGTTTAACTTTCGTTGCTTCTTTCGAGTTGATTCTTTTTGCAAACCGGAGTTCTTAAGTTGAACTTTCTGGTTGGATTTTTCATTCGAATTTTATCTGTGCATTAGATGAGTACTGATTGTATGCTTGTTTGTTTGCGATAGAGTACCCGGAGTGTGCCGCTTGTTACTTCGACTCGCTAGGTTTTGCGGATCATCAGCAAGGCAAGTAACACTTTGATCATACCCCGTTCATACCCAGTTTTATTGCATTAGATCTATTTCATCAAACACATTGCATGATTAGGATCTAATTAAACTGTGGGTATTGGGAAGTAGTTGAGGTAGTACCTATTACCTGTTTCTTTTATCAAACCCTTGGGAGTTACTTCTACGTTGATATTATATCGCCGTGCTATGCGTAGACGTGGTTTGGGTTTGAGAGATATTCATGACAGATGTGAGATTCTTAATAATGGTTCAACTTAAGGTGGCAACTAAAACTCACATCTGGGTGGATTGAGGCACCTGGAGAACCCAGTGTTGTCTGTATGTATAAGGTCCGCCACCCAGGCTCAAAGGGATCATAAGATATTTCATGCTAGAAACTTCCGTGTGCAGCCGCAAGCTATTATGGGCTCTAGCATAGCTGAGTAGGTTACAGGATCTCTTGAAGAGGTGGACTAGGAGATGTAGGGGAAAGTAGGTGTACCGGTCCATCCAGAGTAGAGAGTGACTGTTTCTGAAAGACTGTGTCTCGGTCATCCGTTTCTCAAACATCATGCAGTGCGAGAATCAAGCGGAGGCGATCGAGTCTTGTGGGAAAAGTGCACAAACCTCTGCAGAGTGTACAAACTGATCATGATTAGCCGTGTCCCCGGTTATGGACAACTTGAGTATCTAGTACTTGGATTATCATTTGAATCTCATCACCATGATACTTATAATTAATTTTGTTGGGTTTAATCACGTTCTTAATTGGGATTGAGATGCTGTCAACCATCTCAATGTTTCACAACCACCATGATAGTTAAATAAAATTTATTCCTTTGAAGTAGGATAAAATTGGCTTTTCGCAAAAATGTAACCATGGAGCTTTCCACCAGCCACATATGCATGTAGTATAGCATTATTACTGTTCATTGCTCTCTATGTGCTACATTGCCAGCATATTCTATGTGCTGACCCGTTTTCGGGCTGCAACGTTTCATGTTGCAGACTTTTCAGACGACGAGTAAGGTGCCTTAGGTCGTGGTCTTATACTCAGTGATGCCGCTGGAGTTGATGGACTCACTTATCTTCCAAGTCTTCCGCTGTTATCGTTTTTAGATGGCCTTAAGCCATATTTATCATACTTAATCTCTTCGGAGATATTCGATGTAATAAGTGTGTGATTGCTACTCTGTTATAAATCCTCCATTTGTACTGTGCGTGTCAGCATTACTGATCCAGGGATGACACTGGTGCACAGCAGCACAGGCCATTTGAGGTCTGGTCGCTACAAAGTTGGTATCAGAGCACACGCTGACTGTAGGACACGACCACTAAGCTTAAAGCCCTAGAAAACTTCTCTCTTCTCATTTCTGACTCCTCTCCACTTTCTACTCTTTTAGGAATGGCGAATGCAAGGAGCAAGTTCATGCAACCCGACGAAGACACGCCATTTGGACGACACCTGAAGGAAGTCACCAAGTACTTGAACATAGGAATACCAAGCGTCACCGGAACCTGCAACGCTACCTTACCTGAAGAGGAGAGCTGGAAGATTCAAGTTATCATTCCAGGAAGGACGTTTGCGCCAATTACGGAACCCATAAGATTGGTTTTCGAAGCACCAACTTGGAGTTTAGGGAAGAGCATGGCCGCACATATCGCCATGGGACGCATTGGAGAAGTCTACCACCAGGAGCTTAAGGATACAATTTATCAAATTTGTGGACGTCGAGACACGCAATGGGAGATGATCAAGACCAAGAAGGATGGATCAATTGCAGCTTTCATCCAGGAGCAGAACCAACATATTCGACGCCAGGAGAACCAGATATGCACGGACAAGGAAGAACTGAAGAAGGCATTCACGAAGATCAAGGAACTCCAAGAAGAACTCAAGACTACACACGAAGATTATTTGGAGGAAATCAACGCACTAGTAGGGAAGATTGACGACCTGGAGAATAAGATTGGAGCATTCATGGGAAATCCAGTGCCAAAAGCAAAAGTCGACGAATGCACTTGTCCGAATAACTACATCATCATTGACGACACCGACTCGGAACCAAGTGAAGACGAATGGATTGATGAAGCTGGAGCAGACATCATGGAGTCTTCAACGGATCAGAATTTTTAGTAGACCCCCATATCAGTAGTAGTTTTCCCCCATTGAATAGTATAGTTCAAGCACTTTGTAACGCTAGTTAGATCGATTCTTTTGCCTTGTTTGGATTGATTGAGTGATATTGATTGAATTTGCCTCATGAGCATATTGGTAGTGTTTTCTCTCTAGACCTCATTCTATTCCTAATTCTCATCTTTTCTAAACTCATCAGATGCCTCCGAGACGCGACACCGGATTTGTTTTCCCGCCAGAGATCACCCAGTTGATTCAGCAACAGAATGCCTTGATGCAAGTGTTAGTTCAGAACCAAGGCAACAACAACAACAACCCACCGCCACCACAACCTGTTGATCACCTAGCCCGTTTCTTAAGGCTAAACCCGCCGGTGTTTTCCAGTAGCACCGAGCCGATTGTAGCAGATGATTGGCTCCGCAAAGTTGGAAGGGAGTTGACCACTGCAGGATGCACAGATGCGGAAAGAGTGCGTTTTGCCGCACATCAGCTTGATGGACCCGCAGCATCATGGTGGGAAAATTATACAGCCACGCACCCCATTGACACTGTCACATGGGACCAGTTTCAGCAAGCTTTCCGTACAGCTCATGTTTCAGCAGGAGCTATGGCTATGAAGAAACGTGAGTTTCGTAACCTACGCCAAGGAGGACGCACCGTAGGCCAGTATGTGGAAGATTTCAGTAAGTTAGCACGTTATGCACCAGATGACGTTGCTACGGATGCAGCCAAGCAGGAGAAGTTTCTGGAAGGATTGAATGACGAGCTAAGTATGCAGTTGATGGTAGCAACCTTCAACAACTACCAAGAGCTGGTAGATAGAGCTCTCATGATAGAAGGGAAGCAACAATAGATCGAAAACCGCAAAAGGAAGTATGGACAAGGGAAGTATAATTCTGGAGCCCAGCAGAAGCCACGATTTACCCCGAAGTCGGGAGGACAGTTTCAGCATACCCATGGAGGAGGTAGTTCGCACAACCATAATGGCTCCAAGAATGGTAATGGGAATGGAGGAGGAAACGGACAGAACCGCACCAACCCATCTACCCCAACCAAGAGAGATCTAAGTCACATTACTTGTTTTAAGTGCCAGAAGAATGGACATTATGCTACTGATTGTCCCGAAGCCCAAAATGGAAATGGCAATGGAAGCTCTGGGAAGAAGCCGAACCCGTTCAACTAAGGACATGTGAACCACGTGAGCGTGGAGGAGATTGAAGCTCATCCTGATGCAGTAATAGGTAAGTTTTTGGTTAAGTCATTTACTGCAACCGTTCTTTTTGATACTGGTGCATCGCATTCATACATATCAAGGGGATTCGTAGACAAGTTTAAGATGTCCACCCAAGTTCTCAAAAGCCCCATGTTAGTAACCTCGCCAGGAGCAGAGTATATGGCCACCCAAGGATGTTTTCAGATACCATTGGCCATGGGAAGGCATGTTTTCCCCTCAGACCTCATTGTTTTGGAATCGCAAGGTTTGGATGTGATTCTGGGAATGGATTGGCTATCGTTGTATGGAGGAAACATCGATTGTGCCAGCAAGACGATTTTGCTTACCACCCCAGAAGGAAAAAGGATCAAGTATATATCCAGGCATATGCCGAAGAGGACTCAAGTAAATTCCTTATCAGGAGTTGTACAGGAGGAAGTACCAGCGGTGAAGGACTATCCGGATGTATTTCCAGAAGAGTTGCCAGGCATGCCACCAGATAGAGACATTGAGTTCTTGATTGAACTTTTGCCAGGCACAGGGCCAATATCTAAGAGACCGTACAGGATGCCCGCAAAGGATTTGGAGGAAATTAAGAAGCAGATCAAGGAGTTACTGGATAAAGGCTATATTCGCCCAAGTTCGTCACCTTGGGGATCACCAGTACTTCTAGTGGAGAAGAAAGATGGATCACTAAGGATGGTTGTTGATTACCGAGGATTGAATGAAGTGACCATCAAAAACAAGTACCCGCTGCAGATGATCAATGATTTGTTTGACCGCCTGCAAGGAGCTAAAGTATTTTCCAAGATCGATCTACGATCGGGATACCATCAGTTAAAGATTCGAGAGCAGGATATACCCAAGACAGCATTTACCACCAGATATGGATTGTATGAGTATACCGTTATGTCATTTGGACTGACTAACGCACCGGCCTATTTCATGAACCTGATGAACAAAGTGTTTATGGAGTTTTTGGATAAGTTCGTCATGGTGTTCATTGATGATATTTTAATCTTTTCCAAGGATGAAGAAGAGCATGAGGAGCATTTGCGATTGGTACTTGAGAAGCTCAGAGAACATCAGCTATATGCCAAGTTCAGCAAATGTGAGTTTTGGTTGAAGGAAGTTGGATTCCTTGGACATGTTATTTCTGGAGAAGGAATAGCAGTAGACCCTACCAAGGTTGACACAGTGACAAGTTGGGAATCACCCACGACAGTTGGAGAAATCCGGAGTTTTCTTGGACTCGCAGGATACTACCGGAGATTTATCGAAAATTTCTCAAGGATTGCTAAGCCCATGACTGAGCTATTGAAGAAGGACACCAAGTTTAATTGGACTGAGGATTGTGAAGCTAGTTTCCAGGAGTTGAAGAAACGATTGGTTACCTCACCCGTGTGGATTCTGCTAGATCAACGCAAGGACTATGAAGTTTATTGCGACGCTTCTCGTCGAGGACTTGGAGCAGTGCTTATGCAGGAAGGAAGAGTTGTTTCGTATGCTTCACGACAACTTAAACCCCATGAGAAGAATTATGCTACGCATGATTTGGAATTAGCAGCCGTGGTGCATGCATTGAAGACATGGAGACATTTTCTCATCGGAAACCATTGTGAGGTGTACACGGATCACAAGAGTTTGAAGTACATTTTCACGCAGAAGGAGTTAAACCTCAGACAGAGGAGATGGTTGGAGCTCATCAAAGACTATGATATGAGATTGCATTATCACCCCGGAAAGGCTAACGTAGTAGCAGACGCGTTGAGCCGCAAGAGTCATATCAGCACCCTCATGACAGGAGAATTACCTCAGGAGTTAGCCGAGGACCTTCACGAGCTATGCTTGGAGATAGTCCCTAGAGGCTATTTAGCGACATTGGAGATTCAGTCTACCTTGATGGAAAAGATCAGAGAAGCTCAGAAGACAGATAAGGAGATTGAAGAGATAAAGGAGAAGTTGAGCAAAGGAAAAGCCAAGGGATTTCGTGAAGATGAGCACGATACCTTATGGTTTGAAGACCGTGTATATGTACCAAATGATCCGGAGATCAGGAAGTTGATTTTACAAGAAGCCCATGATTCACCGTACTCGATTCACCCAGGGAATACCAAGATGTATTTGGATTTGAAGAATCTTTTCTGGTGGACCGGAATGAAGAAGGATATTGCGGAGTATGTAGCAGTTTGTGATGTATGTCAGAGAGTGAAGGCAGAGCATCAGAAGCCAGCAGGATTGCTACAACCATTGCCGATACCCGAATGGAAGTGGGATAAAATAGGCATGGATTTTATCACAGGATTACCAAAGACTCGTTCAGGCTATGACTCGATATGGGTTGTAGTCGACCGTTTGACGAAAGTAGCTCATTTTATTCCAGTGAAGACCACCTACACCAGTGCTAAGTTGGCAAAGATATACATGACCAGGATAGTATGTTTGCATGGAGTTCCGAGGACTATTGTATCAGACAGAGGAACCCAATTTACCTCGAAGTTTTGGAAGAAGTTACATGAAACATTGGGAACCAGGCTGGAATTTAGTACAACATTTCACCCACAGACAGATGGACAGACCGAGAGAGTCAACCAGATTTTGGAGGACATGTTGAGAGCATGTGCGCTAGATTATGGATCTAGTTGGGACGACAATTTGCCATATGCAGAGTTTTCATATAACAACAGTTATCAAACCAGTTTGAAGATGGCCCCTTTCGAAGCTTTGTACGGAAGGAGGTGTAGAACACCGTTGTTATGGGACGAAGTTGGAGACCGTCAGTTGTTTGGACCAGATTTGATTAAGGAGTCTGAACACAAAGTAAGGTTGATTCGCGATAGGCTCAAGGTAGCCCAGTCCAGGCAGAAGAGCTATGCTGATTCTAAACGCAAGGACACCGTTCATGAAGTCGGAGACAGAGTGTATCTTCGAGTATCACCACTTCGAGGAGTGAAGCGCTTTGGAGTTAAGGGAAAGTTAGCGCCTCGTTTTATCGGACCATACAGAGTGTTGGAACGTATGGGAGAAGTTGCTTACAAGCTGGAATTGCCCGAAGGATTGTCTGAAGTACATGATGTATTTCATGTTTCACAGTTGAAGAAGTGCCACGCAGAGATGGCTGAGATACCACTGAGAGATACTGTGCCACTGGAAGCGATTCAGTTGGAAAGTGATTTGACTTATGAGGAGAAACCTGTTAAGATTCTCGAGTAAGCCAGCTGAGTTACCCGCAGCAAGGTTATCAAGTTTTGCAAAGTTCAGTGGAGTCACCACACAGAAGATGAGGCCACCTGGGAGCGAGAGGAAGATCTACGGAAAAACCACTCCCACCTGTTTTCTAGCCAACCCGAATCTCGAGGGCGAGATTCATCTTAAGGGGGGTAGGTTTGTAACATCCCAAATTTTCAATTTGGAATGTTATACATAGATCATCATTGCATATCATGTTTTATTGCATTTTGACAAATCCTCGATAAATCCTAAGCAACTCAAGGACCCTCGGAGAGAGTTGGGGATTTTCTCGAATTTTCTTATTTGATTTTTCAAACGAGGATTGGGATTTTTAATTATTTTTCTCTCCGGAAAAATATTTCATTTTTAAGATAAACGAGAGGAGAAAATATGACTTCTCCAAAACAATTGAAATACTGGAGGAAAAATGTTAAAAACATTATTTGGAATTTATTTCGATTTATTTGCAATTTTTATTGCATTTAAAAAATATGCATGTTTGAAAATATTTATTTTTGATTTTAAAAATGTTCACCCTATTCTAGATTTTCTAACTAGACGGGGAAAATTTATTTCGTATTTTTCTGATTTTTATTTATTTTTCTATGCAATTTTCTTCGCGGAACTTATTTATAAAAAAAACGCGCTTGCCCGACTGGGCCGAGGCCCAGCCGAAGCCAGGCTGGCCTGCCCCGTCGCCTTCCTCCTCCCGCACGCCGACGCGCCGCCGGAGTCCGCCGCCCGCACGCCTCCCGAGCCCGCCCCCTTCCCCAAGCCTCCTAGCACCCCCCCTTGCTATATATAGCCCCCCCTCCGTTTTCGCCGCCACCATCGCCGGAGGAGCCGCCGCCGCCGCCGCATCTAGCCCCGCCGCCGCCCGCCTTTTGCCTCACCGCCCGCCGCCGGAGCTCCCTCGCCGCCGGAGCCTCCGCCCCCGAGCCCCGCACCCCGCCGCCGAGCCGCGCCCGCCGGAGCCCTCGCCGGAGCGAGCCCCGTCGAGGTACTGCCGCCGCCGTTCCCGTCGTGTTGACCGGTTTTCTAAAAAAAAACCTTTTGTTTAAAAAAAAACCCTAGATCGGTTTTTTTCTCAGTTTTCTTATTTTACGAGCGTTCACCGAACCGTTCGTTTCAACGAACGCGTTCGTCGGTTTTTCTCTGTTAACGAACGCCCGTTCTTTAACCGTTCGTCCGTTTTTCTTTTTCGGCGGATTTTTCTCGTTATTTTCTCAGATTCGATTTCTGATCGAATCTTCGTTTCTGTTTAACTTCTCGCTCGTTTATCGGAATCAGGTGATTCAAGCGCCTAGAGTTTCGTCTCGAAATTCTCTTTCCGTTTAACCTACTCAAACAAGTTTTTGCTACAGTAAAATTTGACCTAGACCCAGATTAGCAAACGAAGTTTCTTTCTTCCGCCGTTTAACTTTCATTGCTTCTTTCGAGTTGATTCTTTTTGCAAACCGGTGTTCTTAAGTTGAACTTTCTGGTTGGATTTTTCATTCGAATTTTATCTGTGCATTAGATGAGTACTGATTGTATGCTTGTTTGTTTGCGATAGAGTACCCGGAGTGTGCCGCTTGTTACTTCGACTCGCTAGGTTTTGCGGATCATCAGCAAGGCAAGTAACACTTTGATCATACCCCGTTCATACCCAGTTTTATTGAATTAGATCTATTTCCTCAAACACATTGCATGATTAGGATCTAATTAAACTGTGGGTATTGGGAAGTAGTTGAGGTAGTACCTATTACCTGTTTCTTTTATCAAACCCTTGGGAGTTACTTCTACGTTGATATTATATCGCCGTGCTATGCGTAGACGTGGTTTGGGTTTGAGAGATATTCATGACAGATGTGAGATTCTTAATAATGGTTCAACTTAAGGTGGCAACTAAAACTCACATCTGGGTGGATTGAGGCACCTGGAGAACCCAGTGTTGTCTGTATGTATAAGGTCCGCCACCCAGGCTCAAAGGGATCATAAGATATTTCATGCTAGAAACTTCCATGTGCAGCCGCAAGCTATTATGGGCTCTAGCATAGCTGAGTAGGTTACAGGATCTCTTGAAGAGGTGGACTAGGAGATGTAGGGGAAAGTAGGTGTACCGGTCCATCCAGAGTAGAGCGTGACTGTTTCTGAAAGACTGTGTCTCGGTCATCCGTTTCTCAAACATCATGCAGTGCGAGAATCAAGCGGAGGCGATCGAGTCTTGTGGGAAAAGTGCACAAACCTCTGCAGAGTGTACAAACTGATCATGATTAGCCGTGTCCCCGGTTATGGACAACTTGAGTATCTAGTACCTGGATTATCATTTGAATCTCATCACCATGATACTTATAATTAATTTTGTTGGGTTTAATCACGTTCTTAATTGGGATTGAGATGCTGTCAACCATCTCAATGTTTCACAACCACCATGATAGTTAAATAAAATTTATTCCTTTGAAGTAGGATAAAATTGGCTTTTCGCAAAAATGTAACCATAGAGCTTTCCACCAGCCACATATGCATGTAGTATAGCATTATTACTGTTCATTGCTCTCTATGTGCTACATTGCCAGCATATTCTATGTGCTGACCCGTTTTCGGGCTGCAACGTTTCATGTTGCAGACTTTTCAGACGACGAGTAAGGTGCCTTAGGTCGTGGTCTTATACTCAGTGATGCCGCTGGAGTTGATGGACTCACTTATCTTCCAAGTCTTCCGCTGTTATCATTTTTAGATGGCCTTAAGCCATATTTATCATACTTAATCCCTTCGAAGATATTCGATGTAATAAGTGTGTGATTGCTACTCTGTTATAAATCCTCCATTTGTACTGTGCGTGTCAGCATTACTGATCCAGGGATGACACTGGTGCACAGCAGCACAGGCCATTTGAGGTCTGGTCGCTACAACTAGGCAATAGGGCTAGTTCAACTCTAGTGTAAAATTATTTGAACTAGCTTATAGAGCTAGTTCAGCTATAGTGTAAAATTATTTGTACTAGGCTATAGAGCTAGTCAACTCTAGAGTAAAATTATTTGAACTAGCTCATAAAGGAAGTTCATCTCTTGTGTAAAATTATTTTAACAAGGCTATAGAGCTAGTTCGAATCTAGGGTAAAATTATTTGAACTAGCTTATAGAGCGAGTTCAACTCTAGTGTGAAATTATTTTTACAAGTTTATAGAGCTAGTTCAACTCTAGTGTAAAAATATTTGTACTAAGCTATAGAGCTAGTTCAACTCTAGTGTAAAATTATTTTTACAAGTTTATAGAGCTAGTTCAACTCTAGTGTAAAAATATTTGTACTAAGCTATAGAGCTAGTTCCACTCTAGTGTAAAATTATTTGAACTAGCTTATAGAGCGAGTTCAACTCTAGTGTGAAATTATTTTCACAAGCTTATAAACCTATGTCAACTCTACTGTAAAATTATTTGTACTAGGCTATAGAGCTAGTTCAACTCTAGTGTAAAATTATTTGTACTTGGCTATAGAGCTAGTTCAACTCTAGTGTAAAATTATTTCAACAAGCTGATAGAGCTACTTCAACTCTAGTGTAAAAATATTTGTACTAGGCTATAGAGCTAGTTCAACTCTAGTGTAAAAATTTTGTACTTGGCTATAGAGCTAGTTAAACTCTAGTGTAAAAATATTTGTTCTAGGCTATAGAGCTAGTTCAACACTAGTGTAAAATTATTTGAACTAGCTTATAGAGCGAGTTCTACTCTAGTGTGAAATTATTTTTACAAGCTTATAGAGCTAGTTCAACTCTAGTGTAAAATTATTTGTACTAGGCTATAGAGTTTGTTCAACTCTAGTGTAAAATTATTTGAACTAGCTTATAGATCTAGTTCAACTCTAGTGTAAAATTATTTGTACTAGGCTATAGAGCTAGTTAACTCTAGTTTAAAATTATTTGTAGTAGGCTATAGAGCTGGTTCAACTCTACTATAAAATTATTTGAACTAGCTTTTAGAGCTAGTTCAACTCTAGTGCAAAATTTTTACTAGTTCAACACTTGTGTAAAATTATTCGTACAAGCTTATAGAGCTAGTTCAACTCTAGTGTATAAATATTTGTACTAGGCTATAGAGCGAGTTCAACTCTAGTGTAAATTTAGTTGAACTAGCTTATAGAGCTAGTTCAACTCTAGTGCAAAATTATTTGTACAACTTTATAGAGCTAGTTCAACTCTAGTGTGCAATTATTTGTACTAGGCTATAGAGCTAGTTCAACTCTAGTGTAAAATTATTTGTACTAGGCTATAGAGCTAGTTCAACTCTAGTGTAAAATTATTTGAACTAGCTTATAGCGCTAGTTCAACTCTAGTATAAAATTATTTGTACTAGGTAATAGAGCTAGTTCAACTCTAGAGTAAAATTATTTGAACTAGCTTATAGAGCAAGTTCAACTCTAGTGTAAAATTATTTGTACTAGGCTATAAAGCTAGTTCGAATCTAGGGTAAGATTATTTTAACTAGCTTATAGTGCTAGTTAAACTCTAGTGTAAAATTATTTGTACTAGGCTATAGAGCTACTTCAACTCTAGTGTAAAATTATTTGTACCAGGGTATAGAGCTAGTTCAACTCTAGTGTAAAATTATTTGTACATGCTTATAGAGCTAGTTCATCTCTAGTTTAAAATTATTTGAACTAGCTTATAGAGCGAGTTCACCTCTAGTGTGAAATTATTTTTACAAGCTTATAAAGCTAGGTCAACTCTACTGTAAAATTATTTGTACTAGGCTATAGAGCTAGTTCAACTCTAGTGTAAAATTATTTGTACGGCTATAGAGCTTGTTCACCTCTAGTGTAAAATTCTTTCAACAAGCTGATAGAGCTAGTTCAACTCTAGTGTAAAAATATTTGTACTAGTCTATAGAGCTAGTTCAACTCTAGTGTAAAATTATTTATACTAGGCTATAGAGCTAGTTAAACTCTAGTGTAAAAATATTTGTACTAGGCTATAGAGCTAGTTCAACTCTAGTGTAAAATTATTTGAACTAGCTTATAGAGCGAGTTCAACTCTATTGTGAAATTATTTTTACAAGCTTATAGAGCTAGTTCAACTCTAGTGTAAAAATATTTGTACTAAGCTATAGAGCTAGTTCCACTCTAGTGTAAAATTACATGAACTAGCTTATAGAGCTAGTTCAACTCTAGTGTAAAATTATTTGTACTAGGCTATAGAGCTAGTTTAACGCTAGTGTAAAACTATTTGTACTAGGCTACAGAGCTAGTTCAACTCTACTGTAAAATTATATGATCTAGCTCTTAGAGCTAGTTCAACTCTATTGCAAAAAAATTTGTACTACGCTATAGAGCTAGTTCAACACTTGTGTAAAATTATTCGTACAAGCTTATAGAGCTAGTTCAACTCTAGTGTAAAAATATTTGTACTAGGCTATAGAGCGATTTCAACTCTAGTGTAAATTTAGTTGAACTAGCTTATAGAGCTAGTTCAACTCTAGTGCAAAATTATTTGTATAACTTTATAGAGCTAGTTCAACTCTAGTGTGCAATTATTTGTACTAGGCTATAGAGCTAGTTCAACTCTAGTGTAAAATTATTTGTACTAGGCTATAGAGCTAGTTCAACTCTAGTGTAAAATTATTTGAACTAGCTTATAGAGCTAGTTCAACTCTAGTATAAAATTATTTGTACTAGGCAATAGAGCTAGTTCAACTCTAGAGTAAAATTATTTGAACTAGCTTATAGAGCTAGTTCAGCTATAATGTAAAATTATTTGAACTAGGCTATAGAGCTAGTTCAACTCTAGAGTAAAATTATTTGAACTAGCTTATAGAGCAAGTTCAACTCTAGGGTAAAATTATTTGTACTAGGCTATAAAGCTAGTTCGAATCTAGGGTAAGATTATTTGAACTAGCTTATAGAGCGAGTTCAACTCTAGTGTGAAATTATTTTTACAAGTTTATAGAGCTAGTTCAACTCTAGTGTAAAAATATTTGTACTAAGCTATATAGCTAGTTCCACTCTAGTGTAAAATTATTTGAACTAGCTTATAGAGCTAGTTCAACTCTAGTGGAAAATTATTTGTACTAGGCTATAGAGCTAGTTAAACTCTAGTGTAAAAATATTTGTACTAGGCTATAGAGCTAGTTCAACTCTAGTGTAAAATTATTTTTACAAGCTTAAAAAGCTAGGTCAACTCTACTGTAAAATTATTTGCACTAGGCTATAGAGCTAGTTCAACTCTAGTGTAAAATTATTTGTACTAGGCTATAGAGCTAGTTCAACTCCAGTGTAAAATTATTTGTACTTGGCTATAGAGCTAGTTAAACTCTAGTGTAAAAATATTTGTTCTAGGCTATAAAGCTAGTTCAACACTATTGTAAAATTATTTGAACTAGCTTATAGAGCGAGTTCTACTCTAGTGTGAAATTATTTTTACAAGCTTATAGAGCTAGTTCAACTCTAGTGTAAAATTATTTGTACTAGGCTATAGAGTTTGTTCAACTCTAGTGCAAAATTATTTGAACTAGCTTATAGATCTAGTTCAACTCTAGTGTAAAATTATTTGTACTAGGCTATAGAGCTAGTTCAACTCTAGTGTAAAATTATTTCAACAAGCTGATAGAGCTAGTTCAACTCTAGTGTAAAAATATTTGTACTAGTCTATAGAGCTAGTTCAACTCTAGTGTAAAATTATTTGTACTAGGCTATAGAGCTAGTTAAACTCTAGTGTAAAAATATTTGTACTAGGCTATAGAGCTAGTTCAACTCTAGTGTAAAGTTATTTGAACTAGCTTATAGAGCGAGTTCAACTCTAGTGTGAAATTATTTTTACAAGCTTATAGAGCTGGTTCAACTCTAGTGTAAAAATATTTGTACTAGGCTATAGATCTAGTTCAACTCTAGTGTAAATATATTTGAACTAGCTCATAGAGCTTGTTCAACTCTAGTGTAAAATATTTTGTACTAGGCTATAGAGCTAGTTCAACTCTAGTGTAAAATTATTTGAACTAGCTTACAGAGCTAGTTCAACTCTAGTGTAATATTATTTGTACTAGGCTATAGAGCTAGTTTAACGCTAGTGTAAAACTATTTGTACTAGGCTATAGAGCTAGTTCAACTCTACTGTAAAATTATATGATCTAGCTTTTAGAGCTAGTTCAACTCTATTGCAAAAAAATTTGTACTACGCTATAGAGCTAGTTCAACACTTGTGTAAAATTATTCGTACATGCTTATAGAGCTAGTTCAACTCTAGTGCAAAAATATTTGTACTAGGCTATAGAGTGAGTTCAACTCTAGTGTAAATTTAGTTGAACTAGCTTGTAGAGCTAGCTCAACTCTAGTGCAAAATTATTCGTACAAGCTTATAGAGCTAGTTCAACTCTAGTGTGCAATTATTTGTACTAGGCTATAGAGCTAGTTCAACTCTAGTGTAAAATTATTTGTACTAGGCTATAGAGCTAGTTCAACTCTAGTGTAAAATTATTTGAACTAGCTTATAGAGCTAGTTCAACTCCAGTATAAAATTATTTGTACTAGGCAATAGAGCTAGTTCAACTCTAGTGTAAAATTATTTGAACTAGCTTATAGAGCTAGTTCAGCTATAGTGTAAAATTATTTGTACTAGGCTATAGAGCTAGACAACTCTAGAGTAAAAGTATTTGAACTAGCTCATAGAGGAAGTTCATCTCTTGTGTAAAATTATTTTAACAAGGCTATAGAGCTAGTTCGAATCTAGGGTAAAATTATTTGAACTAGCTTATAGAGCGAGTTCAACTCTAGTGTGAAATTATTTTTACAAGTTTATAGAGCTAGTTCAACTCTAGTGTAAAAATATTTGTACTGAGCTATATACCTAGTTCCACTCTAGTGTAAAATTATTTGAACTAGCTTATAGAGCGAGTTCAACTCTAGTGTGAAATTATTTTTACAAGCTTATAAAGCTAGGTCAACTCTACTGTAAAATTATTGGCACTAGGCTATAAAGCTAGTTCAACTCTAGTGTAAAATTATTTGTACTAGGCTATAGAGCTAGTTCAACTCTAGTGTAAAATTATTTCAACAAGCTGATAGAGCTAGTTCAACTCTAGTGAAAAAATATTTGTACTAGTCTATAGAGCTAGTTCAACTCTAGTGTAAAATTATTTGTACTAGGCTATAGAGCTAGTTAAACTCTAGTGTAAAAATATTTGTACTAGGCTATAGAGCTAGTTCAACTCTAGTGTAAAATTATTTGAACTAGCTTATAGAGCGAGTTCAACTCTAGTGTGAAATTATTTTTACAAGCTTATGGAGCTAGTTCCACTCTAGTGTAAAATTATTTGAACTAGCTTCTAGAGCTAGTTCAACTCTAGTGTAAAATTATTTGTACTAGGGTATAGAGCTAGTTTAACTCTAGTGTAAAATTATTTGTACTAGGCTATATAGCTATTTCAACTCTACCGTAAAATTATTTGAACTAGCTTTTAGAGCTAGTTCAACTCTATTGCAAAAAAATTTGTACTAGGCTATAGAGCTAGTTCAACACTAGTGTAAAAATATTTGTATTAGGCTATAGAGCGAGTTCAACTCTAGTGTAAATTTAGTTGAACTAGCTTATAGAGCTAGTTCAACTCTAGTGCAAATTTTTTTGTACAAGCTTATAGAGCTTGTTCAACTCTAGTGTGCAATTATTTGTACTAGGCTATAGAGCTAGTTCAACTCTAGTGTAAAATTATTTGTACTAGGCTATAGAGCTAGTTCAACTCTAGTGTAAAATTATTTGAACTAGCTTATAGTGCTAGTTCAACTATAGTTTAAAATTATTTGTACTAGGCAATAGAGCTAGTTCAACTCTAGTGTAAATTTATTTGAACTAGCTTATAGAGCAAGTTCAACTCTAGTGTAAAATTATTTGTACTAGGCTATAGAGCAAGTTCAACTCTAGAGTAAAATTATTTGAACTAGCTTATAGAGCAAGTTCAACTCTAGTGTAAAATTATTTGTACTAGGCTATAGAGCTAGTTCAAATCTAGGGTAAAATTATTTTAACTAGCTTATAGTGCTAGTTAAACTCTAGTGTCAAAATATTTGTACTAGGCTATAGAGCTAGTTCAACTCTAGTGTAAAATTATTTGAACTAGCTTATAGAGTGAGTTCAACTCTAGTGTGAAATTATTTTTACAAGCTTATAGAGCTAGTTCCACTCTAGTGTAAAATTATTTGAACTAGCTTATAGAACTAGTTCAACTCTAGTGTAAAATTATTTGTACTAGACTATAGAGCTAGTTCAACTCTAGTGTAAAATTATTTGAACTAGATTATAGAGAGAGTTCAACTCTAGTGTAAAGTTATTTGTACTAGAGTATAGAGCTAGTTTAACTCTAGTGTAAAATTATTTGTACTAGGCTATAGAGCTAGTTCAACTCTACTGTAAAATTATTTGAACTAGCTTTTAGAGCTAGTTCAACTCTATTGCAAAAAAAAATTGTACTAGGCTATAGAGCTAGTTCAACACTAGTGTAAAAATATTTGAACTAGGCTATAGAGCGAGTTCAACTCTAGTGTAAATTTAGTTGAACTAGCTTATAGAGCTAGTTCAACTCTAGTGCAAAAAAATTTGTACAAGCTTATAGAGCTAGTTCAACTCTAGTGTGCAATTATTTGTACTAGGCTATAGAGCTAGTTAAACTCTAGTGTAAAAATATTTGTACTAGGCTATAGAGCTAGTTCAACTCTAGTGTAAAGTTATTTGAACTAGCTTATAGAGCGAGTTCAACTCTAGTGTGAAATTATTTATACAAGCTTATAGAGCTAGTGCAACTCTAGTGTAAAAATATTTGTACTAAGCTATAGAGCTAGTTCCACTCTAGTGTAAAATTATTTGAACTAGCTTATAGAGCTAGTTCAACTCTAGTGTAAAATTATTTGTACTACGGTATAGAGCTAGTTTAACTCTAGTGTAAAATTATTTGTACTAGGCTATAGAGCTAGTTCAACTCTAATGTAAAATTATTTGAACTAGCTTTTAGAGCTAGTTCAACTCTATTGCAAAAAAGTTTGTACTAGGCTATAGAGCTAGTTCAACACTTGTGTAAAATTATTCGTACAAGCTTATAGAGCTAGTTCAACTCTAGTGTAAAATATTTGTACTAGGCTATAGAGCGAGTTCAACTCTAGTGTAAAGTTATTTGTACTAGACTATAGAGCTAGTTTAACTCTAGTGTAAAATTATTTGTACTAGGCTATAGAGCTAGTTAAACTCTAGTGTAAAAATATTTGTACTAGGCTATAGAGCTAGTTCAACTCTAGTGTAAAATTATTTGAACTAGCTTATAGAGCGAGTTCAACTCTAGTGTGAAATTATTTTTACAAGCTTATGGAGCTAGTTCCACTCTAGTGTAAAATTATTTGAACTAGCTTCTAGAGCTAGTTCAACTCTAGTGTAAAATTATTTGTACTAGGGTATAGAGCTAGTTTAACTCTAGTGTAAAATTATTTGTACTAGGCTATATAGCTATTTCAACTCTACTGTAAAATTATTTGAACTAGCTTTTAGAGCTAGTTCAACTCTATTGCAAAAAAATTTGTACTAGGCTATAGAGCTAGTTCAACACTAGTGTAAAAATATTTGTATTAGGCTATAGAGCGAGTTCAACTCTAGTGTAAATTTAGTTGAACTAGCTTATAGAGCTAGTTCAACGCTAGTGCAAATTTTTTTGTACAAGCTTATAGAGCTAGTTCAACTCTAGTGTGCAATTATTTGTACTAGGCTATAGAGCTAGTTCAACTCTAGTGTAAAATTATTTGAACTAGCTTATAGTGCTAGTTCAACTATAGTATAAAATTATTTGTACTAGGCAATAGAGCTAGTTCAACTCTAGTGTAAAATTATTTGAACAAGATTATAGAGCAAGTTCAACTCTAGTGTAAAATTATTTGTACTAGGCTATAGAGCTAGTTCAACTCTAGAGTAAAATTATTTGAACTAGCTTATAGAGCAAGTTCAACTCTAGTGTAAAATTATTTGTACTAGGCTATAGAGCTAGTTCAACTCTAGTGTAAAATTATTTGAACTAGCTTATAGTGCTAGTTCAACTATAGTATAAAATTATTTGTACTAGGCAATAGAGCTAGTTCAACTCTAGTGTAAAATTATTTGAACAAGATTATAGAGCAAGTTCAACTCTAGTGTAAAATTATTTGTACTAGGCTATAGAGCTAGTTCAACTCTAGAGTAAAATTATTTGAACTAGCTTATAGAGCAAGTTCAACTCTAGTGTAAAATTATTTGTACTAGGCTATAGAGCTAGTTCAAATCTAGGGTAAAATTATTTTAACTAGCTTATAGTGCTAGTTAAACTCTAGTGTCAAAATATTTGTACTAGGCTATAGAGCTAGTTCAACTCTAGTGTAAAATTATTTGAACTAGCTTATAGAGTGAGTTCAACTCTAGTGTGAAATTATTTTTACAAGCTTATAGAGCTAGTTCCACTCTAGTGTAAAATTATTTGAACTAGCTTATAGAACTAGTTCACCTCTAGTGTAAAATTATTTGTACTAGACTATAGAGCTAGTTCAACTCTAGTGTAAAATTATTTGAACTTGATTATAGAGAGAGTTCAACTCTAGTGTAAAGTTATTTGTACTAGAGTATAGAGCTAGTTTAACTCTAGTGTAAAATTATTTGTACTAGGCTATAGAGCTAGTTCAACTCTACTGTAAAATTATTTGAACTAGCTTTTAGAGCTAGTTCAACTCTATTGCAAAAAAAATTTGTACTAGGCTATAGAGCTAGTTCAACACTAGTGTAAAAATATTTGAACTAGGCTATAGAGCGAGTATAACTCTAGTGTAAATTTAGTTGAACTAGCTTATAGAGCTAGTTCAACTCTAGTGCAAAAAATTTTGTACAAGCTTATAGAGCTAGTTCAACTCTAGTGTGCAATTATTTGTACTAGGCTATAGAGCTAGTTAAACTCTAGTGTAAAAATATTTGTACTAGGCTATAGAGCTAGTTCAACTCTAGTGTAAAATTATTCGAACTAGCTTATAGAGCGAGTTCAACTCTAGTGTGAAATTATTTTTACAAGCTTATAGAGCTAGTGCAACTCTAGTGTAAAAATATTTGTACTAAGCTATAGAGCTAGTTCCACTCTAGTGTAAAATTATTTGAACTAGCTTATAGAGCTAGTTCAACTCTAGTGTAAAATTATTTGTACTACGGTATAGAGCTAGTTTAACTCTAGTGTAAAATTATTTGTACTAGGCTATAGAGCTAGTTCAACTCTAATGTAAAATTATTTGAACTAGCTTTTAGAGCTAGTTCAACTCTATTGCAAAAAAGTTTGTACTAGGCTATAGAGCTAGTTCAACACTTGTGTAAAATTATTCGTACAAGCTTATAGAGCTAGTTCAACTCTAGTGTAAAAATATTTTACTAGGCTATAGAGCGATTTCAACTCTAGTGTAAATTTAGTTCAACTAGCTTATAGAGCTAGTTCAACTCTAGTGCAAATTTTTTTGTACAAGCTTATAGAGCTAGTTCAACTCTAGTGTGCAACTATTTGTACTAGGCTATAGAGCGAGTTCAACTCTAGTGTAAAGTTATTTGTACTAGACTATAGAGCTAGTTTAACTCTAGTGTAAAATTATTTGTACTAGGCTATAGAGCTAGTTAAACTCTAGTGTAAAAATATTTGTACTAGGCTATAGAGCTAGTTCAACTCTAGTGTAAAATTATTTGAACTAGCTTATAGAGCGAGTTCAACTCTAGTGTGAAATTATTTTTACAAGCTTATGGAGCTAGTTCCACTCTAGTGTAAAATTATTTGAACTAGCTTCTAGAGCTAGTTCAACTCTAGTGTAAAATTATTTGTACTAGGGTATAGAGCTAGTTTAACTCTAGTGTAAAATTATTTGTACTAGGCTATATAGCTATTTCAACTCTACTGTAAAATTATTTGAACTAGCTTTTAGAGCTAGTTCAACTCTATTGCAAAAAAATTTGTACTAGGCTATAGAGCTAGTTCAACACTAGTGTAAAAATATTTGTATTAGGCTATAGAGCGAGTTCAACTCTAGTGTAAATTTAGTTGAACTAGCTTATAGAGCTAGTTCAACTCTAGTGCAAATTTTTTTGTACAAGCTTATAGAGCTAGTTCAACTCTAGTGTGCAATTATTTGTACTAGGCTATAGAGCTAGTTCAACTCTAGTGTAAAATTATTTGTACTAGGCTATAGAGCTAGTTCAACTCTAGTGTAAAATTATTTGAACTAGCTTATAGTGCTAGTTCAACTATAGTATAAAATTATTTGTACTAGGCAATAGAGCTAGTTCAACTCTAGTGTAAAATTATTTGAACAAGATTATAGAGCAAGTTCAACTCTAGTGTAAAATTATTTGTACTAGGCTATAGAGCTAGTTCAACTCTAGAGTAAAATTATTTGAACTAGCTTATAGAGCAAGTTCAACTCTAGTGTAAAATTATTTGTACTAGGCTATAGAGCTAGTTCAAATCTAGGGTAAAATTATTTTAACTAGCTTATAGTGCTAGTTAAACTCTAGTGTCAAAATATTTGTACTAGGCTATAGAGCTAGTTCAACTCTAGTGTAAAATTATTTGAACTAGCTTATAGAGTGAGTTCAACTCTAGTGTGAAATTATTTTTACAAGCTTATAGAGCTAGTTCCACTCTAGTGTAAAATTATTTGAACTAGCTTATAGAACTAGTTCAACTCTAGTGTAAAATTATTTGTACTAGACTATAGAGCTAGTTCAACTCTAGTGTAAAATTATTTGAACTTGATTATAGAGAGAGTTCAACTCTAGTGTAAAGTTATTTGTACTAGAGTATAGAGCTAGTTTAACTCTAGTGTAAAATTATTTGTACTAGGCTATAGAGCTAGTTCAACTCTACTGTAAAATTATTTGAACTAGCTTTTAGAGCTAGTTCAACTCTATTGCAAAAAAAATTTGTACTAGGCTATAGAGCTAGTTCAACACTAGTGTAAAAATATTTGAACTAGGCTATAGAGCGAGTTCAACTCTAGTGTAAATTTAGTTGAACTAGCTTATAGAGCTAGTTCAACTCTAGTGCAAAAAATTTTGTACAAGCTTATAGAGCTAGTTCAACTCTAGTGTGCAATTATTTGTACTAGGCTATAGAGCTAGTTAAACTCTAGTGTAAAAATATTTGTACTAGGCTATAGAGCTAGTTCAACTCTAGTGTAAAATTATTCGAACTAGCTTATAGAGCGAGTTCAACTCTAGTGTGAAATTATTTTTACAAGATTATAGAGCTAGTGCAACTCTAGTGTAAAAATATTTGTACTAAGCTATAGAGCTAGTTCCACTCTAGTGTAAAATTATTTGAACTAGCTTATAGAGCTAGTTCAACTCTAGTGTAAAATTATTTGTACTACGGTATAGAGCTAGTTTAACTTTAGTGTAAAATTATTTGTACTAGGCTATAGAGCTAGTTCAACTCTAATGTAAAATTATTTGAACCAGCTTTTAGAGCTAGTTCAACTCTATTGCAAAAAAGTTTGTACTAGGCTATAGAGCTAGTTCAACACTTGTGTAAAATTATTCGTACAAGCTTATAGAGCTAGTTCAACTCTAGTGTAAAAATATTTTACTAGGTTATAGAGCGATTTCAACTCTAGTGTAAATTTAGTTCAACTAGCTTATTGAGCTAGTTCAACTCTAGTGCAAATTTTTTTGTACAAGCTTATAGAGCGAGTTCAACTCTAGTGTGCAATTATTTGTACTAGGCTATAGAGCTAGTTCAACTCTAGTGTAAAATTATTTGTACTAGGTTATAGAACTAGTTCAACTCTAGTGTAAAATTATTTGAACTAGCTTATAGAGCAAGTTCAACTCTAGTATAAAATTATTTGTACTAGGCAATAGAGCAAGTTCAACTCTAGTATAAAATTATTTGTACTAGGCAATAGAGCTAGTTCAACTCTAGTGTAAAATTATTTGAACTAGGCTATAGAGCAAGTTCAACTCTAGTGTAAAATTATTTGTACTAGGCTATAGAGCTAGTTCAACTCTAGAGTAAAATTATTTGAACTAGCTTATAGAGCAAGTTCAACTCTAGTGTAAAATTATTTGTACTAGGCTATAGAGCTAGTTCAAATATAGGGTAAAATTATTTTAACTAGCTTATAGTTCTAGTTAAAATCTAGTGTAAAAATATTTGTACTAGGCTATAGAGCTAGTTCAACTCTAGTGTAAAATTATTTGAACTAGCTTATAGAGTGAGTTCAACTCTAGTGTGAAATTATTTTTACAAGCTTATAGAGCTAGTTCAACTCTAGTGTAAAAATATTTGTACTAAGCTATAGAGCTAGTTCCACTCTAGTGTAAAATTATTTGAACTAGCTTATAGAGCTAGTTCAACTATAGTGTAAAATTATTTGTACTAGCCTATAGAGCTAGTTCAACTCTAGTGTAAAATTATTTGAACTAGATGATAGAGCGAGTTCAATTCTAGTGTAATGTTATTTGTACTAGACCATAGAGCTAGTTCAACTCTAGTGTAAAATTATTCGTACTAGCCTATAGAGCTAGTTCAACTCTATTGTAAAATTATGTGAACTAGCTTTTAGAGCTAGTTCAACTCTATTGCAAAAAAATTTGTACTAGGCTATAGAGCTAGTTCAACACTTGTGTAAAATTATTCGTACAAGCTTATAGAGCTAGTTCAACTCTAGTGTAAAATATTTGTACTAGGCTATAGAGCGAGTTCAATTCTAGTGTAAATTTAGTTGAACTAGCATATAGAGCTAGTTCAACTCTAGTGCAAAATTTTTTGTACAAGCTTATAGAGCTAGTTCAACTCTAGTGTAAAATTATTTGAACTAGCTTATAGAGCAAGTTCAACTCTAGTGTAAAATTATTTGTACTAGGCTATAGAGCTAGTTAAACTCTAGAGTAAAATTATTTGAACTAGCTTATAGAGCAAGTTTAACTCTAGTGTAAAATTATTTGTACTAGGCTATAGAGCGAGTTCAACTCTAGTGTAAATTTAGTTGAACTAGCTTTTAGAGCTAGTTCAACTCTAGTGAAATTTTTTTTGTACAAGCTTATAGAGCTAGTTCAACTCTAGTGTGCAACTATTTGTACTAGGCTATAGAGCGAGTTCAACTCTAGTGTAAAGTTATTTGTACTAGACTATAGAGCTAGTTTAACTCTAGTGTAAAATTATTTGTACTAGGCTATAGAGCTAGTTCAACTCTACTGTAAAATTATTTGAACTAGCTTTTAGAGCTAGTTCAACTCTATTGCAAAAAAATTTGTACTAGGCTATAGAGCTAGTTCAATACTTGTGTAAAATTATTCGTACAAGCTTATAGAGCTAGTTCAACTCTAGTGTAAAATATTTGTACTAGGCTATAGAGCGAGTTCAACTCTAGTGTAAATTTAGTTGAACTAGCAGATAGAGCTAGTTCAACTCTAGTTCAAAAAATTTTGTACAAGCTTATAGAGCTAGTTCAACTCTAGTGTGCAATTATTTGTACTAGGCTATAGAGCTAGTTCAACTCTAGTGTAAAATTATTTGTACTATGCTATAGAGCTAGTTCAACTCTAGTGTAAAATTATTTGAACTAGCTTATAGAGCTAGTTCAACTCTAGTATAAAATTAGTTGTACTAGGCAATAGAGCTAGTTCAACTCTAGTGTAAAATTATTTGAACTAGCTTATAGAGCAAGTTCAACTCTAGTGTAAAATTATTTGTACTAGGCTATAGAGCTAGTTAAACTCTAGAGTATAATTATTTGAACTAGCTTATAGAGCAAGTTCAACTATAGTGTAAAATTATTTGTACTAGGCTATAGAGCTAGTTCAAATCTAGGATAAATTTTTTTAACTAGCTTATAGTGCTAGTTAAACTCTAGTGTAAAAATATTTGTACTAGGCTATAGAGCTAGTTCAACTCTAGTGTAAAACTATTTGAACTAGCTTATAGAGCGAGTTCAACTCTAGTGTGAAATTATTTTTACAAGCTTATAGAGCTAGTTCAACTCTAGTGTAAAAATATTTGTACTAAGCTATAGAGCTAGTTCCACTCTAGTGTAAAATTATTTGAACTAGCTTATAGAGCTAGTTCAACTCTAGTGCAAAATTATTTGTACTAGACTGTAGAGGTAGTTCAACTCAAGTGTAAAATTATTTGAACTAGATTATAGAGCTAGTTCAACTCTAGTGTAAAATTATTTGAACTAGCTTATAGAGCAAGTTCAACTCTAGTGTAAAATTATTTGTACTAGGCTATAGAGCTAGTTAAACTCTAGAGTAAAATTATTTGAACTAGCTTATAGAGCAAGTTCAACTCTAGTGTAAAATTATTTGTACTAGGCTATAGAGCTAGTTCAAATCTAGGGTAAAATTATTTTAACTAGCTTATAGTGCTAGTTAAACTCTAGTGTAAAAATATTTGTACTAGGCTATAGAGCTAGTTCAACTCTAGTGTAAAACTATTTGAACTAGCTTATAGAGCGAGTTCAACTCAAGTGTGAAATTATTTTTACAAGCTTATAGAGCTAGTTCAACTCTAGTGTAAAAATATTTGTACTAAGCTATAGAGCTAGTTCCACTCTAGTGTAAAATTATTTGAACTAGCTTATAGAGCTAGTTCAACTCTAGTGTAAAATTATTTGTACTAGAGTATGGAGCTAGTTCAACTCTAGTGTAAAATTATTTGAACTAGATTCTAGAGCGAGTTCAACTCTAGTGTAAAGTTATTTGTACTAGACTATAGAGCTAGTTTAACTCTAGTGTAAAATTATTTGTACTAGGCTATAGAGCTAGTTCAACTCCACTGTAAAATTATTTGAACTAGCTTTTAGAGCTAGTTCAACTCTATTGCAAAAAAAATTGTACTAGGCTATAAAGCTAGTTCAATACTTGTGTAAAATTATTCGTACAAGTTTATAGAGCTAGTTCAACTCTAGTGTAAAATTATTTGTACTAGGCTATAGAGCTAGTTTAACTCTAGTGTAAAAATATTTGTATTAGGCTATAGTGCGAGTTCAAGTCTAGTGTAAATTTAGTTGAACTAGATTATAGAGCTAGTTCAACTCTAGTGCAAGTTTTTTTGTACAAGCTTATAGAGCTAGTTCAACTCTAGTGTGCAATTATTTGTACTAGGCTATAGAGCTAGTTCAACTCTAGTGTAAAATTGTTTGTACTAGGCTATAGAGCTAGTTCAACTCTAGTGTAAAATTATTTGAACCAGCTTATAGAGCTAGTTCAACTCTAGTATAAAATTATTCGTACTAGGGAATAGAGCTAGTTCAACTCTAGTGTAAAATTATTTGAACTAGCTTATAGAGCAAGTTCAACTCTAGTGTAAAATTATTTGTACTAGGCTATAAAGCTAGTTCAACTCTAGAGTAAAATTATTTGAACTAGCTTATAGAGCAAGTTCAACTCTAGTGTAAAATTATTTGTACTAGGCTCTAGAGCTAGTGCAAATCTAGGGTAAAATTATTTTAACTAGCTTATAGTGCTTGTTAAACTGTAGTGTAAAAATATTTGTACTAAGCTATAGAGCTAGTTCCACTCTAGTGTAAAATTATTTGAACTAGCTTATAGAGCTAGTTCAACTCTAGTGTAAAATTATTTGTACTAGACTGTAGAGGTAGTTCAACTCAAGTGTAAAATTATTTGAACTAGATTATAGAGCTAGTTCAACTCTAGTGTAAAATTATTTGAACTAGCTTATAGAGCAAGTTCAACTCTAGTGTAAAATTATTTGTACTAGGCTATAGAGCTAGTTAAACTCTAGAGTAAAATTATTTGAACTAGCTTATAGAGCAAGTTCCACTCTAGTGTAAAATTATTTGTACTAGGCTATAGAGCTAGTTCAAATCTAGGGTAAAATTATTTTAACTAGCTTATAGTGCTAGTTAAAATCTAGTGTAAAAATATTTGTACTAGGCTATAGAGCTAGTTCAACTCTAGTGTAAAACTATTTGAACTAGCTTATAGAGCGAGTTCAACTCAAGTGTGAAATTATTTTTACAAGCTTATAGAGCTAGTTCAACTCTAGTGTAAAAATATTTGTACTAAGCTATAGAGCTAGTTCCACTCTAGTGTAAAATTATTTGAACTAGCTTATAGAGCTAGTTCAACTCTAGTGTAAAATTATTTGTACTAGAGTATGGAGCTAGTTCAACTCTAGTGTAAAATTATTTGAACTAGATTCTAGAGCGAGTTCAACTCTAGTGTAAAGTTATTTGTACTAGACTATAGAGCTAGTTTAACTCTAGTGTAAAATTATTTGTACTAGGCTATAGAGCTAGTTCAACTCTACTGTAAAATTATTTGAACTAGCTTTTAGAGCTAGTTCAACTCTATTGCAAAAAAATTTGTACTAGGCTATAAAGCTAGTTCAATACTTGTGTAAAATTATTCGTACAAGTTTATAGAGCTAGTTCAACTCTAGTGTAAAATTATTTGTACTAGGCTATAGAGCTAGTTTAACACTAGTGTAAAAATATTTGTATTAGGCTATAGTGCGAGTTCAAGTCTAGTGTAAATTTAGTTGAACTAGATTATAGAGCTAGTTCAACTCTAGTGCAAGTTTTTTTGTACAAGCTTATAGAGCTAGTTCAACTCTAGTGTGCAATTATTTGTACTAGGCTATAGAGCTAGTTCAACTCTAGTGTAAAATTGTTTGTACTAGGCTATAGAGCTAGTTCAACTCTAGTGTAAAATTATTTGAACCAGCTTATAGAGCTAGTTCAACTCTAGTATAAAATTATTCGGACTAGGGAATAGAGCTAGTTCAACTCTAGTGTAAAATTATTTGAACTAGCTTATAGAGCAAGTTCAACTCTAGTGTAAAATTATTTGTACTAGGCTATAAAGCTAGTTCAACTCTAGAGTAAAATTATTTGAACTAGCTTATAGAGCAAGTTCAACTCTAGTGTAAAATTATTTGTACTAGGCTCTAGAGCTAGTGCAAATCTAGGGTAAAATTATTTTAACTAGCTTATAGTGCTTGTTAAACTGTAGTGTAAAAATATTTGTACTAAGCTATAGAGCTAGTTCCACTCTAGTGTAAAATTATTTGAACTAGCTTATAGAGCTAGTTCAACTCTAGTGTAAAATTATTTGTACTAGACTGTAGAGGTAGTTCAACTCAAGTGTAAAATTATTTGAACTAGATTATAGAGCTAGTTCAACTCTAGTGTAAAATTATTTGAACTAGCTTATAGAGCAAGTTCAACTCTAGTGTAAAATTATTTGTACTAGACTATAGAGCTAGTTAAACTCTAGAGTAAAATTATTTGAACTAGCTTATAGAGCAAGTTCCACTCTAGTGTAAAATTATTTGTACTAGGCTATAGAGCTAGTTCAAATCTAGGGTAAAATTATTTTAACTAGCTTATAGTGCTAGTTAAAATCTAGTGTAAAAATATTTGTACTAGGCTATAGAGCTAGTTCAACTCTAGTGTAAAACTATTTGAACTAGCTTATAGAGCGACTTCAACTCTAGTGTGAAATTATTTTTACAAGCTTATAGAGCTAGTTCAACTCTAGTGTAAAAATATTTGTACTAAGCTATAGAGCTAGTTCCACTCTAGTGTAAAATTATTTGAACTAGCTTATAGAGCTAGTTCAACTCTAGTGTAAAATTATTTGTACTAGAGTATGGAGCTAGTTCAACTCTAGTGTAAAATTATTTGAACTAAATTCTAGAGCGAGTTCAACTCTAGTGTAAAGTTATTTGTACTAGACTATAGAGCTAGTTTAACTCTAGTGTAAAATTATTTGTACTAGGCTATAGAGCTAGTTCAACTCTACTGTAAAATTATTTGAACTAGCTTTTAGAGCTAGTTCAACTCTATTGCAAAAAAATTTGTACTAGGCTATAGAGCTAGTTCAATACTTGTGTAAAATTATTCGTACAAGTTTATAGAGCTAGTTCAACTCTAGTGTAAAATTATTTGTACTAGGCTATAGAGCTAGTTTAACTCTAGTGTAAAAATATTTGAATTAGCCTATAGAGCGAGTTCAAGTCTAGTGTAAATTTAGTTGAACTAGATTATAGAGCTAGTTCAACTCTAGTGCAAGTTTTTTTGTACAAGCTTATAGAGCTAGTTCAACTCTAGTGTGCAATTATTTGTACTAGGCTATAGAGCTAGTTCAACTCTAGTGTAAAATTGTTTGTACTAGGCTATAGAGCTAGTTCAACTCTAGTGTAAAATTATTTGAACCAGCTTATAGAGCTAGTTCAACTCTAGTATAAAATTATTTGTACTAGGGAATAGAGCTAGTTCAACTCTAGTGTAAAATTATTTGAACTAGCTTATAGAGCAAGTTCAACTCTAGTGTAAAATTATTTGTACTAGGCTATAAAGCTAGTCAACTCTAGAGTAAAATTATTTGAACTAGCTTATAGAGCAAGTTCAACTCTAGTGTAAAATTATTTGTACTAGGCTCTAGAGCTAGTGCAAATCTAGGGTAAAATTATTTTAACCAGCTTATTGTGCTAGTTAAACTCTAGTGTAAAAATATTTGTACTAGGCTATAGAGATAGTTCAACTCTAGTGTAAAATTATTTGAACTAGCTTATAGAGCTAGTTCAACTCTAGTGTAAAAATATTTGTACTAAGCTATAGAGCTAGTTCCACTCTAGTGTAAAATTATTTGAACTAGCTTATAGAGCTAGTTCAACTCTAGTGTAAAATTATTTGTACTAGACTATAGAGCTAGTTCAACTCTAGTGTAAAATTATTTGTACAAGCTTATAGAGCTAGTTCAACTCTAGTGTAAAAATATTTGTACTAGGCTATAGAGCAAGTTCAACTCTAGTGTAAATTTAGTTGAACTAGCATATAGAGCTAGTTCAACGCTAGTGCAAAAAAATTTGTACAAGCTTATAGAGCTAGTTCATCTCTAGTGTGCAATTATTTGTACTAGGCTATAGAGCTAGTTCAACTCTAGTGTAAAACTATTTGAACTAGCTTATAGAGCGACTTCAACTCTAGTGTGAAATTATTTTTACAAGCTTATAGAGCTAGTTCAACTCTAGTGTAAAAATATTTGTACTAAGCTATAGAGCTAGTTCCACTCTAGTGTAAAATTATTTGAACTAGCTTATAGAGCTAGTTCAACTCTAGTGTAAAATTATTTGTACTAGAGTATGGAGCTAGTTCAACTCTAGTGTAAAATTATTTGAACTAAATTCTAGAGCGAGTTCAACTCTAGTGTAAAGTTATTTGTACTAGACTATAGAGCTAGTTTAACTCTAGTGTAAAATTATTTGTACTAGGCTATAGAGCTAGTTCAACTCTACTGTAAAATTATTTGAACTAGCTTTTAGAGCTAGTTCAACTCTATTGCAAAAAAATTTGTACTAGGCTATAGAGCTAGTTCAATACTTGTGTAAAATTATTCGTACAAGTTTATAGAGCTAGTTCAACTCTAGTGTAAAATTATTTGTACTAGGCTATAGAGCTAGTTTAACTCTAGTGTAAAAATATTTGAATTAGCCTATAGAGCGAGTTCAAGTCTAGTGTAAATTTAGTTGAACTAGATTATAGAGCTAGTTCAACTCTAGTGCAAGTTTTTTTGTACAAGCTTATAGAGCTAGTTCAACTCTAGTGTGCAATTATTTGTACTAGGCTATAGAGCTAGTTCAACTCTAGTGTAAAATTGTTTGTACTAGGCTATAGAGCTAGTTCAACTCTAGTGTAAAATTATTTGAACCAGCTTATAGAGCTAGTTCAACTCTAGTATAAAATTATTTGTACTAGGGAATAGAGCTAGTTCAACTCTAGTGTAAAATTATTTGAACTAGCTTATAGAGCAAGTTCAACTCTAGTGTAAAATTATTTGTACTAGGCTATAAAGCTAGTTCAACTCTAGAGTAAAATTATTTGAACTAGCTTATAGAGCAAGTTCAACTCTAGTGTAAAATTATTTGTACTAGGCTCTAGAGCTAGTGCAAATCTAGGGTAAAATTATTTTAACCAGCTTATTGTGCTAGTTAAACTCTAGTGTAAAAATATTTGTACTAGGCTATAGAGATAGTTCAACTCTAGTGTAAAATTATTTGAACTAGCTTATAGAGCTAGTTCAACTCTAGTGTAAAAATATTTGTACTAAGCTATAGAGCTAGTTCCACTCTAGTGTAAAATTATTTGAACTAGCTTATAGAGCTAGTTCAACTCTAGTGTAAAATTATTTGTACTAGACTATAGAGCTAGTTCAACTCTAGTGTAAAATTATTTGTACAAGCTTATAGAGCTAGTTCAACTCTAGTGTAAAAATATTTGTACTAGGCTATAGAGCAAGTTCAACTCTAGTGTAAATTTAGTTGAACTAGCATATAGAGCTAGTTCAACGCTAGTGCAAAAAAATTTGTACAAGCTTATAGAGCTAGTTCAACTCTAGTGTGCAATTATTTGTACTAGGCTATAGAGGTAGTTCAACTCTAGTGTAAAATTATTTGTACTAGGCAATAGAGCTAGTTCAACTCTAGTGTAAAATTATTTGAACTAGCTTATAGAGCTAGTTCAACTCTAGTGCCTAGTACAAATAATTTTACACTAGATTTGAACTAGCTCTATAGCCTAGTACAAATAATTTTACACTAGAGTGGAACTAGCTCTATAGCTTAGTACAAATAATTATTTGAACTAGCTCTATAAACTCTAGTGTAAAATTATTTGTACTAGGCTATAGAGCTAGTTTAACTCTAGTGTAAAAATATTTGTACTAGGCTATAGAGCTAGTTCAACTCTAGTGTAAAAATATTTGTACTAGTCTATAGAGCAAGTTCAACTCTAGTGTAAATTTAGTTGAACTAGCATATAGAGCTAGTTCAACGCTAGTGCAAAAAAATTTGTACAAGCTTATAGAGCTAGTTCAACTCTAGTGTGCAATTATTTGTACTAGGCTATAGAGGTAGTTCAACTCTAGTGTAAAATTATTTGTACTAGGCTATAGAGCTAGTTCAACTCTAGTGTAAAATTATTTGAACTAGCTTATAGAGCTAGTTCAACTCTAGTGCCTAGTACAAATAATTTTACACTAGATTTGAACTAGCTCTATAGCCTAGTACAAATAATTTTACACTAGAGTGGAACTAGCTCTATAGCTTAGTACAAATAATTATTTGAACTAGCTCTATAAACTCTAGTGTAAAATTATTTGTACTAGGCTATAGAGCTAGTTTAACTCTAGTGTAAAAATATTTGTACTAGGCTATAGAGCTAGTTCAACTCTAGTGTAAAATTATTATTTGTACTAGGCTATAGAGCTAGTTCAACTCTAGTGTAAAATTATTTGAACTAGCTTATAGAGCGAGTTCAACTCTATTGTGAAATTATTTTTACAAGCTTATAGAGCTAGTTCAACTCTAGTGTAAAAATATTTGTACTAAGCTATAGAGCTAGTTCCACTCTAGTGTAAAACTATTTGAACTAGCTTATAGAGCTAGTTCAACTCTAGTGTAAAATTATTTGTACTAGGCTATAGAGCTGGTTTAACGCTAGTGTAAAATTATTTGTACTAGGCTATAGAGCTAGTTAAACTCTAGTGTAAAAATATTTGTACTAGGCTATAGAGCTAGTTCAACTCCAATGTAAAATTATTTGAACTAGCTTATAGATCGAGTTCAACTCTCGTGTGAAATTATTTTTACAAGCTTATAGACCTAGTTCAACTCTAGTGTAAAAATATTTGTACTAAGCTATAGAGCTAGTTCCACTCTAGTGTAAAATTATTAGAACTAGCTTATAGAGCTAGTTCAACTCTAGTGTAAAATTATTTGTACTAGACTATAGAGCTAGTTTAACTCTACTGTAAAATTATTTGAACTAGATTATAGAGCGAGTTCAACTATAGTGTAAAGTTATTTGTACTAGACCATAGAGCTAGTTTAACTCTGGTGTAAACTTATTTGTACTAGGCTATAGAGCTAGTTCAACTCTACTGTAAAATTATTTGTACTAGGCTATAGAGCTAGTTCAACTCTAGTGTAAAATTATTTGAACTAGCTTATAGAGCTAGTTCAACTCTAGTATAAAATTATTTGTACTAGGCAATAGAGCTAGTTCAACTCTAGTGTAAAATTATTTGAACTTGCTTATAGAGCAAGTTCAACTCTAGTGTAAAATTATTTGTACTAGGCTATAGAGCTAGTTAAACTCTAGAGTAAAATTATTTGAACTAGCTTATAGAGCAAGTTCAACTCTAGTGTAAAATTATTTGTACTAGGCTATAGAGCTAGTTCAAATCTAGGGTAAAATTATTTTAACTAGCTTATAGTGCTAGTTAAACTCTAGTGTAAAAATATTTGTACTAGGCTATAGAGCTAGTTCAACTCTAGTGTAAAATTATTTGAACTAGCTTATGGAGCGAGTTCAACTCTAGTGTGAAATTATTTTTACAAGCTTATAGAGCTAGTTGAACTCTAGTGTAAAAATATTTGTACTAAGCTATAGAGCTAGTACCATTCTAGTGTAAAATTATTTGAACTAGCTTATAGAGCTAGTTCAACTCTAGTGTAAAATTATTAGTACTAGACTATGGAGCTAGTTCAACTCTAGTGTAAAATTATTTGAACTAGATTATAGAGCGAGTTCAACTCTGGTGTAAAGTTATTTGAACTAGACTATAGAGCTAGTTTAACTCTATTGTAAAATTATTTGTACTAGGCTATAGAGCTAGTTCAACACTACTGTAAAATTATTTGAACTAGCTTTTAGAGCTAGTTCAAGTCTATTGCAAAAAAAATTGTACTAGGCTATAGAGCTAGTTCAACACTTGTGTAAAATTATTCGTACAAGCTTATAGAGCTAGTTCAACTCTAGTGTAAAATTATTTGTACTAGGCTAGAGAGGTAGTTTAATTCTAGTGTAAAAATATTTGTACTAGGCTATAGAGCGAGTTCAACTCTAGTGTAAATTTAGTTGAACTAGCTTATAGAGCTAGTTCAACTCTAGTGCAAAATTGTTTGTACAAGCTTATAGAGCGAGTTCAACTCTAGTGTGAAATTATTTTTACAAGCTTATAGAGCTAGTTCAACTCTAGTGTAAAAATATTTGTACTAAGCTATAGAGCTAGTTCCACTCTAGTGTAAAATTATTTGAACTAGCTTATAGAGCTAGTTCAACTCTAGTGTAAAATTATTTGTACTAGAGTATGGAGCTAGTTCAACTCTAGTGTAAAATTATTTGAACTAGATTCTAGAGCGAGTTCAACTCTAGTGTAAAGTTATTTGTACTAGACTATAGAGCTAGTTTAACTCTAGTGTAAAATTATTTGTACTAGGCTATAGAGCTAGTTCAACTCTACTGTAAAATTATTTGAACTAGCTTTTAGAGCTAGTTCAACTCTATTGCAAAAAAATTTGTACTAGGCTATAAAGCTAGTTCAATACTTGTGTAAAATTATTCGTACAAGTTTATAGAGCTAGTTCAACTCTAGTGTAAAATTATTTGTACTAGGCTATAGAGCTAGTTTAACACTAGTGTAAAAATATTTGTATTAGGCTATAGTGCGAGTTCAAGTCTAGTGTAAATTTAGTTGAACTAGATTATAGAGCTAGTTCAACTCTAGTGCAAGTTTTTTTGTACAAGCTTATAGAGCTAGTTCAACTCTAGTGTGCAATTATTTGTACTAGGCTATAGAGCTAGTTCAACTCTAGTGTAAAATTGTTTGTACTAGGCTATAGAGCTAGTTCAACTCTAGTGTAAAATTATTTGAACCAGCTTATAGAGCTAGTTCAACTCTAGTATATAATTATTCGTACTAGGGAATAGAGCTAGTTCAACTCTAGTGTAAAATTATTTGAACTAGCTTATAGAGCAAGTTCAACTCTAGTGTAAAATTATTTGTACTAGGCTATAAAGCTAGTTCAACTCTAGAGTAAAATTATTTGAACTAGCTTATAGAGCAAGTTCAACTCTAGTGTAAAATTATTTGTACTAGGCTCTAGAGCTAGTGCAAATCTAGGGTAAAATTATTTTAACTAGCTTATAGTGCTAGTTAAACTGTAGTGTAAAAATATTTGTACTAAGCTATAGAGCTAGTTCCACTCTAGTGTAAAATTATTTGAACTAGCTTATAGAGCTAGTTCAACTCTAGTGTAAAATTATTTGTACTAGACTGTAGAGGTAGTTCAACTCAAGTGTAAAATTATTTGAACTAGATTATAGAGCTAGTTCAACTCTAGTGTAAAATTATTTGAACTAGCTTATAGAGCAAGTTCAACTCTAGTGTAAAATTATTTGTACTAGGCTATAGAGCTAGTTAAACTCTAGAGTAAAATTATTTGAACTAGCTTATAGAGCAAGTTCAACTCTAGTGTAAAATTATTTGTACTAGGCTATAGAGCTAGTTCAAATCTAGGGTAAAATTATTTTAACTAGCTTATAGTGCTAGTTAAACTCTAGTGTAAAAATATTTGTACTAGGCTATAGAGCTAGTTCAACTCTAGTGTAAAACTATTTGAACTAGCTTATAGAGCGACTTCAACTCTAGTGTGAAATTATTTTTACAAGCTTATAGAGCTAGTTCAACTCTAGTGTAAAAATATTTGTACTAAGCTATAGAGCTAGTTCCACTCTAGTGTAAAATTATTTGAACTAGCTTATAGAGCTAGTTCAACTCTAGTGTAAAATTATTTGTACTAGAGTATGGAGCTAGTTCAACTCTAGTGTAAAATTATTTGAACTAAATTCTAGAGCGAGTTCAACTCTAGTGTAAAGTTATTTGTACTAGACTATAGAGCTAGTTTAACTCTAGTGTAAAATTATTTGTACTAGGCTATAGAGCTAGTTCAACTCTACTGTAAAATTATTTGAACTAGCTTTTAGAGCTAGTTCAACTCTATTGCAAAAAAAATTGTACTAGGCTATAGAGCTAGTTCAATACTTGTGTAAAATTATTCGTACAAGCTTATAGAGCTAGTTCAACTCTAGTGTAAAATTATTTGTACTAGGCTATAGAGCTAGTTTAACTCTAGTGTAAAAATATTTGTATTAGGCTATAGAGCGAGTTCAAGTCTAGTGTAAATTTAGTTGAACTAGATTATAGAGCTAGTTCAACTCTAGTGCAAGTTTTTTTGTACAAGCTTATAGAGCTAGTTCAACTCTAGTGTGCAATTATTTGTACTAGGCTATAGAGCTAGTTCAACTCTAGTGTAAAATTGTTTGTACTAGTCTATAGAGCTAGTTCAACTCTAGTGTAAAATTATTTGAACCAGCTTATAGAGCTAGTTCAACTCTAGTATATAATTATTCGTACTAGGGAATAGAGCTAGTTCAACTCTAGTGTAAAATTATTTGAACTAGCTTATAGAGCAAGTTCAACTCTAGTGTAAAATTATTTGTACTAGGCTATAAAGCTAGTTCAACTCTAGAGTAAAATTATTTGAACTAGCTTATAGAGCAAGTTCAACTCTAGTGTAAAATTATTTGTACTAGGCTCTAGAGCTAGTGCAAATCTAGGGTAAAATTATTTTAACTAGCTTATAGTGCTAGTTAAACTGTAGTGTAAAAATATTTGTACTAAGCTATAGAGCTAGTTCCACTCTAGTGTAAAATTATTTGAACTAGCTTATAGAGCTAGTTCAACTCTAGTGTAAAATTATTTGTACTAGACTGTAGAGGTAGTTCAACTCAAGTGTAAAATTATTTGAACTAGATTATAGAGCTAGTTCAACTCTAGTGTAAAATTATTTGAACTAGCTTATAGAGCAAGTTCAACTCTAGTGTAAAATTATTTGTACTAGGCTATAGAGCTAGTTAAACTCTAGAGTAAAATTATTTGAACTAGCTTATAGAGCAAGTTCAACTCTAGTGTAAAATTATTTGTACTAGGCTATAGAGCTAGTTCAAATCTAGGGTAAAATTATTTTAACTAGCTTATAGTGCTAGTTAAACTCTAGTGTAAAAATATTTGTACTAGGCTATAGAGCTAGTTCAACTCTAGTGTAAAACTATTTGAACTAGCTTATAGAGCGACTTCAACTCTAGTGTGAAATTATTTTTACAAGCTTATAGAGCTAGTTCAACTCTAGTGTAAAAATATTTGTACTAAGCTATAGAGCTAGTTCCACTCTAGTGTAAAATTATTTGAACTAGCTTATAGAGCTAGTTCAACTCTAGTGTAAAATTATTTGTACTAGAGTATGGAGCTAGTTCAACTCTAGTGTAAAATTATTTGAACTAAATTCTAGAGCGAGTTCAACTCTAGTGTAAAGTTATTTGTACTAGACTATAGAGCTAGTTTAACTCTAGTGTAAAATTATTTGTACTAGGCTATAGAGCTAGTTCAACTCTACTGTAAAATTATTTGAACTAGCTTTTAGAGCTAGTTCAACTCTATTGCAAAAAAAATTGTACTAGGCTATAGAGCTAGTTCAATACTTGTGTAAAATTATTCGTACAAGCTTATAGAGCTAGTTCAACTCTAGTGTAAAATTATTTGTACTAGGCTATAGAGCTAGTTTAACTCTAGTGTAAAAATATTTGTATTAGGCTATAGAGCGAGTTCAAGTCTAGTGTAAATTTAGTTGAACTAGATTATAGAGCTAGTTCAACTCTAGTGCAAGTTTTTTTGTACAAGCTTATAGAGCTAGTTCAACTCTAGTGTGCAATTATTTGTACTAGGCTATAGAGCTAGTTCAACTCTAGTGTAAAATTGTTTGTACTAGTCTATAGAGCTAGTTCAACTCTAGTGTAAAATTATTTGTACTAAGCTATAGAGCTAGTTAAACTCTAGTGTAAAATCATTTTAACTAGCTTATAGAGCAAGTTCAACTCTAGTGTAAAAATATTTGTACTAGGCTATAGAGCTAGTTCAACTCTAGTGTAAAATTATTATTTGTACTAGGCTATAGAGCTAGTTCAACTCTAGTGTAAAATTATTTGAACTAGCTTATAGAGCGAGTTCAACTCTATTGTGAAATTATTTTTACAAGCTTATAGAGCTAGTTCAACTCTAGTGTAAAAATATTTGTACTAAGCTATAGAGCTAGTTCCACTCTAGTGTAAAATTATTTGAACTAGCTTATAGAGCTAGTTCAACTCTAGTGTAAAATTATTTGTACTAGGCTATAGAGCTGGTTTAACGCTAGTGTAAAATTATTTGTACTACTCTATAGAGCTAGTTAAACTCTAGTGTAAAAATATTTGTACTAGGCTATAGAGCTAGTTCAACTCTAATGTAAAATTATTTGAACTAGCTTATAGATCGAGTTCAACTCTAGTGTGAAATTATTTTTACAAGCTTATAGAGCTAGTTCAACTCTAGTGTAAAAATATTTGTACTAAGCTATAGAGCTAGTTCCACTCTAGTGTAAAATTATTAGAACTAGCTTATAGAGCTAGTTCAACTCTAGTGTAAAATTATTTGTACTAGACTATAGAGCTAGTTTAACTCTACTGTAAAATTATTTGAACTAGATTATAGAGCGAGTTCAACTATAGTGTAAAGTTATTTGTACTAGACCATAGAGCTAGTTTAACTCTGGTGTAAACTTATTTGTACTAGGCTATAGAGCTAGTTCAACTCTACTGTAAAATTATTTGTACTAGGCTATAGAGCTAGTTCAACTCTAGTGTAAAATTATTTGAACTAGCTTATAGAGCTAGTTCAACTCTAGTATAAAATTATTTGTACTAGGCAATAGAGCTAGTTCAACTCTAGTGTAAAATTATTTGAACTTGCTTATAGAGCAAGTTCAACTCTAGTGTAAAATTATTTGTACTAGGCTATAGAGCTAGTTAAACTCTAGAGTAAAATTATTTGAACTAGCTTATAGAGCAAGTTCAACTCTAGTGTAAAATTATTTGTACTAGGCTATAGAGCTAGTTCAAATCTAGGGTAAAATTATTTTAACTAGCTTATAGTGCTAGTTAAACTCTAGTGTAAAAATATTTGTACTAGGTTATAGAGCTAGTTCAACTCTAGTGTAAAATTATTTGAACTAGCTTATGGAGCGAGTTCAACTCTAGTGTAAAAATATTTGTACTAAGCTATAGAGCTAGTACCACTCTAGTGTAAAATTATTTGAACTAGCTTATAGAGCTAGTTCAACTCTAGTGTAAAATTATTAGTACTAGACTATGGAGCTAGTTCAACTCTAGTGTAAAATTATTTGAACTAGATTATAGAGCGAGTTCAACTCTGGTGTAAAGTTATTTGAACTAGACTATAGAGCTAGTTTAACTCTATTGTAAAATTATTTGTACTAGGCTATAGAGCTAGTTCAACACTACTGTAAAATTATTTGAACTAGCTTTTAGAGCTAGTTCAAGTCTATTGCAAAAAAAATTGTACTAGGCTATAGAGCTAGTTCAACACTTGTGTAAAATTATTCGTACAAGCTTATAGAGCTAGTTCAACTCTAGTGTAAAATTATTTGTACTAGGCTAGAGAGGTAGTTTAATTCTAGTGTAAAAATATTTGTACTAGGCTATAGAGCGAGTTCAACTCTAGTGTAAATTTAGTTGAACTAGCTTATAGAGCTAGTTCAACTCTAGTGCAAAATTGTTTATACAAGCTTATAGAGCGAGTTCAACTCTAGTGTGAAATTATTTTTACAAGCTTATAGAGCTAGTTCAACTCTAGTGTAAAAATATTTGTACTAAGCTATAGAGCTAGTTCCACTCTAGTGTAAAATTATTTGAACTAGCTTATAGAGCTAGTTCAACTCTAGTGTAAAATTATTTGTACTAGAGTATGGAGCTAGTTCAACTCTAGTGTAAAATTATTTGAACTAGATTCTAGAGCGAGTTCAACTCTAGTGTAAAGTTATTTGTACTAGACTATAGAGCTAGTTTAACTC
The DNA here is from genome assembly GCF_002575655.3 of Aegilops tauschii subsp. strangulata. NCBI lineage: Eukaryota > Viridiplantae > Streptophyta > Magnoliopsida > Poales > Poaceae > Aegilops > Aegilops tauschii. The sequence continues at coordinate 155,052,546 of NC_053039.3, forward strand.
TAGTGTAAAATTATTTGTACTAGGCTATAGAGCTAGTTCAACTCTACTGTAAAATTATTTGAACTAGCTTTTAGAGCTAGTTCAACTCTATTGCAAAAAAATTTGTACTAGGCTATAAAGCTAGTTCAATACTTGTGTAAAATTATTCGTACAAGTTTATAGAGCTAGTTCAACTCTAGTGTAAAATTATTTGTACTAGGCTATAGAGCTAGTTTAACTCTAGTGTAAAAATATTTGTATTAGGCTATAGAGCGAGTTCAAGTCTAGTGTAAATTTAGTTGAACTAGATTATCGAGCTAGTTCAACTCTAGTGCAAGTTTTTTTGTACAAGCTTATAGAGCTAGTTCAACTCTAGTGTGCAATTATTTGTACTAGACTATAGAGCTAGTTCAACTCTAGTGTAAAATTGTTAGTACTAGGCTATAGAGCTAGTTCAACTCTAGTGTAAAATTATTTGAACCAGCTTATAGAGCTAGTTCAACTCTAGTATATAATTATTCGTACTAGGGAATAGAGCTAGTTCAACTCTAGTGTAAAATTATTTGAACTAGCTTATAGAGCAAGTTCAACTCTAGTGTAAAATTATTTGTACTAGGCTATAAAGCTAGTTCAACTCTAGAGTAAAATTATTTGAACTAGCTTATAGAGCAAGTTCAACTCTAGTGTAAAATTATTTGTACTAGGCTCTAGAGCTAGTGCAAATCTAGGGTAAAATTATTTTAACTAGCTTATAGTGCTAGTTAAACTGTAGTGTAAAAATATTTGTACTAAGCTATAGAGCTAGTTCCACTCTAGTGTAAAATTATTTGAACTAGCTTATAGAGCTAGTTCAACTCTAGTGTAAAATTATTTGTACTAGACTGTAGAGGTAGTTCAACTCAAGTGTAAAATTATTTGAACTAGATTATAGAGCTAGTTCAACTCTAGTGTAAAATTATTTGAACTAGCTTATAGAGCAAGTTCAACTCTAGTGTAAAATTATTTGTACTAGGCTATAGAGCTAGTTAAACTCTAGAGTAAAATTATTTGAACTAGCTTATAGAGCAAGTTCAACTCTAGTGTAAAATTATTTGTACTAGGCTATAGAGCTAGTTCAAATCTAGGGTAAAATTATTTTAACTAGCTTATAGTGCTAGTTAAACTCTAGTGTAAAAATATTTGTACTAGGCTATAGAGCTAGTTCAACTCTAGTGTAAAACTATTTGAACTAGCTTATAGAGCGACTTCAACTCTAGTGTGAAATTATTTTTACAAGCTTATAGAGCTAGTTCAACTCTAGTGTAAAAATATTTGTACTAAGCTATAGAGCTAGTTCCACTCTAGTGTAAAATTATTTGAACTAGCTTATAGAGCTAGTTCAACTCTAGTGTAAAATTATTTGTACTAGAGTATGGAGCTAGTTCAACTCTAGTGTAAAATTATTTGAACTAAATTCTAGAGCGAGTTCAACTCTAGTGTAAAGTTATTTGTACTAGACTATAGAGCTAGTTTAACTCTAGTGTAAAATTATTTGTACTAGGCTATAGAGCTAGTTCAACTCTACTGTAAAATTATTTGAACTAGCTTTTAGAGCTAGTTCAACTCTATTGCAAAAAAATTTGTACTAGGCTATAGAGCTAGTTCAATACTTGTGTAAAATTATTCGTACAAGCTTATAGAGCTAGTTCAACTCTAGTGTAAAATTATTTGTACTAGGCTATAGAGCTAGTTTAACTCTAGTGTAAAAATATTTGTATTAGGCTATAGAGCGAGTTCAAGTCTAGTGTAAATTTAGTTGAACTAGATTATAGAGCTAGTTCAACTCTAGTGCAAGTTTTTTTGTACAAGCTTATAGAGCTAGTTCAACTCTAGTGTGCAATTATTTGTACTAGGCTATAGAGCTAGTTCAACTCTAGTGTAAAATTGTTTGTACTAGGCTATAGAGCTAGTTCAACTCTAGTGTAAAATTATTTGAACCAGCTTATAGAGCTAGTTCAACTCTAGTATAAAATTATTTGTTCTAGGGAATAGAGCTAGTTCAACTCTAGTGTAAAATTATTTGAACTAGCTTATAGAGCAAGTTCAACTCTAGTGTAAAATTATTTGTACTAGGCTATAAAGCTAGTTCAACTCTAGAGTAAAATTATTTGAACTAGCTTATAGAGCAAGTTCAACTCTAGTCTAAAATTATTTGTACTAGGCTCTAGAGCTAGTGCAAATCTAGGGTAAAATTATTTTAACTAGCTTATAGTGCTAGTTAAACTCTAGTGTAAAAATATTTGTACTAGGCTATAGAGATAGTTCAACTCTAGTGTAAAATTATTTGAACTAGCTTATAGAGCTAGTTCAACTCTAGTGTAAAAATATTTGTACTAAGCTATAGAGCTAGTTCCACTCTAGTGTAAAATTATTTGAACTAGCTTATAGAGCTAGTTCAACTCTAGTGTAAAATTATTTGTACTAGACTATAGAGCTAGTTCAACTCTAGTGTAAAATTATTTGTACAAGCTTATAGAGCTAGTTCAACTCTAGTGTAAAAATATTTGTACTAGGCTATAGAGCAAGTTCAACTCTAGTGTAAATTTAGTTGAACTAGCATATAGAGCTAGTTCAACGCTAGTGCAAAAAAAATTGTACAAGCTTATAGAGCTAGTTCAACTCTAGTGTGCAATTATTTGTACTAGGCTATAGAGGTAGTTCAACTCTAGTGTAAAATTATTTGTACTAGGCTATAGAGCTAGTTCAACTCTAGTGTAAAATTATTTGAACTAGCTTATAGAGCTAGTTCAACTCTAGTGCCTAGTACAAATAATTTTACACTAGATTTGAACTAGCTCTATAGCCTAGTACAAATAATTTTACACTAGAGTGGAACTAGCTCTATAGCTTAGTACAAATAATTATTTGAACTAGCTCTATAAACTCTAGTGTAAAATTATTTGTACTAGGCTATAGAGCTAGTTTAACTCTAGTGTAAAAATATTTGTACTAGGCTATAGAGCTAGTTCAACTCTAGTGTAAAAATATTTGTACTAGTCTATAGAGCTAGTTCAACTCTAGTGTAAAATTATTTGTACTAAGCTATAGAGCTAGTTAAACTCTAGTGTAAAAATAGTTGTACTAGGCTATAGAGCTAGTTCAACTCTAGTGTAAAATTATTTGAACTAGCTTATAGAGCGAGTTCAACTCTATTGTGAAATTATTTTTACAAGCTTATAGAGCTAGTTCAACTCTAGCGTAAAAATATTTGTACTAAGCTATAGAGCTAGTTCCACTCTAGTGTAAAATTATTTGAACTAGCTTATAGAGCTAGTTCAACTCTAGTGTAAAATTATTTGTACTAGGCTATAGAGCTGGTTTAACGCTAGTGTAAAATTATTTGTACTAGGCTATAGAGCTAGTTAAACTCTAGTGTAAAAACATTTGTACTAGGCTATAGAGCTAGTTCAACTCTAGTGTAAAATTATTTGAACTAGCTTATAGAGCGAGTTCAACTCTAGTGTGAAATTATTTTTACAAGCTTATAGAGCTAGTTCAACTCTAGTGTAAAAATATTTGTACTAAGCTATAGAGCTAGTTCCACTCTAGTGTAAAATTATTAGAACTAGCTTATAGAGCTAGTTCAACTCTAGTGTAAAATTATTTGTACTAGACTATAGAGCTAGTTTAACTCTACTGTAAAATTATTTGAACTAGATTATAGAGCGAGTTCAACTATAGTGTAAAGTTATTTGTACTAGACCATAGAGCTAGTTTAACTCTGGTGTAAACTTATTTGTACTAGGCTATAGAGCTAGTTCAACTCTACTGTAAAATTATTTGTACTAGGCTATAGAGCTAGTTCAACTCTAGTGTAAAATTATTTGAACTAGCTTATAGAGCTAGTTCAACTCTAGTATAAAATTATTTGTACTAGGCAATAGAGCTAGTTCGACTCTAGTGTAAAATTATTTGAACTTGCTTATAGAGCAAGTTCAACTCTAGTGTAAAATTATTTGTACTAGGCTATAGAGCTAGTTAAACTCTAGAGTAAAATTATTTGAACTAGCTTATAGAGCAAGTTCAACTCTAGTGTAAAATTATTTGTACTAGGCTATAGAGCTAGTTCAAATCTAGGGTAAAATTATTTTAACTAGCTTATAGTGCTAGTTAAACTCTAGTGTAAAAATATTTGTACTAGGCTATAGAGCTAGTTCAACTCTAGTGTAAAATTATTTGAACTAGCTTATGGAGCGAGTTCAACTCTAGTGTGAAATTATTTTTACAAGCTTATAGAGCTAGTTCAACTCTAGTGTTAAAATATTTGTACTAAGCTATAGAGCTAGTACCACTCTAGTGTAAAATTATTTGAACTAGCTTATAGAGCTAGTTCAACTCTAGTGTAAAATTATTTGAACCAGCTTATAGAGCTAGTTCAACTCTAGTATATAATTATTCGTACTAGGGAATAGAGCTAGTTCAACTCTAGTGTAAAATTATTTGAACTAGCTTATAGAGCAAGTTCAACTCTAGTGTAAAATTATTTGTACTAGGCTATAAAGCTATTTCAACTCTAGAGTAAAATTATTTGAACTAGCTTATAGAGCAAGTTCAACTCTAGTGTAAAATTATTTGTACTAGGCTCTAGAGCTAGTGCAAATCTAGGGTAAAATTATTTTAACTAGCTTATAGTGCTAGTTAAACTGTAGTGTAAAAATATTTGTACTAAGCTATAGAGCTAGTTCCACTCTAGTGTAAAATTATTTGAACTAGCTTATAGAGCTAGTTCAACTCTAGTGTAAAATTATTTGTACTAGACTGTAGAGGTAGTTCAACTCAAGTGTAAAATTATTTGAACTAGATTATAGAGCTAGTTCAACTCTAGTGTAAAATTATTTGAACTAGCTTATAGAGCAAGTTCAACTCTAGTGTAAAATTATTTGTACTAGGCTATAGAGCTAGTTAAACTCTAGAGTAAAATTATTTGAACTAGCTTATAGAGCAAGTTCAACTCTAGTGTAAAATTATTTGTACTAGGCTATAGAGCTAGTTCAAATCTAGGGTAAAATTATTTTAACTAGCTTATAGTGCTAGTTAAACTCTAGTGTAAAAATATTTGTACTAGGCTATAGAGCTAGTTCAACTCTAGTGTAAAACTATTTGAACTAGCTTATAGAGCGACTTCAACTCTAGTGTGAAATTATTTTTACAAGCTTATAGAGCTAGTTCAACTCTAGTGTAAAAATATTTGTACTAAGCTATAGAGCTAGTTCCACTCTAGTGTAAAATTATTTGAACTAGCTTATAGAGCTAGTTCAACTCTAGTGTAAAATTATTTGTACTAGAGTATGGAGCTAGTTCAACTCTAGTGTAAAATTATTTGAACTAAATTCTAGAGCGAGTTCAACTCTAGTGTAAAGTTATTTGTACTAGACTATAGAGCTAGTTTAACTCTAGTGTAAAATTATTTGTACTAGGCTATAGAGCTAGTTCAACTCTACTGTAAAATTATTTGAACTAGCTTTTAGAGCTAGTTCAACTCTATTGCAAAAAAATTTGTACTAGGCTATAGAGCTAGTTCAATACTTGTGTAAAATTATTCGTACAAGCTTATAGAGCTAGTTCAACTCTAGTGTAAAATTATTTGTACTAGGCTATAGAGCTAGTTTAACTCTAGTGTAAAAATATTTGTATTAGGCTATAGAGCGAGTTCAAGTCTAGTGTAAATTTAGTTGAACTAGATTATAGAGCTAGTTCAACTCTAGTGCAAGTTTTTTTGTACAAGCTTATAGAGCTAGTTCAACTCTAGTGTGCAATTATTTGTACTAGGCTATAGAGCTAGTTCAACTCTAGTGTAAAATTGTTTGTACTATGCTATAGAGCTAGTTCAACTCTAGTGTAAAATTATTTGAACCAGCTTATAGAGCTAGTTCAACTCTAGTATAAAATTATTTGTACTAGGGAATAGAGCTAGTTCAACTCTAGTGTAAAATTATTTGAACTAGCTTATAGAGCAAGTTCAACTCTAGTGTAAAATTATTTGTACTAGGCTATAAAGCTAGTTCAACTCTAGAGTAAAATTATTTGAACTAGCTTATAGAGCAAGTTCAACTCTAGTCTAAAATTATTTGTACTAGGCTCTAGAGCTAGTGCAAATCTAGGGTAAAATTATTTTAACTAGCTTATAGTGCTAGTTAAACTCTAGTGTAAAAATATTTGTACTAGGCTATAGAGATAGTTCAACTCTAGTGTAAAATTATTTGAACTAGCTTATAGAGCTAGTTCAACTCTAGTGTAAAAATATTTGTACTAAGCTATAGAGCTAGTTCCACTCTAGTGTAAAATTATTTGAACTAGCTTATAGAGCTAGTTCAACTCTAGTGTAAAATTATTTGTACTAGACTATAGAGCTAGTTCAACTCTAGTGTAAAATTATTTGTACAAGCTTATAGAGCTAGTTCAACTCTAGTGTAAAAATATTCTTACTAGGCTATAGAGCAAGTTCAACTCTAGTGTAAATTTAGTTGAACTAGCATATAGAGCTAGTTCAACGCTAGTGCAAAAAAAATTGTACAAGCTTATAGAGCTAGTTCAACTCTAGTGTGCAATTATTTGTACTAGGCTATAGAGGTAGTTCAACTCTAGTGTAAAATTATTTGTACTAGGCTATAGAGCTAGTTCAACTCTAGTGTAAAATTATTTGAACTAGCTTATAGAGCTAGTTCAACTCTAGTGCCTAGTACAAATAATTTTACACTAGATTTGAACTAGCTCTATAGCCTAGTACAAATAATTTTACACTAGAGTGGAACTAGCTCTATAGCTTAGTACAAATAATTATTTGAACTAGCTCTATAAACTCTAGTGTAAAATTATTTGTACTAGGCTATAGAGCTAGTTTAACTCTAGTGTAAAAATATTTGTACTAGGCTATAGAGCTAGTTCAACTCTAGTGTAAAAATATTTGTACTAGTCTATAGAGCTAGTTCAACTCTAGTGTAAAATTATTTGTACTAAGCTATAGAGCTAGTTAAACTCTAGTGTAAAAATATTTGTACTAGGCTATAGAGCTAGTTCAACTCTAGTGTAAAATTATTTGAACTAGCTTATAGAGCGAGTTCAACTCTATTGTGAAATTATTTTTACAAGCTTATAGAGCTAGTTCAACTCTAGTGTAAAAATATTTGTACTAAGCTATAGAGCTAGTTCCACTCTAGTGTAAAATTATTTGAACTAGCTTATAGAGCTAGTTCAACTCTAGTGTAAAATTATTTGTACTAGGCTATAGAGCTGGTTTAACGCTAGTGTAAAATTATTTGTACTAGGCTATAGAGCTAGTTAAACTCTAGTGTAAAAACATTTGTACTAGGCTATAGAGCTAGTTCAACTCTAGTGTAAAAATATTTGTACTAGTCTATAGAGCTAGTTCAACTCTAGTGTAAAATTATTTGTACTAAGCTATAGAGCTAGTTAAACTCTAGTGTAAAATTATTATTTGTACTAGGCTATAGAGCTAGTTCAACTCTAGTGTAAAATTATTTGAACTAGCTTATAGAGCGAGTTCAACTCTAGTGTGAAATTATTTTTACAAGCTTATAGAGCTAGTTCAACTCTAGTGTAAAAATATTTGTACTAAGCTATAGAGCTAGTTCCACTCTAGTGTAAAATTATTAGAACTAGCTTATAGAGCTAGTTCAACTCTAGTGTAAAATTATTTGTACTAGACTATGGAGCTAGTTTAAGTCTACTGTAAAATTATTTGAACCAGATTATAGAGCGAGTTCAACTATAGTGTAAAGTTATTTGTACTAGACCATAGAGCTAGTTTAACTCTGGTGTAAACTTATTTGTACTAGGCTATAGAGCTAGTTCAACTCTACTGTAAAATTATTTGTACTAGGCTATAGAGCTAGTTCAACTCTAGTGTAAAATTATTTGAACTAGCTTATAGAGCTAGTTCAACTCTAGTATAAAATTATTTGTACTAGGCAATAGAGCTAGTTCGACTCTAGTGTAAAATTATTTGAACTTGCTTATAGAGCAAGTTCAACTCTAGTGTAAAATTATTTGTACTAGGCTATAGAGCTAGTTAAACTCTAGAGTAAAATTATTTGAACTAGCTTATAGAGCAAGTTCAACTCTAGTGTAAAATTATTTGTACTAGGCTATAGAGCTAGTTCAAATATAGGGTAAAATTATTTTAACTAGCTTATAGTGCTAGTTAAACTCTAGTGTAAAAATATTTGTACTAGGCTATAGAGCTAGTTCAACTCTAGTGTAAAATTATTTGAACTAGCTTATGGAGCGAGTTCAACTCTAGTGTGAAATTATTTTTACAAGCTTATAGAGCTAGTTCAACTCTAGTGTAAAAATATTTGTACTAAGCTATAGAGCTAGTACCACTCTAGTGTAAAATTATTTGAACTAGCTTATAGAGCTAGTTCAACTCTAGTGTAAAATTATTAGTACTAGACTATGGAGCTAGTTCAACTCTAGTGTAAAATTATTTGAACTAGATTATAGAGCGAGTTCAACTCTGGTGTAAAGTTATTTGAACTAGACTATAGAGCTAGTTTAACTCTAGTGTAAAATTATTTGTACTAGGCTATAGAGCTAGTTCAACACTACTATAAAATTATTTGAACTAGCTTTTAGAGCTAGTTCAAGTCTATTGCAAAAAAAATTGTACTAGGCTATAGACCTAGTTCAACACTTGTGTAAAATTATTCGTACAAGCTTATAGAGCTAGTTCAACTCTAGTGTAAAATTATTTGTACTAGGCTAGAGAGGTAGTTTAATTCTAGTGTAAAAATATTTGTACTAGGCTATAGAGCGAGTTCAACTCTAGTGTAAATTTAGTTGAACTAGCTTATAGAGCTAGTTCAACTCTAGTGCAAAATTGTTTGTACAAGCTTATAGAGCTAGTTCAACTCTAGTGTGCAATTATTTGTACTAGGCTATAGAGCTAGTTTAACTCTAGTGTAAAATTATTTGTACTAGGCTATAGAGCTAGTTCAACTCTAGTGTAAAAATATTTGTACTAAGCTATAGAGCTAGTTCCACTCTAGTGTAAAATTATTTGAACTAGCTTATAGAGCTAGTTCAACTCTAGTGTAAAATTATTTGTACTAGGCTATAGAGCTGGTTTAACGCTAGTGTAAAATTATTTGTACTAGGCTATAGAGCTAGTTAAACTCTAGTGTAAAAACATTTGTACTAGGCTATAGAGCTAGTTCAACTCTAGTGTAAAATTATTTGAACTAGCTTATAGAGCGAGTTCAACTCTAGTGTGAAATTATTTTTACAAGCTTATAGAGCTAGTTCAACTCTAGTGTAAAAATATTTGTACTAAGCTATAGAGCTAGTTCCACTCTAGTGTAAAATTATTAGAACTAGCTTATAGAGCTAGTTCAACTCTAGTGTAAAATTATTTGTACTAGACTATGGAGCTAGTTTAAGTCTACTGTAAAATTATTTGAACCAGATTATAGAGCGAGTTCAACTATAGTGTAAAGTTATTTGTACTAGACCATAGAGCTAGTTTAACTCTGGTGTAAACTTATTTGTACTAGGCTATAGAGCTAGTTCAACTCTACTGTAAAATTATTTGTACTAGGCTATAGAGCTAGTTCAACTCTAGTGTAAAATTATTTGAACTAGCTTATAGAGCTAGTTCAACTCTAGTATAAAATTATTTGTACTAGGCAATAGAGCTAGTTCGACTCTAGTGTAAAATTATTTGAACTTGCTTATAGAGCAAGTTCAACTCTAGTGTAAAATTATTTGTACTAGGCTATAGAGCTAGTTAAACTCTAGAGTAAAATTATTTGAACTAGCTTATAGAGCAAGTTCAACTCTAGTGTAAAATTATTTGTACTAGGCTATAGAGCTAGTTCAAATATAGGGTAAAATTATTTTAACTAGCTTATAGTGCTAGTTAAACTCTAGTGTAAAAATATTTGTACTAGGCTATAGAGCTAGTTCAACTCTAGTGTAAAATTATTTGAACTAGCTTATGGAGCGAGTTCAACTCTAGTGTGAAATTATTTTTACAAGCTTATAGAGCTAGTTCAACTCTAGTGTAAAAATATTTGTACTAAGCTATAGAGCTAGTACCACTCTAGTGTAAAATTATTTGAACTAGCTTATAGAGCTAGTTCAACTCTAGTGTAAAATTATTAGTACTAGACTATGGAGCTAGTTCAACTCTAGTGTAAAATTATTTGAACTAGATTATAGAGCGAGTTCAACTCTGGTGTAAAGTTATTTGAACTAGACTATAGAGCTAGTTTAACTCTAGTGTAAAATTATTTGTACTAGGCTATAGAGCTAGTTCAACACTACTATAAAATTATTTGAACTAGCTTTTAGAGCTAGTTCAAGTCTATTGCAAAAAAAATTGTACTAGGCTATAGAGCTAGTTCAACACTTGTGTAAAATTATTCGTACAAGCTTATAGAGCTAGTTCAACTCTAGTGTAAAATTATTTGTACTAGGCTAGAGAGGTAGTTTAATTCTAGTGTAAAAATATTTGTACTAGGCTATAGAGCGAGTTCAACTCTAGTGTAAATTTAGTTGAACTAGCTTATAGAGCTAGTTCAACTCTAGTGCAAAATTGTTTGTACAAGCTTATAGAGCTAGTTCAACTCTAGTGTGCAATTATTTGTACTAGGCTATAGAGCTAGTTTAACTCTAGTGTAAAATTATTTGTACTAGGCTATAGAGCTAGTTCAACTCTAGTGTAAAAATATTTGTACAAGTCTATAGAGCTAGTTCAACTCTAGTGTAAAATTATTTGTACTAAGCTATAGAGCTAGTTAAACTCTAGTGTAAAAATATTTGTACTAGGCTATAGAGCTAGTTCAACTCTAGTGTAAAATTATTTGAACTAGCTTATAGAGCGAGTTCAACTCTATTGTGAAATTATTTTTACAAGCTTATAGAGCTAGTTCAACTCTAGTGTAAAAATATTTGTACTAAGCTATAGAGCTAGTTCCACTCTAGTGTAAAATTATTTGAACTAGCTTATAGAGCTAGTTCAACTCTAGTGTAAAATTATTTGTACTAGGCTATAGAGCTGGTTTAACGCTAGTGTAAAAATATTTGTACTAGTCTATAGAGCTAGTTAAACTCTAGTGTAAAAACATTTGTACTAGGCTATAGAGCTAGTTCAACTCTAGTGTAAAATTATTTGAACTAGCTTATAGAGCGAGTTCAACTCTAGTGTGAAATTATTTTTACAAGCTTATAGAGCTAGTTCAACTCTAGTGTAAAAATATTTGTACTAAGCTATAGAGCTAGTTCCACTCTAGTGTAAAATTATTAGAACTAGCTTATAGAGCTAGTTCAACTCTAGTGTAAAATTATTTGTACTAGACTATAGAGCTAGTTTAACTCTAGTGTAAAATTATTTGAACTAGATTATAGAGCGAGTTCAACTCTGGTGTAAAGTTATTTGAACTAGACTATAGAGCTAGTTTAACTCTAGTGTAAAATTATTTGTACTAGGCTATAGAGCTAGTTCAACACTACTATAAAATTATTTGAACTAGCTTTTAGAGCTAGTTCAAGTCTATTGCAAAAAAAATTGTACTAGGCTATAGAGCTAGTTCAACACTTGTGTAAAATTATTCGTACAAGCTTATAGAGCTAGTTCAACTCTAGTGTAAAATTATTTGTACTAGGCTAGAGAGGTAGTTTAATTCTAGTGTAAAAATATTTGTACTAGGCTATAGAGCGAGTTCAACTCTAGTGTAAATTTAGTTGAACTAGCTTATAGAGCTAGTTCAACTCTAGTGCAAAATTGTTTGTACAAGCTTATAGAGCTAGTTCAACTCTAGTGTGCAATTATTTGTACTAGGCTATAGAGCTAGTTTAACTCTAGTGTAAAATTATTTGTACTAGGCTATAGAGCTAGTTCAACTCTAGTGTAAAAATATTTGTACTAGTCTATAGAGCTAGTTCAACTCTAGTGTAAAATTATTTGTACTAAGCTATAGAGCTAGTTAAACTCTAGTGTAAAAATATTTGTACTAGGCTATAGAGCTAGTTCAACTCTAGTGTAAAATTATTTGAACTAGCTTATAGAGCGAGTTCAACTCTATTGTGAAATTATTTTTACAAGCTTATAGAGCTAGTTCAACTCTAGTGTAAAAATATTTGTACTAAGCTATAGAGCTAGTTCCACTCTAGTGTAAAATTATTTGAACTAGCTTATAGAGCTAGTTCAACTCTAGTGTAAAATTATTTGTACTAGGCTATAGAGCTGGTTTAACGCTAGTGTAAAATTATTTGTACTAGGCTATAGAGCTAGTTAAACTCTAGTGTAAAAACATTTGTACTAGGCTATAGAGCTAGTTCAACTCTAGTGTAAAATTATTTGAACTAGCTTATAGAGCGAGTTCAACTCTAGTGTGAAATTATTTTTACAAGCTTATAGAGCTAGTTCAACTCTAGTGTAAAAATATTTGTACTAAGCTATAGAGCTAGTTCCACTCTAGTGTAAAATTATTAGAACTAGCTTATAGAGCTAGTTCAACTCTAGTGTAAAATTATTTGTACTAGACTATAGAGCTAGTTTAACTCTACTGTAAAATTATTTGAACTAGATTATAGAGCGAGTTCAACTATAGTGTAAAGTTATTTGTACTAGACCATAGAGCTAGTTTAACTCTGGTGTAAACTTATTTGTACTAGGCTATAGAGCTAGTTCAACTCTACTATAAAATTATTTGTACTAGGCTATAGAGCTAGTTCAACTCTAGTGTAAAATTATTTGAACTAGCTTATAGAGCTAGTTCAACTCTAGTATAAAATTATTTGTACTAGGCAATAGAGCTAGTTCGACTCTAGTGTAAAATTATTTGAACTTGCTTATAGAGCAAGTTCAACTCTAGTGTAAAATTATTTGTACTAGGCTATAGAGCTAGTTAAACTCTAGAGTAAAATTATTTGAACTAGCTTATAGAGCAAGTTCAACTCTAGTGTAAAATTATTTGTACTAGGCTATAGAGCTAGTTCAAATCTAGGGTAAAATTATTTTAACTAGCTTATAGTGCTAGTTAAACTCTAGTGTAAAAATATTTGTACTAGGCTATAGAGCTAGTTCAACTCTAGTGTAAAATTATTTGAACTAGCTTATGGAGCGAGTTCAACTCTAGTGTGAAATTATTTTTACAAGCTTATAGAGCTAGTTCAACTCTAGTGTAAAAATATTTGTACTAAGCTATAGAGCTAGTACCACTCTAGTGTAAAATTATTTGAACTAGCTTATAGAGCTAGTTCAACTCTAGTGTAAAATTATTAGTACTAGACTATGGAGCTAGTTCAACTCTAGTGTAAAATTATTTGAACTAGATTATAGAGCGAGTTCAACTCTGGTGTAAAGTTATTTGAACTAGACTATAGAGCTAGTTTAACTCTAGTGTAAAATTATTTGTACTAGGCTATAGAGCTAGTTCAACACTACTATAAAATTATTTGAACTAGCTTTTAGAGCTAGTTCAAGTCTATTGCAAAAAAAATTGTACTAGGCTATAGAGCTAGTTCAACACTTGTGTAAAATTATTCGTACAAGCTTATAGAGCTAGTTCAACTCTAGTGTAAAATTATTTGTACTAGGCTAGAGAGGTAGTTTAATTCTAGTGTAAAAATATTTGTACTAGGCTATAGAGCGAGTTCAACTCTAGTGTAAATTTAGTTGAACTAGCTTATAGAGCTAGTTCAACTCTAGTGCAAAATTGTTTGTACAAGCTTATAGAGCTAGTTCAACTCTAGTGTGCAATTATTTGTACTAGGCTATAGAGCTAGTTTAACTCTAGTGTAAAATTATTTGTACTAGGCTATAGAGCTAGTTCAAATCTAGTGTAAAATTATTTCAACAAGCTGATAGAGCTAGTTCAACTCTAGTGTAAAAATATTTGTACTAGTCTATAGAGCTAGTTCAACTCTAGTGTAAAATTATTTGTACTAGGCTATAGAGCTAGTTAAACTCTAGTGTAAAAATATTTGTACTAGGCTATAGAGCTAGTTCAACTCTAGTGTAAAATTATTTGAACTAGATTATAGAGCGAGTTCAACTCTATTGTGAAATTATTTTTACAAGCTTATAGAGCTAGTTCAACTCTAGTGTAAAAATATTTGTACTCAGCTATAGAGCTAGTTCCACTCTAGTGTAAAATTATTTGAACTAGCTTATAGAGCTAGTTCAACTCTAGTGTAAAATTATTTGTACTAGGCTATAGAGCTAGTTTAACGCTAGTGTAAAATTATTTGTACTAGGCCATAGAGCTAGTTAAACTCTAGTGTAAAAATATTTGTACTAGGCTATAGAGCTAGTTAAACTCTAGAGGAAAATTATTTGAACTAGCTTATAGAGCAAGTTCAACTCTAGTGTAAAATTATTTGTACTAGGCTATAGAGCTAGTTCAAATCTAGGGTAAAATTATTTTAAATAGCTTATAGTGCTAGTTAAACTTTATTGTAAAAATATTTGTACTAGGCTATAGAGCTAGTTCAACTCTAGTGTAAAATTATTTGAACTAGCTTATAGAGCGAGTTCAACACTAGTGTGAAATTATTTTTACATGCTTATAGAGCTAGTTCAACTCTAGTGTAAAAATATTTGTACTAAGCTATAGAGCTAGTTCCACTCTAGTGTAAAATTATTTGAACTAGCTTATAGAGCTAGTTCAACTCTAGTGTAAAATTATTTGTACTAGACTATGGAGCTAGTTCAACTCTAGTGTAAAATTATTTGAACTAGATTTTAGAGCGAGTTCAACTCTAGTGTAAAGTTATTTGTACTAGACTATAGAGCTAGTTTAACTCTAGTGTAAAATTATATGTACTAGGCTATAGAGCTAGTTCAACTCTACTGTAAAATTATTTGAACTAGCTTTTCGAGCTAGTTCAACTCTATTGCAAAAAAAATTGTACTAGGCTATAGAGCTAGTTCAACACTTGTGTAAAATTATTCGTACAAGCTTATAGAGCTAGTTCAACTCTAGTGTAAAATTATTTGTACTAGGCTATAGAGCTAGTTTAACTCTAGTGTAAAAATATTTGTACTAGGCTATAGAGCGAGTTCAACTCTAGTGTAAATTTAGTTGAACTAGCTTATAGAGCTAGTTCAACTCTAGTGCAAAATTTTTTGTTCAAGATTATAGAGCAAGTTCAACTCTAGTGTGGAATTATTTGTACTAGGCTATAGAGCTAGTTCAACTCTAGTGTAAAATTGTTTGTACTAGGCTATAGAGCTAGTTCAACTCTAGTGTAAAATTATTTGAACTAGCTTATAGAGCTAGTTTAACTCTAGTATAAAATTATTTGTACTACGCAATAGAGCTAGTTCAACTCTAGTGTAAAATTATTTGAACTAGCTTATAGAGTTAGTTCAGCTATAGTGTAAAATTATTTGTACTAGGCTATAGAGCTAGTTCAACTCTAGAGTAAAATTATTTGAACTAGCTTATAGAGCAAGTTCAACTCTAGTGTAAAATTATTTTTACTAGGCTATAGAGCTAGTGCGAATCTAGGGTAAGATTATTTTAACTAGCTTATAGAGCTAGTTAAACTCTAGTGTAAAAATATTTGTACTAGGCTATAGAGCTAGTTCAACTCTAGTGTAAAATTATTTGTACTAGGCTATGGAGCTAGTTCAACTCTAGTGTAAAATTATTTGTACTAGGCTATAGAGCTAGTTCAACTCTAGTGTAAAATTATTTCAACAAGCTGATAGAGCTAGTTCAACTCTAGTGTAAAAATATTTGTACTAGTCTATTGAGCTATTTCAACTCTAGTGTAAAATTATTTGTACTAGGCTATAGAGCTAGTTAAACTCTAGTGTAAAAATATTTGTACTAGGCTATAGAGCTAGTTCAACTCTAGTGTAAAATTATTTGAACTAGCTTATAGAGCGAGTTCAACTCTATTGTGAAATTATTTTTACAAGCTTATAGAGCTAGTTCAACTCTAGTGTAAAAATATTTTTACTAAGCTATAGAGCTAGGTCCACTCTAGTGTAAAATTATTTGAACTAGCTTATAGAGCTAGTTCAACTCTAGTGTAAAATTATTTGTACTAGGCTATAGAGCTAGTTTAACGCTAGTGTCAAATTATTTGTACTAGGCTATAGATCTAGTTCAACTCTACTGTAATATTATTTGAACTAGCTTTTTGAGCTAGTTCAACTCTATTGCAAAATTATTTGTACTAGGCTACAGAGCTAGTTCAACACTTGTGTAAAATTATCCGTACAAGCTTATAGAGCTAGTTCAACTCTAGTGTAAAAATATTTGTACTAGGCTATAGAGGGAGTTAAACTCTAGTGTAAATTTAGTTGAACTAGCTTATAGAGCTAGTTCAACTCTAGTGCAAAATTGTTTGTACAAGCTTATAGAGCTAGTTGAACTCTAGTGTGCAATTATTTTTACTAGGCTATAGAGATAGTTCAACTCTAGTGTAAAATTATTTGTACTACGCTATAGAGCTAGTTCAACTCTAAAGTAAAATTATTTGAACTAGCTTATAGAGCAAGTTCAACTGTACTGTAAAATTATTTGTACTAGGCTATAGAGCTAGTTCGAATCTAGGGTAAAATTATTTTAACTAGCTTTTAGAGCTAGTTCAACTGTACTGTAAATGTAGTTGAACTAGCTTATAGAGCTAGTTCAACTCTAGTGCAAA
This sequence comes from Aegilops tauschii subsp. strangulata, assembly GCF_002575655.3. Taxonomy (NCBI): domain Eukaryota; kingdom Viridiplantae; phylum Streptophyta; class Magnoliopsida; order Poales; family Poaceae; genus Aegilops; species Aegilops tauschii. The sequence continues at coordinate 155,069,190 of NC_053039.3, forward strand.
ATTATTTGTACAAGCTTATAGAGCTAGTTCAACTCTAGTGTAAATTTAGTTGAACTAGCTTATAGAGCTAGTTCAACTCTAGTGCAAAATTGTTTGTACAAGCTTATAGAGCTAGTTCAACTCTAGTGTGCAATTATTTGTACTAGGCTATAGAGCTAGTTTAACTCTAGTGTAAAATTATTTGTACTAGGCTATAGAGCTAGTTCAAATCTAGTGTAAAATTATTTCAACAAGCTGATAGAGCTAGTTCAACTCTAGTGTAAAAATATTTGTACTAGTCTATAGAGCTAGTTCAACTCTAGTGTAAAATTATTTGTACTAGGCTATAGAGCTAGTTAAACTCTAGTGTAAAAATATTTGTACTAGGCTATAGAGCTAGTTCAACTCTAGTGTAAAATTATTTGAACTAGCTTATAGAGCGAGTTCAACTCTATTGTGAAATTATTTTTACAAGCTTATAGAGCTAGTTCAACTCTAGTGTAAAAATATTTGTACTCAGCTATAGAGCTAATTCCACTCTAGTGTAAAATTATTTGAACTAGCTTATAGAGCTAGTTCAACTCTAGTGTAAAATTATTTGTACTAGGCTATAGAGCTAGTTTAACGCTAGTGTAAAATTATTTGTACTAGGCCATAGAGCTAGTTAAACTCTAGTGTAAAAATATTTGTACTAGGCTATAGAGCTAGTTAAACTCTAGAGGAAAATTATTTGAACTAGCTTATAGAGCAAGTTCAACTCTAGTGTAAAATTATTTGTACTAGGCTATAGAGCTAGTTCAAATCTAGGGTAAAATTATTTTAAATAGCTTATAGTGCTAGTTAAACTTTAGTGTAAAAATATTTGTACTAGGCTATAGAGCTAGTTCAACTCTAGTGTAAAATTATTTGAACTAGCTTATAGAGCGAGTTCAACACTAGTGTGAAATTATTTTTACATGCTTATAGAGCTAGTTCAACTCTAGTGTAAAAATATTTGTACTAAGCTATAGAGCTAGTTCCACTCTAGTGTAAAATTATTTGAGCTAGCTTATAGAGCTAGTTCAACTCTAGTGTAAAATTATTTGTACTAGACTATGGAGCTAGTTCAACTCTAGTGTAAAATTATTTGAACTAGATTTTAGAGCGAGTTCAACTCTAGTGTAAAGTTATTTGTACTAGACTATAGAGCTAGTTTAACTCTAGTGTAAAATTATATGTACTAGGCTATAGAGCTAGTTCAACTCTACTGTAAAATTATTTGAACTAGCTTTTCGAGCTAGTTCAACTCTATTGCAAAAAAAATTGTACTAGGCTATAGAGCTAGTTCAACACTTGTGTAAAATTATTCGTACAAGCTTATAGAGCTAGTTCAACTCTAGTGTAAAATTATTTGTACTAGGCTATAGAGCTAGTTTAACTCTAGTGTAAAAATATTTGTACTAGGCTATAGAGCGAGTTCAACTCTAGTGTAAATTTAGTTGAACTAGCTTATAGAGCTAGTTCAACTCTAGTGCAAAATTTTTTGTTCAAGATTATAGAGCAAGTTCAACTCTAGTGTGGAATTATTTGTACTAGGCTATAGAGCTAGTTCAACTCTAGTGTAAAATTGTTTGTACTAGGCTATAGAGCTAGTTCAACTCTAGTGTAAAATTATTTGAACTAGCTTATAGAGCTAGTTTAACTCTAGTATAAAATTATTTGTACTACGCAATAGAGCTAGTTCAACTCTAGTGTAAAATTATTTGAACTAGCTTACAGAGTTAGTTCAGCTATAGTGTAAAATTATTTGTACTAGGCTATAGAGCTAGTTCAACTCTAGAGTAAAATTATTTGAACTAGCTTATAGAGCAAGTTCAACTCTAGTGTAAAATTATTTTTACTAGGCTATAGAGCTAGTGCGAATCTAGGGTAAGATTATTTTAACTAGCTTATAGAGCTAGTTAAACTCTAGTGTAAAAATATTTGTACTAGGCTATAGAGCTAGTTCAACTCTAGTGTAAAATTATTTGTACTAGGCTATGGAGCTAGTTCAACTCTAGTGTAAAATTATTTGTACTAGGCTATAGAGCTAGTTCAACTCTAGTGTAAAATTATTTCAACAAGCTGATAGAGCTAGTTCAACTCTAGTGTAAAAATATTTGTACTAGTCTATTGAGCTATTTCAACTCTAGTGTAAAATTATTTGTACTAGGCTATAGAGCTAGTTAAACTCTACTGTAAAAATATTTGTACTAGGCTATAGAGCTAGTTCAACTCTAGTGTAAAATTATTTGAACTAGCTTATAGAGCGAGTTCAACTCTATTGTGAAATTATTTTTACAAGCTTATAGAGCTAGTTCAACTCTAGTGTAAAAATATTTTTACTAAGCTATAGAGCTAGGTCCACTCTAGTGTAAAATTATTTGAACTAGCTTATAGAGCTAGTTCAACTCTAGTGTAAAATTATTTGTACTAGGCTATAGAGCTAGTTTAACGCTAGTGTAAAACTATTTGTACTAGGCTATAGAGCTAGTTCAACTCTAGTGTAAAATTATTTGAACTAGCTTATAGAGCAAGTTCCACTCTAGTGTAAAATTATTTGTACTAGGCTATAGAGCTAGTTCGAATATAGGGTAAAATTATTTTAACTAGCTTATAGTGCTAGTTAAACTCTAGTGTAAAAATATTTGTACTAGGCTATAGAGCTAGTTCAACTCTAGTGTAAAATTATTTGAACTAGCTTATAGAGCGAGTTCCACTCTAGTGTGAAATTATTTTTACAAGCTTATAGAGCTGGTTCAACTCTAGTGTAAAAATATTTGTGCTAAGCTATAGAGCTAGTTCCACTCTAGTGTAAAATTATTTGAACTAGCTTATAGAGCGAGTTCTACTCTAGTGTGAAATTATTTTTACAAGCTTATAGAGATAGTTCAACTCTGGTGTAAAATTATTTGTACTAGGCTATAGAGCTAGTTTAACTCTAGTGTAAAATAATTGTACTAGGCTATAGAGCTAGTTCAACTCTACTGTAAAATTATTTGAACTAGCTTTTAGAGCTAGTTCAACTCTATTGTGAAATTATTTGTACTAGGCTATAGAGCTAGTTCAACAGTTGTGTAAAATTATTCTTACAAGCTTATAGAGCTAGTTCAACTCTAGTGTTAAATTATTTGTACTAGGCTATAGAGCTAGTTTAACTCTAGTGTAAAATTATTTGTACTAGGCTATAGAGCTAGTTCAACTCTACTGTAAAATTATTTGAACTAGCTTTTAGAGCTAGTTCAACTCTATTGCAAAAAAATTGTACTAGGCTATAGAGCTAGTTTAACACTTGTGTAAAATTATTCGTACAAGCTTATAGAGCTAGTTCAACTCTAGTGTAAAAATATTTGTACTAGGCTATAGAGCGAGTTCAACTCTAGTGTAAATTTAGTTGAATTAGCTTATAGAGCTAGTTCAGCTCTAGTGCAAATTTTTTTGTACAAGCTTATAGAGCTAGTTCAACTCTACTCTGCAATTATTTGTACTAGGCTATAGAGCTAGTTCAACTCTAGTGTAAAATTATTTTTACTAGGCTATAGAGCTAGTTCCACTCTAGAGTAAAATTATTTGAACTAGCTTATAGAGAAAGTTCAACTCTAGTGTGAAATTATTTGAACTAGCTTATAGAGCGAGTTCCACTCTAGTGTGAAATTATTTTTACAAGCTTATAGAGCTGGTTCAACTCTAGTGTAAAAATATTTGTGCTAACCTATAGAGCTAGTTCCACTCTAGTGTAAAATTATTTGAACTAGCTTATAGAGCGAGTTCAACTCTAGTGTGAAATTATTTTTACAAGCTTATAGAGATAGTTCAACTCTGGTGTAAAATTATTTGTACTAGGCTATAGAGCTAGTTTAACTCTAGTGTAAAATAATTGTACTAGGCTATAGAGCTAGTTCAACTCTACTGTAAAATTATTTGAACTAGCTTTTAGAGCTAGTTCAACTCTATTGCAAAAAAAATTGTACTAGGCTATAGAGCTAGTTCAACAGTTGTGTAAAATTATTCTTACAAGCTTATAGAGCTAGTTCAACTCTAGTGTAAAATTATTTGTACTAGGCTATAGAGCTAGTTTAACTCTAGTGTAAAATTATTTGTACTAGGCTATAGAGCTAGTTCAACTCTACTGTAAAATTATTTGAACTAGCTTTTAGAGCTAGTTCAACTCTATTGCAAAAAAATTGTACCAGGCTATAGAGCTAGTTTAACACTTGTGTAAAATTATTCGTACAAGCTTATAGAGCTAGTTCAACTCTAGTGTAAAAATATTTGTACTAGGCTATAGAGCGAGTTCAACTCTAGTGTAAATTTAGTTGAACTAGCTTATAGAGCTAGTTCAACTCTAGTGCAATATTTTTGGTACAAGCTTATAGAGCTAGTTCAACTCTACTATGCAATTATTTGTACTAGGCTATAGAGCTAGTTCAACTCTAGTGTAAAATTATTTCTACTAGGCTATAGAGCTAGTTTAACTCTAGTGTAAAATTATTTGAACTAGCTTATAGAGCTAGTTCAACTCTAGTATAAAATTATTTGTACTAGGCTATAGTGCTAGTTCAACTCTAGTGTAAAATTATTTGAACTAGCTTATAGAGCTAGTTCAACTCTAGTGTGGAATTATTTGTACTAGGCTATAGAGCTAGTTCAACACTTGTGTAAAATTATTCGTACAAGCTTATAGAGCTAGTTCAACTCTAGTGTAAAATTATTTCTACTAGGCTATAGAGCTACTTTAACTCTAGTGTAAAAATATTTGTACTAGGCTATAGAGCGAGTTCAACTCTAGTGTAAATTTAGTTGAACTAGCTTATAGAGCTAGTTCAACTCTAGTGCAAAAATTTTTGTTCAAGATTATAGAGCAAGTTCAACTCTAGTGTGGAATTATTTGTACTAGGCTATAGAGCTAGTTCAACTCTAGTGTAAAATTGTTTGTACTAGGCTATAGAGCTAGTTCAACTCTAGTGTAAAATTATTTGAACTAGCTTATAGAGCTAGTTTAACTCTAGTATAAAATTATTTGTACTACGCAATAGAGCTAGTTCAACTCTAGTGTAAAATTATTTGAACTAGCTTATAGAGTTAGTTCAGCTCTAGAGTAAAATTATTTGTACTAGGCTATAGAGCTAGTTCAACTCTAGAGTAAAATTATTTGAACTAGCTTATAGAGCAAGTTCAACTCTAGTGTAAAATTATTTTTACTAGGCTATAGAGCTAGTGCGAATCTAGGGTAAGATTATTTTAACTAGCTTATAGAGCTAGTTAAACTCTAGTGTAAAAATATTTGTACTAGGCTATAGAGCTAGTTCAACTCTAGTGTAAAATTATTTGTACTAGGCTATGGAGCTAGTTCAACTCTAGTGTAAAATTATTTGTACTAGGCTATAGAGCTAGTTCAACTCTAGTGTAAAATTATTTCAACAAGCTGATAGAGCTAGTTCAACTCTAGTGTAAAAATATTTGTACTAGTCTATTGAGCTATTTCAACTCTAGTGTAAAATTATTTGTACTAGGCTATAGAGCTAGTTAAACTCTAGTGTAAAAATATTTGTACTAGGCTATAGAGCTAGTTCAACTCTAGTGTAAAATTATTTGAACTAGCTTATAGAGCGAGTTCAACTCTATTGTGAAATTATTTTTACAAGCTTATAGAGCTAGTTCAACTCTAGTGTAAAAATATTTTTACTAAGCTATAGAGCTAGGTCCACTCTAGTGTAAAATTATTTGAACTAGCTTATAGAGCTAGTTCAACTCTAGTGTAAAATTATTTGTACTAGGCTATAGAGCTAGTTTAACGCTAGTGTCAAATTATTTGTACTAGGCTATAGATCTAGTTCAACTCTACTGTAATATTATTTGAACTAGCTTTTTGAGCTAGTTCAACTCTATTGCAAAATTATTTGTACTAGGCTACAGAGCTAGTTCAACACTTGTGTAAAATTATCCGTACAAGCTTATAGAGCTAGTTCAACTCTAGTGTAAAAATATTTGTACTAGGCTATAGAGGGAGTTAAACTCTAGTGTAAATTTAGTTGAACTAGCTTATAGAGCTAGTTCAAGTCTAGTGCAAAATTGTTTGTACAAGCTTATAGAGCTAGTTTAACTCTTGTGTGCAATTATTTTTACTAGGCTATAGAGATAGTTCAACTCTAGTGTAAAATTATTTGTACTACGCTATAGAGCTAGTTCAACTCTAAAGTAAAATTATTTGAACTAGCTTATAGAGCAAGTTCAACTCTAGTGTACAATTATTTGTACTAGGCTATAGAGCTAGTTCGAATCTAGGGTAAAATTATTTTAACTAGCTTTTAGAGCTAGTTCAACTGTACTGTAAATGTAGTTGAACTAGCTTATAGAGCTAGTTCAACTCTAGTGCAAAATTATTTGTACAAGCTTATAGAGCTAGTTCAACTCTAGTATGCAATTATTTGTACTAGGCTATAGAGCTAGTTCAACTCTAGTGTAAAAATATTTGTACTAGGCTATAGAGCTAGTTCAACTCTAGTGTAAAATTATTTGAACTAGCTTATAGAGCGAGTTCAACTCTAGTGAGAAATTATTTTTACAAGCTTATAGAGATAGTTCAACTCTAGTGTAAGAATATTTGTACTAAGCTATAGAGCTAGTTCCACTCTAGTGTAAAATTATTTGAACTAGCTTATAGAGCGAGTTCAACTCTAGTGTGAAATTATTTTTACAAGCTTATAGAGCTAGTTCAACTCTAGTGTAAAATTATTTGTACTAGGCTATAGAGCTAGTTTAACTCTAGTGTAAAATAATTGTACTAGGCTATAGAGCTAGTTCAACTCTACTTTAAATTATTTGAACTAGCTTTTAGAGCTAGTTCAACTCTATTGCAAAAAAAATTGTACTAGGCTATAGAGCTAGTTCAACAGTTGTGTAAAATTATTCTTACAAGCTTATAGAGCTAGTTCAACTCTAGTGTAAAATTATTTGTACTAGGCTATAGAGCTAGTTTAACTCTAGTGTAAAATTATTTGTACTAGGCTATAGAGCTAGTTCAACTCTACTGTAAAATTATTTGAACTAGCTTTTAGAGCTAGTTCAACTCTATTGCAAAAAAAATTGTACCAGGCTATAGAGCTAGTTTAACTCTAGTGTAAAAATATTTGTACTAGGCTATAGAGCGAGTTCAACTCTAGTGTAAATTTAGTTGAACTAGCTTATAGAGCTAGTTCAACTCTAGTGCAATTTTTTTGGTACAAGCTTATAGAGCTAGTTCAACTCTACTCTGCAATTATTTGTACTAGGCTATAGAGCTAGTTCAACTCTAGTGTAAAATTATTTCTACTAGGCTATAGAGCTAGTTTAACACTTGTGTAAAATTATTCGTACAAGCTTATAGAGCTAGTTCAAATCTAGTGTAAAAATATTTGTACTAGGCTATAGAGCGAGTTCAACTCTAGTGTAAATTTAGTTGAATTAGCTTATAGAGCTAGTTCAACTCTAGTGCAAATTTTTTTGTACAAGCTTATAGAGCTAGTTCAACTCTACTCTGCAATTATTTGTACTAGGCTATAGAGCTAGTTCAACTCTAGTGAAAAATTATTTTTACTAGGCTATAGAGCTAGTTCCACTCTAGAGTAAAATTATTTGAACTAGCTTATAGAGCAAGTTCAACTCTAGTGTAAAATTATTTGTACTAGGCCGTAGAGCTAGTTTGAATCTAGGATAAAATTATTTTAACTAGCTTATAATGCTAGTTAAACTCTAGTGTAAAAATATTTGTACTAGGCTATAGAGCTAGTTCAACTCTAGTGTAAAATTATTTGAACTAGCTTATAGAGCGAGTTCAACTCTAGTGTGAAATTATTTTTACAAGCTTATAGAGCTAGTTTAACTCTAGTGTAAAAATATTTGTACTAAGCTATAGAGCTAGTTCCACTCTAGTGTAAAATTATTTGAACTAGCTTATAGAGCTAGTTCAACTCTAGTGTAAAATTATTTGTACTAGCCCATAGAGCTAGTTCAACTCTACTGTAAAATTATTTGAACTAGCTTTTAGAGCTAGTTCAACTCTATTGCAAAAACATTTGTACTAGGCTATAGAGCTAGTTCAACAGTTGTGTAAAATTATTCGTACAAGCTTATAGAGCTAGTTCAACTCTAGTGTAAAATTATTTGTACTAGGCTATAGAGCTAGTTTAACTCTAGTGTAAAATTATTTGTACTAGGCTATAGAGCTAGTTCAACTCTACTGTAAAATTATTTGAACTAGCTTTTAGAGCTAGTTCAACTCTATTGCAAAAAAAATTGTACCAGGCTATAGAGCTAGTTTAACACTTGTGTAAAATTATTCGTACAAGCTTATAGAGCTAGTTCAACTCTAGTGTAAAAATATTTGTACTAGGCTATAGAGCGAGTTCAACTGTAGTGTAAATTTAGTTGAACTAGCTTATAGAGCTAGTTCAACTCTAGTGCAATTTTTTTGGTACAAGCTTATAGAGCTAGTTCAACTCTACTCTGCAATTATTTGTACTAGGCTATAGAGCTAGTTCAACTCTAGTGTAAGATTATTTCTACTAGGCTATAGAGCTAGTTTAACTCTAGTGTAAAATTATTTGAACTAGCTTATAGAGCTAGTTCAACTCTAGTATAAAATTATTTGTACTAGGCAATAGAGCTAGTTCAACTCTAGTGTAAAATTATTTGAACTAGCTTATAGAGCAAGTTCAACTCTAGTGTAAAACTATTTGTACTAGGCTATAGAGCTAGTTCAACTCTAGTGTAAAATTATTTGAACTAGCTTATAGAGCAAGTTCCACTCTAGTGTAAAATTATTTGTACTAGGCTATAGAGTTAGTTCGAATATAGGGTAAAATTATTTTAACTAGCTTATAGTGCTAGTTAAACTCTAGTGTAAAAATATTTGTACTAGGCTATAGAGCTAGTTCAACTCTAGTGTAAAATTATTTGAACTAGCTTATAGAGCGAGTTCCACTCTAGTGTGAAATTATTTTTACAAGCTTATAGAGCTGGTTCAACTCTAGTGTAAAAATATTTGTGCTAAGCTATAGAGCTAGTTCCACTCTAGTGTAAAATTATTTGAACTAGCTTATAGAGCGAGTTCTACTCTAGTGTGAAATTATTTTTACAAGCTTATAGAGATAGTTCAACTCTGGTGTAAAATTATTTGTACTAGGCTATAGAGCTAGTTTAACTCTAGTGTAAAATAATTGTACTAGGCTATAGAGCTAGTTCAACTCTACTGTAAAATTATTTGAACTAGCTTTTAGAGCTAGTTCAACTCTATTGCAAAAAAATTTGTACTAGGCTATAGAGCTAGTTCAACAGTTGTGTAAAATTATTCTTACAAGCTTATAGAGCTAGTTCAACTCTAGTGTTAAATTATTTGTACTAGGCTATAGAGCTAGTTTAACTCTAGTGTAAAATTATTTGTACTAGGCTATAGAGCTAGTTCAACTCTACTGTAAAATTATTTGAACTAGCTTTTAGAGCTAGTTCAACTCTATTGCAAAAAAATTGTACTAGGCTATAGAGCTAGTTTAACACTTGTGTAAAATTATTCGTACAAGCTTATAGAGCTAGTTCAACTCTAGTGTAAAAATATTTGTACTAGGCTATAGAGCGAGTTCAACTCTAGTGTAAATTTAGTTGAATTAGCTTATAGAGCTAGTTCAGCTCTAGTGCAAATTTTTTTGTACAAGCTTATAGAGCTAGTTCAACTCTACTCTGCAATTATTTGTACTAGGCTATAGAGCTAGTTCAACTCTAGTGTAAAATTATTTTTACTAGGCTATAGAGCTAGTTCCACTCTAGAGTAAAATTATTTGAACTAGCTTATAGAGAAAGTTCAACTCTAGTGTAAAATTATTTGTACTAGGCTATAGAGCTAGTTTGAATCTAGGATAAAATTATTTTAACTAGCTTATAATGCTAGTTAAACTCTAGTGTAAAAATATTTGTACTAGGCTATAGAGCTAGTTCAACTCTAGTGTAAAATTATTTGAACTAGCTTATAAAGCGAGTTCAACTCTAGTGTGAAATTATTTTTACAAGCTTATAGAGCTAGTTCAACTCTAGTGTAAAAATATTTGTACTAGGCTATAGAGCGAGTTCAACTCTAGTGTAAATTTAGTTGAACTAGCTTATAGAGCTAGTTCAACTCTAGTGCAATTTTTTTGGTACAAGCTTATAGAGCTAGTTCAACTCTACTCTGCAATTATTTGTACTATGCTATAGAGCTAGTTTAACTCTAGTGTAAAATTATTTGAACTAGCTTATAGAGCTAGTTCAACTCTAGTATAAAATTATTTGTACTAGGCAATAGAGCTAGTTCAACTCTAGTGTAAAATTATTTGAACTAGCTTATAGAGCAAGTTCAACTCTAGTGTAAAACTATTTGTACTAGGCTATAGAGCTAGTTCAACTCTAGAGTAAAATTATTTGAACTAGCTTATAGAGCAAGTTCCACTCTAGTGTAAAATTATTTGTACTAGGCTATAGAGCTAGTTCGAATATAGGGTAAAATTATTTTAACTAGCTTATAGTGCTAGTTAAACTCTAGTGTAAAACTATTTGTACTAGGCTATAGAGCTAGTTCAACTCTAGTGTAAAATTATTTGAACTAGCTTATAGAGCGAGTTCCACTCTAGTGTGAAATTATTTTTACAAGCTTATAGAGCTGGTTCAACTCTAGTGTAAAAATATTTGTGCTAAGCTATAGAGCTAGTTCCACTCTAGTGTAAAATTATTTGAACTAGCTTATAGAGCGAGTTCAACTCTAGTGTGAAATTATTTTTACAAGCTTATAGAGATAGTTCAACTCTAGTGTAAAATTATTTGTACTAGGCTATAGAGCTAGTTTAACTCTAGTGTAAAATAATTGTACTAGGCTATAGAGCTAGTTCAACTCTACTGTAAAATTATTTGAACTAGCTTTTAGAGCTAGTTCAACTCTATTGCAAAAAAAATTGTACTAGGCTATAGAGCTAGTTCAACAGTTGTGTAAAATTATTCTTACAAGCTTATAGAGCTAGTTCAACTCTAGTGTAAAATTATTTGTACTAGGCTATAGAGCTAGTTTAACTCTAGTGTAAAATTATTTGTACTAGGCTATAGAGCTAGTTCAACTCTACTGTAAAATTATTTGAACTAGCTTTTAGAGCTAGTTCAACTCTATTGCAAAAAAATTGTACCAGGCTATAGAGCTAGTTTAACACTTGTGTAAAATTATTCGTACAAGCTTATAGAGCTAGTTCAACTCTAGTGTAAAAATATTTGTACTAGGCTATAGAGCGAGTTCAACTCTAGTGTAAATTTAGTTGAACTAGCTTATAGAGCTAGTTCAACTGTAGTGCAATATTTTTGGTACAAGCTTATAGAGCTAGTTCAACTCTACTATGCAATTATTTGTACTAGGCTATAGAGCTAGTTCAACTCTAGTGTAAAATTATTTCTACTAGGCTATAGAGCTAGTTTAACTCTAGTGTAAAATTATTTGAACTAGCTTATAGAGTTAGTTCAACTCTAGTATAAAATTATTTGTACTAGGCAATAGAGCTAGTTCAACTCTAGTGTAAAATTATTTGAACTAGCTTATAGAGCAAGTTCAACTCTAGTGTAAAACTATTTGTACTAGGCTATAGAGCTAGTTGAACTCTAGAGTAAAATTATTTGAACTAGCTTATAGAGCAAGTTCCACTCTAGTGTAAAATTATTTGTACTAGGCTATAGAGCTAGTTCGAATATAGGGTAAAATTATTTTAACTAGCTTATAGTGCTAGTTAAACTCTAGTGTAAAAATATTTGTACTAGGCTATAGAGCTAGTTCAACTCTAGTGTAAAATTATTTGAACTAGCTTTTAGAGCGAGTTCCACTCTAGTGTGAAATTATTTTTACAAGCTTATAGAGCTGGTTCAACTCTAGTGTAAAAATATTTGTGCTAAGCTATAGAGCTAGTTCCACTCTAGTGTAAAATTATTTGAACTAGCTTATAGAGCGAGTTCAACTCTAGTGTGAAATTATTTTTACAAGCTTATAGAGATAGTTCAACTCTAGTGTAAAATTATTTGTACTAGGCTATAGAGCTAGTTTAACTCTAGTGTAAAATAATTGTACTAGGCTATAGAGCTAGTTCAACTCTACTGTAAAATTATTTGAACTAGCTTTTAGAGCTAGTTCAACTCTATTGCAAAAAAATTTGTACTAGGCTATAGAGCTAGTTCAACAGTTGTGTAAAATTATTCTTACAAGCTTATAGAGCTAGTTCAACTCTAGTGTAAAATTATTTGTACTAGGCTATAGAGCTAGTTTAACTCTAGTGTAAAATTATTTGTACTAGGCTATAGAGCTAGTTCAACTCTACTGTAAAATTATTTGAACTAGCTTTTAGAGCTAGTTCAACTCTATTGCAAAAAAATTGTACCAGGCTATAGAGCTAGTTTAACACTTGTGTAAAATTATTCGTACAAGCTTATAGAGCTAGTTCAACTCTAGTGTAAAAATATTTGTACTAGGCTATAGAGCGAGTTCAACTCTAGTGTAAATTTAGTTGAATTAGCTTATAGAGCTAGTTCAACTCTAGTGCAAATTATTTTGTACAAGCTTATAGAGCTAGTTCAACTCTACTCTGCAATTATTTGTACTAGGCTATAGAGCTAGTTCAACTCTAGTGTAAAATTATTTTTACTAGGCTATAGAGCTAGTTCCACTCTAGAGTAAAATTATTTGAACTAGCTTATAGAGCAAGTTCAACTCTAGTGTAAAATTATTTGTACTAGGCTATAGAGCTAGTTTGAATCTAGGATAAAATTATTTTAACTAGCTTATAATGCTAGTTAAACTCTAGTGTAAAAATATTTGTACTAGGCTATAGAGCTAGTTCAACTCTAGTGTAAAATTATTTGAACTAGCTTATAAAGCGAGTTGAACTCTAGTGTGAAATTATTTTTACAAGCTTATAGAGCTAGTTCAACTCTAGTGTAAAAATATTTGTACTAGGCTATAGAGCGAGTTCAACTCTAGTGTAAATTTAGTTGAACTAGCTTATAGAGCTAGTTCAACTCTAGTGCAATTTTTTGGTACAAGCTTATAGAGCTAGTTCAACTCTACTCTGCAATTATTTGTACTAGGCTATAGAGCTAGTTTAACTCTAGTGTAAAATTATTTGAACTAGCTTATAGAGCTAGTTCAACTCTAGTATAAAATTATTTGTACTAGGCAATAGAGCTAGTTCAACTCTAGTGTAAACTTATTTGAACTAGCTTATAGAGCAAGTTCAACTCTAGTGTAAAACTATTTGTACTAGGCTATAGAGCTAGTTCAACTCTAGAGTAAAATTATTTGAACTAGCTTATAGAGCAAGTTCCACTCTAGTGTAAAATTATTTGTACTAGGCTATAGAGCTAGTTCGAATATAGGGTAAAATTATTTTAACTAGCTTATAGTGCTAGTTAAACTCTAGTGTAAAAATATTTGTACTAGGCTATAGAGCTAGTTCAACTCTAGTGTAAAATTATTTGAACTAGCTTATAGAGCGAGTTCCACTCTAGTGTGAAATTATTTTTACAAGCTTATAGAGCTGGTTCAACTCTAGTGTAAAAATATTTGTGCTAAGCTATAGAGCTAGTTCCACTCTAGTGTAAAATTATTTGAACTAGCTTATAGAGCGAGTTCAACTCTAGTGTGAAATTATTTTTACAAGCTTATAGAGATAGTTCAACTCTAGTGTAAAATTATTTGTACTAGGCTATAGAGCTAGTTTAACTCTAGTGTAAAATAATTGTACTAGGCTATAGAGCTAGTTCAACTCTACTGTAAAATTATTTGAACTAGCTTTTAGAGCTAGTTCAACTCTATTGCAAAAAAAATTGTACTAGGCTATAGAGCTAGTTCAACAGTTGTGTAAAATTATTCTTACAAGCTTATAGAGCTAGTTCAACTCTAGTGTAAAATTATTTGTACTAGGCTATAGAGCTAGTTTAACTCTAGTGTAAAATTATTTGTACTAGGCTATAGAGCTAGTTCAACTCTACTGTAAAATTATTTGAACTAGCTTTTAGAGCTAGTTCAACTCTATTGCAAAAAAATTGTACCAGGCTATAGAGCTAGTTTAACACCTGTGTAAAATTATTCGTACAAGCTTATAGAGCTAGTTCAACTCTAGTGTAAAAATATTTGTACTAGGGTATAGAGCGAGTTCAACTCTAGTGTAAATTTAGTTGAACTAGCTTATAGAGCTAGTTCAACTCTAGTGCAATTTTTTTGGTACAAGCTTATAGAGCTAGTTCAACTCTACTCTGCAATTATTTGTACTAGGCTATAGAGCTAGTTCAACTCTAGTGTAAAATTATTTCTACTAGGCTATAGAGCTAGTTTAACTCTAGTGTAAAATTATTTGAACTAGCTTATAGAGCTAGTTCAACTCTAGTATAAAATTATTTGTACTAGGCAATAGAGCTAGTTCAACTCTAGTGTAAAATTATTTGAACTAGCTTATAGAGCAAGTTCAACTCTAGTGTAAAACTATTTGTACTAGGCTATAGAGCTAGTTGAACTCTAGAGTAAAATTATTTGAACTAGCTTATAGAGCAAGTTCCACTCTAGTGTAAAATTATTTGTACTAGGCTATAGAGCTAGTTCGAATATAGGGTAAAATTATTTTAACTAGCTTATAGTGCTAGTTAAACTCTAGTGTAAAAATATTTGTACTAGGCTATAGAGCTAGTTCAACTCTAGTGTAAAATTATTTGAACTAGCTTTTAGAGCGAGTTCCACTCTAGTGTGAAATTATTTTTACAAGCTTATAGAGCTGGTTCAACTCTAGTGTAAAAATATTTGTGCTAAGCTATAGAGCTAGTTCCACTCTAGTGTAAAATTATTTGAACTAGCTTATAGAGCGAGTTCAACTCTAGTGTGAAATTATTTTTACAAGCTTATAGAGATAGTTCAACTCTAGTGTAAAATTATTTGTACTAGGCTATAGAGCTAGTTTAACTCTAGTGTAAAATAATTGTACTAGGCTATAGAGCTAGTTCAACTCTACTGTAAAATTATTTGAACTAGCTTTTAGAGCTAGTTCAACTCTATTGCAAAAAAATTTGTACTAGGCTATAGAGCTAGTTCAACAGTTGTGTAAAATTATTCTTACAAGCTTATAGAGCTAGTTCAACTCTAGTGTAAAATTATTTGTACTAGGCTATAGAGCTAGTTTAACTCTAGTGTAAAATTATTTGTACTAGGCTATAGAGCTAGTTCAACTCTACTGTAAAATTATTTGAACTAGCTTTTAGAGCTAGTTCAACTCTATTGCAAAAAAAATGTACCAGGCTATAGAGCTAGTTTAACACTTGTGTAAAATTATTCGTACAAGCTTATAGAGCTAGTTCAACTCTAGTGTAAAAATATTTGTACTAGGCTATAGAGCGAGTTCAACTCTAGTGTAAATTTAGTTGAATTAGCTTATAGAGCTAGTTCAACTCTAGTGCAAATTATTTTGTACAAGCTTATAGAGCTAGTTCAACTCTACTCTGCAATTATTTGTACTAGGCTATAGAGCTAGTTCAACTCTAGTGTAAAATTATTTTTACTAGGCTATAGAGCTAGTTCCACTCTAGAGTAAAATTATTTGAACTAGCTTATAGAGCAAGTTCAACTCTAGTGTAAAATTATTTGTACTAGGCTATAGAGCTAGTTTGAATCTAGGATAAAATTATTTTAACTAGCTTATAATGCTAGTTAAACTCTAGTGTAAAAATATTTGTACTAGGCTATAGAGCTAGTTCAACTCTAGTGTAAAATTATTTGAACTAGCTTATAAAGCGAGTTGAACTCTAGTGTGAAATTATTTTTACAAGCTTATAGAGCTAGTTCAACTCTAGTGTAAAAATATTTGTACTAAGCTATAGAGCTAGTTCCACTCTAGTGTAAAATTATTTGAACTAGCTTATAGAGCTATTTCAACTCTAGTGTAAAATTATTTGTACTAGGCTATAGAGCTAGTTCAACTCTGCTATAAAATTATTTGAACTAGCTTTTAGAGCTAGTTCAACTCTATTGCAAAAACATTTGTACTAGGCTATAGAGCTAGTTCAACAGTTGTGTAAAATTATCCGTACAAGCTTATAGAGCTAATTCAACTCTAGTGTAAAAATATTTGTACTAGGCTATAGAGCGAGTTCAACTCTAGTGTAAATTTAGTGGAACTAGCTTATAGAGCTAGTTCAACTCTAGTGCAATTTTTTTGGTACAAGCTTATAGAGCTAGTTCAACTCTACTCTGCAATTATTTGTACTAGGCTATAGAGCTAGTTCAACTCTAGTGTAAAATTATTTCTACTAGGCTATAGAGCTAGTTTAACACTTGTGTAAAATTATTCGTACAAGCTTAAAGAGCTAGTTCTAATCTAGTGTAAAAATATTTGTACTAGGCTATAGAGCGAGTTTAACTCTAGTGTAAATTTAGTTGAATTAGCTTATAGAGCTAGTTCAACTCTAGTGCAAATTTTTTTGTACAAGCTTATAGAGCTAGTTTAACTCTACTCTGCAATTATTTGTACTAGGCTATAGAGCTAGTTCAACTCTAGTGTAAAATTATTTTTACTAGGCTATAGAGCTAGTTCCACTCTAGAGTAAAATTATTTGAACTAGCTTATAGAGCAAGTTCAACTCTAGTGTAAAATTATTTGTACTAGGCTATAGAGCTAGTTTGAATCTAGGATAAAATTATTTTAACTAGCTTATAATGCTAGTTAAACTCTAGTGTAAAAATATTTGTACTAGGCTATAGAGCTAGTTCAACTCTAGTGTAAAATTATTTGAACTAGCTTATAGAGCGAGTTCAACTCTAGTGTGAAATTATTTTTACAAGCTTATAGAGCTAGTTCAACTCTAGTGTAAAAATATTTGTACTAAGCTATAGAGCTAGTTCCACTCTAGTGTCAAATTATTTGAACTAGCTTATAGAGCTAGTTCAACTCTAGTGTAAAATTATTTGTACTAGGCTATAGAGCTAGTTCAACTCTACTATAAAATTATTTGAACTAGCTTTTAGAGCTAGTTCAACTCTATTGCAAAAACATTTATACTAGGCTATAGAGCTAGTTCAAAAGTTGTGTAAAATTATTCTTACAAGCTTATAGAGCTAGTTCAACTCTAGTGTAAAATTATTTGTACTAGGCTATAGAGCTAGTTTAACTCTAGTGTAAAATTATTTGTACTAGGCTATAGAGCTAGTTCAACTCTACTGTAAAATTATTTGAACTAGCTTTTAGAGCTAGTTCAACTCTATTGCAAAAAAATTGTACCAGGCTATAGAGCTAGTTTAACACTTGTGTAAAATTATTCGTACAAGCTTATAGAGCTAGTTCAACTCTAGTGTAAAAATATTTGTACTAGGCTATAGAGCGAGTTCAACTCTAGTGTAAATTTAGTTGAATTAGCTTATAGAGCTAGTTCAACTCTAGTGCAAATTATTTTGTACAAGCTTATAGAGCTAGTTCAACTCTACTCTGCAATTATTTGTACTAGGCTATAGAGCTAGTTCAACTCTAGTGTAAAATTATTTTTACTAGGCTATAGAGCTAGTTCCACTCTAGAGTAAAATTATTTGAACTAGCTTATAGAGCAAGTTCAACTCTAGTGTAAAATTATTTGTACTAGGCTATAGAGCTAGTTTGAATCTAGGATAAAATTATTTTAACTAGCTTATAATGCTAGTTAAACTCTAGTGTAAAAATATTTGTACTAGGCTATAGAGCTAGTTCAACTCTAGTGTAAAATTATTTGAACTAGCTTATAAAGCGAGTTGAACTCTAGTGTGAAATTATTTTTACAAGCTTATAGAGCTAGTTCAACTCTAGTGTAAAAATATTTGTACTAAGCTATAGAGCTAGTTCCACTCTAGTGTAAAATTATTTGAACTAGCTTATAGAGCTATTTCAACTCTAGTGTAAAATTATTTGTACTAGGCTATAGAGCTAGTTCAACTCTGCTATAAAATTATTTGAACTAGCTTTTAGAGCTAGTTCAACTCTATTGCAAAAACATTTGTACTAGGCTATAGAGCTAGTTCAACAGTTGTGTAAAATTATTCGTACAAGCTTATAGAGCTAGTTCAACTCTAGTGTAAAATTATTTGTACTAGGCTATAGAGCTAGTTTAACTCTAGTGTAAAATTATTGGTACTAGGCTATAGAGCTAGTTCAACTCTACTGTAAAATTATTTGAACTAGCTTTTAGAGCTAGTTCAACTCTATTGCAAAAAAAATTGTACCAGGCTATAGTGCTAGTTTAACCCTTGTGTAAAATTATTCGTACAAGCTTATAGAGCTAATTCAACTCTAGTGTAAAAATATTTGTACTAGGCTATAGAGCGAGTTCAACTCTAGTGTAAATTTAGTGGAACTAGCTTATAGAGCTAGTTCAACTCTAGTGCAATTTTTTTGGTACAAGCTTATAGAGCTAGTTCAACTCTACTCTGCAATTATTTGTACTAGGCTATAGAGCTAGTTCAACTCTAGTGTAAAATTATTTCTACTAGGCTATAGAGCTAGTTTAACACTTGTGTAAAATTATTCGTACAAGCTTATAGAGCTAGTTCTAATCTAGTGTAAAAATATTTGTACTAGGCTATAGAGCGAGTTTAACTCTAGTGTAAATTTAGTTGAATTAGCTTATAGAGCTAGTTCAACTCTAGTGCAAATTTTTTTGTACAAGCTTATAGAGCTAGTTTAACTCTACTCTGCAATTATTTGTACTAGGCTATAGAGCTAGTTCAACTCTAGTGTAAAATTATTTTTACTAGGCTATAGAGCTAGTTCCACTCTAGAGTAAAATTATTTGAACTAGCTTATAGAGCAAGTTCAACTCTAGTGTAAAATTATTTGTACTAGGCTATAGAGCTAGTTTGAATCTAGGATAAAATTATTTTAACTAGCTTATAATGCTAGTTAAACTCTAGTGTAAAAATATTTGTACTAGGCTATAGAGCTAGTTCAACTCTAGTGTAAAATTATTTGAACTAGCTTATAGAGCGAGTTCAACTCTAGTGTGAAATTATCTTTACAAGCTTATAGAGCTAGTTCAACTCTAGTGTAAAAATATTTGTACTAAGCTATAGAGCTAGTTCCACTCTAGTGTCAAATTATTTGAACTAGCTTATAGAGCTAGTTCAACTCTAGTGTAAAATTATTTGTACTAGGCTATAGAGCTAGTTCAACTCTACTATAAAATTATTTGAACTAGCTTTTAGAGCTAGTTCAACTCTATTGCAAAAACATTTATACTAGGCTATAGAGCTAGTTCAACAGTTGTGTAAAATTATTCGTACAAGCTTATAGAGCTAGTTCAACTCTAGTGTAAAATTATTTGTACTAGGCTATAGAGCTAGTTTAACTCTAGTGTAAAATTATTTGTACTAGGCTATAGAGCTAGTTCAACTCTACTGTAAAATTATTTGAATTAGCTTTTAGAGCTAGTTCAACTCTATTGCAAAAAAAATTGTACCAGGCTATAGAGCTAGTTTAACACTTGTGTAAAATTATTCGTACAAGCTTATAGAGCTAGTTCAACTCTAGTGTAAAAATATTTGTACTAGGCTATAGAGCGAGTTCAACTCTAGTGTAAATTTAGTTGAACTAGCTTATAGAGCTAGTTCAACTCTAGTGCAATTTTTTTGGTACAAGCTTATAGAGCTAGTTCAACTCTACTCTGCAATTATTTGTACTAGGCTATAGAGCTAGTTCAACTCTAGTGTAAAATTATTTCTACTAGGCTATAGAGCTAGTTTAACTCTAGTGTAAAATTATTTGAACTAGCTTATAGAGCTAGTTCAACTCTAGTATAAAATTATTTGTACTAGGCAATAAAGCTAGTTCAACTCTAGTGTAAAATTATTTGAACTAGCTTATAGAGCAAGTTCAACTCTAGTGTAAAACTATTTGTACTAGGCTATAGAGCTAGTTCAACTCTAGAGTAAAATTATTTGAACTAGCTTATAGAGCAAGTTCCACTCTAGTGTAAAATTATTTGTACTAGGCTATAGAGCTAGTTCGAATATAGGGTAAAATTATTTTAACTAGCTTATAGTGCTAGTTAAACTCTAGTGTAAAAATATTTGTACTAGGCTATAGAGCTAGTTCAACTCTAGTGTAAAATTATTTGAACTAGCTTATAGAGCGAGTTGCACTCTAGTGTGAAATTATTTTTACAAGCTTATAGAGCTGGTTCAACTCTAGTGTAAAAATATTTGTACTAAGCTATAGAGCTAGTTCCATTCTAGTGTAAAATTATTTGAACTAGCTTATAGAGCTAGTTCAACTCTAGTGTAAAATTATTTGTACTAGGCTATAGAGCTAGTATAACTCTAGTGTAAAATTATTTGTACTAGGCTATAGAGATAGTTCAACTCTACTGTAAATTATTTGAACTAGCTTTTAGAGCTAGTTCAACTCTATTGCAAAAAAATTGTACTAGGCTATAGAGCTAGTTCAACACTTGTGTAAAATTATTCGTACAAGCTTATAGAGCTAGTTCAACTCTAGTGTAAAATTATTTGTACTAGGCTATAGAGCTAGTTTAACTCTAGTGTAAAATTATTTGTACTAGGCTATAGAGCTAGTTCAACTCTACTGTAAAATTATTTGAACTAGCTTTTAGAGCTAGTTCAACTCTATTGCAAAAAAATTTGTAGTAGGCTATAGAGCTAGTTCAACACTTGTGTAAAATTATTCGTACAAGCTTATAGAGCTAGTTCAACTCTAGTGTAAAAAAATTTGTACTAGGCTATAGAGCGAGTTCAACTCCAGTGTAAATTTAGTTGAACTAGCTTATAGAGCTAGTTCAACTCTAGTGCAAAATTTTTTGTACAAGCTTATAGAGCTAGTTCAACTCTAGTGTGGAATTATTTGTACTAGGCTATAGAGCTAGTTAGACTCTACTGTAAAATTATTTGTACTAGGCTATAGAGCTAGTTCAACTCTAGTGTAAAATTATTTGAACTAGCTTATAGACCTAGTTTAACTCTAGTATAAAATTATTTGTACTAGGGAATAGAGCTAGTTCAACTCTAGCGCAAAATTATTTGAACTAGCTTATAGAGGTAGTTCAGCTATAGTGTAAAATTATTTGTACTAGGCTATAGAGCTAGTTCAACCCTAGAGTATAATTATTTGAACTAGCTTATAGAGCAAGTTCAACTCTAGTGTAAAATTATTTGTACTAGGCTATAGAGCTAGTTCGAATCTAGGGTAAAATTATTTTAACTAGCTTATAGTGCTAGTTAAACTCTAGTGTAAAAATATTTGTACTAGGCTATAGAGCTAGTTCAACACTTGTGTAAAATTATTCGTACAAGCTTATAGAGCTAGTTCAACTCTAGTGTAAAAAAATTTGTACTAGGCTATAGAGCGAGTTCAACTCTAGTGTAAATTTAGTTGAACTAGCTTATAGAGCTAGTTCAACTCTAGTGCAAATTTTTTTGTACAAGCTTATAGAGCTAGTTCAACTCTAGTGTGGAATTATTTGTACTAGGCTATAGAGCTAGTTAGACTCTAGTGTAAAATTATTTGTACTAGGCTATAGAGCTAGTTCAACTCTAGTGCAATTTTTTTGGTACAAGCTTATAGAGCTAGTTCAACTCTACTCTGCAATTATTTGTACTAGGCTATAGAGCTAGTTCAACTCTAGTGTAAAATTATTTCTACTAGGCTATAGAGCTAGTTTAACTCTAGTGTAAAATTATTTGAACTAGCTTATAGAGCTAGTTCAACTCTAGTATAAAATTATTTGTACTAGGCAATAAAGCTAGTTCAACTCTAGTGTAAAATTATTTGAACTAGCTTATAGAGCAAGTTCAACTCTAGTGTAAAACTATTTGTACTAGGCTATAGAGCTAGTTCAACTCTAGAGTAAAATTATTTGAACTAGCTTATAGAGCAAGTTCCACTCTAGTGTAAAATTATTTGTACTAGGCTATAGAGCTAGTTCAACTCTAGTGTAAAATTATTTCTACTAGGCTATAGAGCTAGTTTAACTCTAGTGTAAAATTATTTGAACTAGCTTATAGAGCTAGTTCAACTCTAGTATAAAATTATTTGTACTAGGCAATAAAGCTAGTTCAACTCTAGTGTAAAATTATTTGAACTAGCTTATAGAGAAAGTTCAACTCTAGTGTAAAACTATTTGTACTAGGCTATAGAGCTAGTTCAACTCTAGAGTAAAATTATTTGAACTAGCTTATAGAGCAAGTTCCACTCTAGTGTAAAATTATTTGTACTAGGCTATAGAGCTAGTTCGAATATAGGGTAAAATTATTTTAACTAGCTTATAGTGCTAGTTAAACTCTAGTGTAAAAATATTTGTACTAGGCTATAGAGCTAGTTCAACTCTAGTGTAAAATTATTTGAACTAGCTTATAGAGCGAGTTGCACTCTAGTGTGAAATTATTTTTACAAGCTTATAGAGCTGGTTCAACTCTAGTGTAAAAATATTTGTACTAAGCTATAGAGCTAGTTCCATTCTAGTGTAAAATTATTTGAACTAGCTTATAGAGCTAGTTCAACTCTAGTGTAAAATTATTTGTACTAGGCTATAGAGCTAGTATAACTCTAGTGTAAAATTATTTGTACTAGGCTATAGAGATAGTTCAACTCTACTGTAAATTATTTGAACTAGCTTTTAGAGCTAGTTCAACTCTATTGCAAAAAAATTGTACTAGGCTATAGAGCTAGTTCAACACTTGTGTAAAATTATTCGTACAAGCTTATAGAGCTAGTTCAACTCTAGTGTAAAATTATTTGTACTAGGCTATAGAGCTAGTTTAACTCTAGTGTAAAATTATTTGTACTAGGCTATAGAGCTAGTTCAACTCTACTGTAAAATTATTTGAACTAGCTTTTAGAGCTAGTTCAACTCTATTGCAAAAAAATTTGTAGTAGGCTATAGAGCTAGTTCAACACTTGTGTAAAATTATTCGTACAAGCTTATAGAGCTAGTTCAACTCTAGTGTAAAAAAATTTGTACTAGGCTATAGAGCGAGTTCAACTCCAGTGTAAATTTAGTTGAACTAGCTTATAGAGCTAGTTCAACTCTAGTGCAAAATTTTTTGTACAAGCTTATAGAGCTAGTTCAACTCTAGTGTGGAATTATTTGTACTAGGCTATAGAGCTAGTTAGACTCTACTGTAAAATTATTTGTACTAGGCTATAGAGCTAGTTCAACTCTAGTGTAAAATTATTTGAACTAGCTTATAGACCTAGTTTAACTCTAGTATAAAATTATTTGTACTAGGGAATAGAGCTAGTTCAACTCTAGCGCAAAATTATTTGAACTAGCTTATAGAGGTAGTTCAGCTATAGTGTAAAATTATTTGTACTAGGCTATAGAGCTAGTTCAACCCTAGAGTATAATTATTTGAACTAGCTTATAGAGCAAGTTCAACTCTAGTGTAAAATTATTTGTACTAGGCTATAGAGCTAGTTCGAATCTAGGGTAAAATTATTTTAACTAGCTTATAGTGCTAGTTAAACTCTAGTGTAAAAATATTTGTACTAGGCTATAGAGCTAGTTCAACACTTGTGTAAAATTATTCGTACAAGCTTATAGAGCTAGTTCAACTCTAGTGTAAAAAAATTTGTACTAGGCTATAGAGCGAGTTCAACTCTAGTGTAAATTTAGTTGAACTAGCTTATAGAGCTAGTTCAACTCTAGTGCAAATTTTTTTGTACAAGCTTATAGAGCTAGTTCAACTCTAGTGTGGAATTATTTGTACTAGGCTATAGAGCTAGTTAGACTCTAGTGTAAAATTATTTGTACTAGGCTATAGAGCTAGTTCAACACTTGTGAAAATTATTCGTACAAGCTTATAGAGCTAGTTCAACTCTAGTGTAAAAATATTTGTACTAGGCTATAGAGCGAGTTCAACTCTAGTGTAAATTTAGTTGAACTAGCTTATAGAGCTAGTTCAACTCTAGTGCAAAAAATTTTGTACAAGCTTATAGAGCTAGTTCAACTCTAGTGTGGAATTATTTGTACTAGGCTATAGAGCTAGTTAGACTCTACTGTAAAATTATTTGTACTAGGCTATAGAGCTAGTTCAACTCTAGTGTAAAATTATTTGAACTAGCTTATAGACCTAGTTCAACTCTAGTATAAAATTATTTGTACTAGGCAATAGAGCTAGTTCAACTCTAGTGCAAAATTATTTGAACTAGCTTATAGAGGTAGTTCAGCTATAGTGTAAAATTATTTGTACTAGGCTATAGAGCTAGTTCAACCCTAGAGTAAAATTATTTGAACTAGCTTATAGAGCAAGTTCAAATCTAGTGTAAAATTATTTGTACTAGGCTATAGAGCTAGTTCGAATCTAGGGTAAAATTATTTTAACTAGCTTATTGTGCTAGTTAAACTCTAGTGTAAAAATATTTGTACTAGGCTATAGAGCTAACTCAACTCTAGTGTAAAATTATTTGAACTAGCTTATAGAGCGAGTTCAACTCTAGTGTGAATTTTTTTTACAATCTTATAGAGCTAGTTCAACTGCAGTGCAAAAATATTTGTACTAGGCTATAGAGCTAGTTCAACTCTAGTGTAAAATTATTTGAACTAGCTTATAGAGCGAGTTCAACTCTATTGTGAAATTATTTTTACAAGCTTATAGAGCTAGTTCAACTCTAGTGTAAAAATATTTTTACTAAGCTATAGAGCTAGTTCCACTCTAGTGTAAAATTATTTGAACTAGCTTATAGAGCTAGTTCAACTCTAGTGTAAAATTATTTGTACTAGGCTATAGAGCTAGTTTAACGCTAGTGTCAAATTATTTGTACTAGGCTATAGATCTAGTTCAACTCTACTGTAATATTATTTGAACTAGCTTTTAGAGCTAGTTCAACTCTATTGCAAAAAAAATTGTACTAGGCTACAGAGCTAGTTCAACACTTGTGTAAAATTATCCGTACAAGCTTATAGAGCTAGTTCAACTCTAGTGTAAAAATATTTGTACTAGGCTATAGAGCGAGTTAAAATCTAGTGTAAATTTAGTTGAACTAGCTTATATAGCTAGTTCAACTCTAGTGCAAAATTGTTTGTACAAGCTTATAGAGCTAGTTCAACTCTAGTGTGCAATTATTTGTACTAGGCTATAGAGATAGTTCAACTCTAGTGTAAAATTATTTGTACTAGGCTATAGAGCTAGTTCAACTCTAAAGTAAAATTATTTGAACTAGCTTATAGAGCAAGTTCAACTCTAGTGTAAAATTATTTGTACTAGGCTATAGAGCTAGTTCGAATCTAGGGTAAAATTATTTTAACTAGCTTATAATGCTAGTTAAACTCTAGTGTAAAAATATTTGTACTAGGCTATAGAGCTAGTTCAACTCTAGTGTAAAATTATTTGAACTAGCTTATAGAGCGAGTTCAACTCTAGTGAGAAATTATTTTTACAAGCTTATAGAGCTAGTTCAACTCTAGTGTAAAAATATTTGTACTAAGCTATAGAGCTAGTTCCACTCTAGTGTAAAATTATTTGAACTAGCTTATAGAGCTAGTTCAACTCTAGTGTAAAATTATTTGTACTAGGTTATAGAGCTAGTATAACTCTAGTGTAAAATTATTTGTACTAGGCTATAGAGATAGTTCAACTCTACTGTAAATTATTTGAACTAGCTTTTAGAGCTAGTTCAACTCTATTGCAAAAAATTTGTACTCGGCTATAGAGCTAGTTCAACACTTGTGTAAAATTATTCGTACAAGCTTATAGAGCTAGTTCAACTCTAGTGTAAAATTATTTGTACTAGGCTATAGAGCTAGTTTAACTCTAGTGTAAAATTATTTGTACTAGGCTATAGAGATAGTCAACTCTACTGTAAAATTATTTGAACTAGCTTTTAGAGCTAGTTCAACTCTATTGCAAAAAAATTTGTAGTAGGCTATAGAGCTAGTTCAACACTTGTGTAAAATTATTCGTACAAGCTTATAGAGCTAGTTCAACTCTAGTGTAAAAAAATTTGTACTAGGCTATAGAGCGAGTTCAACTCTAGTGTAAATTTAGTTGAACTAGCTTATAGAGCTAGTTCAACTCTAGTGCAATATTTTTTGTACAAGCTTATAGAGCTAGTTCAACTCTAGTGTGGAATTATTTGTACTAGGCTATAGAGCTAGTTAGACTCTACTGTAAAACTATTTGTACTAGGCTATAGAGCTAGTTCAACACTTGTGTAAAATTATTCGTACAAGCTTATAGAGCTAGTTCAACTCTAGTGTAAAAATATTTGTACTAGGCTATAGAGCGAGTTCAACTCTAGTGTAAATTTAGTTGAACTAGCTTATAGAGCTAGTTCAACTCTAGTGCAATATTTTTTGTACAAGCGTATAGAGCTAGTTCAACTCTAGTGTGGAATTATTTGTACTAGGCTATATAGCTAGTTAGACTCTACTGTAAAATTATTTGTACTAGGCTATAGAGCTAGTTCAACTCTAGTGTAAAATTATTTGAACTAGCTTATAGACCTAGTTCAACTCTAGTATAAAATTATTTGTACTAGGCAATAGAGCTAATTCAACTCTAGTGCAAAATTATTTGAACTAGCTTATAGAGGTAGTTCAGCTATAGTGTAAAATTATTTGTACTAGGCTATAGAGCTAGTTCAACCCTAGAGTAAAATTATTTGAACTAGCTTATAGAGCAAGTTCAACTCTAGTGTAAAATTATTTGTACTAGGCTATAGAGCTAGTTCGAATCTAGGGTAAAGTTATTTCAACTAGCTTATAGTGCTAGTTAAACTCTAGTGTAAAAATATTTGTACTAGGCTATAGAGCTAGTTCAACACTTGTGTAAAATTATTCGTACAAGCTTATAGAGCTAGTTCAACTCTAGTGTAAAAAAATTTGTACTAGGCTATAGAGCGAGTTCAACTCTAGTGTAAATTTAGTTGAACTAGCTTATAGAGCTAGTTCAACTCTAGTGCAATATTTTTTGTACAAGCTTATAGAGATAGTTCAACTCTAGTGTGGAATTATTTGTACTAGGCTATAGAGCTAGTTAGACTCTACTGTAAAATTATTTGTACTAGGCTATAGAGCTAGTTCAACACTTGTGTAAAATTATTCGTACAAGCTTATAGAGCTAGTTCAACTCTAGTGTAAAAATATTTGTACTAGGCTATAGAGCGAGTTCAACTCTAGTGTAAATTTAGTTAAACTAGCTTATAGAGCTAGTTCAACTCTAGTGCAATATTTTTTGTACAAGCTTATAGGGCTAGTTCAACTCTAGTGTGGAATTATTTGTACTAGGCTATAGAGCTAGTTAGACTCTACTGTAAAATTATTTGTACTAGGCTATAGAGCTAGTTCAACTCTAGTGTAACATTATTTGAACTAGCTTATAGACCTAGTTCAACTCTAGTATAAAATTATTTGTACTAGGCAATAGAGCTAGTTCAACTCTAGTGCAAAATTATTTGAACTAGCTTATAGAGGTAGTTCAGCTATAATGTAAAATTATTTGTACTAGGCTATAGAGCTAGTTCAACCCTAGAGTAAAATTATTTGAACTAGCTTATAGAGCAAGTTCAACTCTAGTGTATAATTATTTGTACTAGGCTATAGAGCAAGTTCAAATCTAGTGTAAAATTATTTGTACTAGGCTATAGAGCTAGTTCGAATCTAGGGTAAAATTATTTTAACTAGCTTATTGTTCTAGTTAAACTCTAGTGTAAAAATATTTGTACTAGGCTATAGAGCTAACTCAACTCTAGTGTAAAATTATTTGAACTAGCTTATAGAGCGAGTTCAACTCTAGTGTGAATTTTTTTTACAATCTTATAGAGCTAGTTCAACTGCAGTGCAAAAATATTTGTACTAGGCTATAGAGCTAGTTCAACTCTAGTGTAAAATAATTTGAACTAGCTTATAGAGCGAGTTCAACTCTATTGTGAAATTATTTTTACAAGCTTATAGAGCTAGTTCAACTCTAGTGTAAAAATATTTTTACTAAGCTATAGAGCTAGTTCCACTCTAGTGTAAAATTATTTGAACTAGCTTATAGAGCTAGTTCAACTCTAGTGTAAAATTATTTGTACTAGGCTATAGAGCTAGTTAGACTCTACTGTAAAATTATTTGTACTAGGCTATAGAGCTAGTTCAACACTTGTGTAAAATTATTCGTACAAGCTTATAGAGCTAGTTCAACTCTAGTGTAAAAATATTTGTACTAGGCTATAGAGCGAGTTCAACTCTAGTGTAAATTTAGTTGAACTAGCTTATAGAGCTAGTTCAACTCTAGTGCAATATTTTTTGTACAAGCTTATAGAGCTAGTTCAACTCTAGTGTGGAATTATTTGTACTAGGCTATAGAGCTAGTTAGACTCTACTGTAAAATTATTTGTACTAGGCTATAGAGCTAGTTCAACTCTAGTGTAAAATTATTTGAACTAGCTTATAGACCTAGTTCAACTCTAGTATAAAATTATTTGTACTAGGCAGTAGAGCTAGTTCAACTCTAGTGCAAAATTATTTGAACTAGCTTATAGAGGTAGTTCAGCTATAGTGTAAAATTATTTGTACTAGGCTACAGAGCTAGTTCAACCCTAGAGTAAAATTATTTGAACTAGCTTATAGAGCAAGTTCAACTCTAGTGTAAAATTATTTGTACTAGGCTATAGAGCTAGTTCGAATCTAGGGTAAAATTATTTCAACTAGCTTATAGTGCTAGTTAAACTCTAGTGTAAAAATATTTGTACTAGGCTATAGAGCTAGTTCAACACTTGTGTAAAATTATTCGTACAAGCTTATAGAGCTAGTTCAACTCTAGTGTAAAAATATTTGTACTAGGCTATAGAGCGAGTTCAACTCTAGTGTAAATTTAGTTGAACTAGCTTATAGAGCTAGTTCAACTCTAGTGCAATATTTTTTGTACAAGCTTATAGAGATAGTTCAACTCTAGTGTGGAATTATTTGTACTAGGCTATAGAGCTAGTTAGACTCTACTGTAAAATTATTTGTACTAGGCTATAGAGCTAGTTCAACACTTGTGTAAAATTATTCGTACAAGCTTATAGAGCTAGTTCAACTCTAGTGTAAAAATATTTGTACTAGGCTATAGAGCGAGTTCAACTCTAGTGTAAATTTAGTTGAACTAGCTTATAGAGCTAGTTCAACTCTAGTGCAATATTTTTTGTACAAGCTTATAGGGCTAGTTCAACTCTAGTGTGGAATTATTTGTACTAGGCTATAGAGCTAGTTAGACTCTACTGTAAAATTATTTGTACTAGGCTATAGAGCTAGTTCAACTCTAGTGTAACATTATTTGAACTAGCTTATAGACCTAGTTCAACTCTAGTATAAAATTATTTGTACTAGGCAATAGAGCTAGTTCAACTCTAGTGCAAAATTATTTGAACTAGCTTATAGAGGTAGTTCAGCTATAATGTAAAATTATTTGTACTAGGCTATAGAGCTAGTTCAACCCTAGAGTAAAATTATTTGAACTAGCTTATAGAGCAAGTTCAACTCTAGTGTAAAATTATTTGTACTAGGCTATAGAGCTAGTTCGAATCTAGGGTAAAATTATTTCAACTAGCTTATAGTGCTAGTTAAACTCTAGTGTAAAAATATTTGTACTAGGCTATAGAGCTAGTTCAACACTTGTGTAAAATTATTCGTACAAGCTTATAGAGCTAGTTCAACTCTAGTGTAAAAATATTTTTACTAGGCTATAGAGCGAGTTCAACTCTAGTGTAAATTTAGTTGAACTAGCTTATAGAGCTAGTTCAACTCTAGTGCAATATTTTTTGTACAAGCTTATAGAGCTAGTTCAACTCTAGTGTGGAATTATTTGTACTAGGCTATAGAGCTAGTTAGACTCTACTGTAAAATTATTTGTACTAGGCTATAGAGCTAGTTCAACACTTGTGTAAAATTATTCGTACAAGCTTATAGAGCTAGTTCAACTCTAGTGTAAAAATATTTGTACTAGGCTATAGAGCGAGTTCATCTCTAGTGTAAATTTAGTTGAACTAGCTTATAGAGCTAGTTCAACTCTAGTGCAATATTTTTTGTACAAGCTTATAGAGCTAGTTCAACTCTAGTGTGGAATTATTTGTACTAGGCTATAGAGCTAGTTAGACTCTACTGTAAAATTATTTGTACTAGGCTATAGAGCTAGTTCAACTCTAGTGTAAAATTATTTGAACTAGCTTATAGACCTAGTTCAACTCTAGGATAAAATTATTTGTACTAGGCAATAGAGCTAGTTCAACTCTAGTGCAAAATTATTTGAACTAGCTTATAGAGGTAGTTCAGCTATAGTGTAAAATTATTTGTACTAGGCTACAGAGCTAGTTCAACCCTAGAGTAAAATTATTTGAACTAGCTTATAGAGCAAGTTCAACTCTAGTGTAAAATTATTTGTACTAGGCTATAGAGCTAGTTCGAATCTAGGGTAAAATTATTTCAACTAGCTTATAGTGCTAGTTAAACTCTAGTGTAAAAATATTTGTAGTAGGCTATAGAGCTAGTTCAACACTTGTGTAAAATTATTCGTACAAGCTTATAGAGCTAGTTCAACTCTAGTGTAAAAATATTTGTACTAGGCTATAGAGCGAGTTCAACTCTAGTGTAAATTTAGTTGAACTAGCTTATAGAGCTAGTTCAACTCTAGTGCAATATTTTTTGTACAAGCTTATAGAGCTAGTTCAACTCTAGTGTGGAATTATTTGTACTAGGCTATAGAGCTAGTTAGACTCTAGTGTAAAATTATTTGTACTAGGCTATAGAGCTAGTTCAACACTTGTGTAAAATTATTCGTACAAGCTTATAGAGCTAGTTCAACTCTAGTGTAAAAATATTTGTACTAGGCTATAGAGCGAGTTCAACTCTAGTGTAAATTTAGTTGAACTAGCTTATAGAGCTAGTTCAACTCTAGTGCAAAATTTATTGTACAAGCTTATAGAGCTAGTTCAACTCTAGTGTGGAATTATTTGTACTAGGCTATAGAGCTAGTTAGACTCTAGTGTAAAATTATTTGTACTAGGCTATAGAGCTAGTTCAACACTTGTGTAAAATTATTCGTACAAGCTTATAGAGCTAGTTCAACTCTAGTGTAAATTTAGTTGAACTAGCTTATAGAGCTAGTTCAACTCTAGTGTGGAATTATTTGTACTAGGCTATAGAGCTAGTTAGACTCTACTGTAAAATTATTTGTACTAGGCTATAGAGCTAGTTCAACACTTGTGTAAAATTATTCGTACAAGCTTATAGAGCTAGTTCAACTCTAGTGTAAAAATATTTGTACTAGGCTATAGAGCGAGTTCAACTCTAGTGTAAATTTAGTTGAACTAGCTTATAGAGCTAGTTCAACTCTAGTGCAATATTTTTTGTACAAGCTTATAGGGCTAGTTCAACTCTAGTGTGGAATTATTTGTACTAGGCTATAGAGCTAGTTAGACTCTACTGTAAAATTATTTGTACTAGGCTATAGAGCTAGTTCAACTCTAGTGTAACATTATTTGAACTAGCTTATAGACCTAGTTCAACTCTAGTATAAAATTATTTGTACTAGGCAATAGAGCTAGTTCAACTCTAGTGCAAAATTATTTGAACTAGCTTATAGAGGTAGTTCAGCTATAATGTAAAATTATTTGTACTAGGCTATAGAGCTAGTTCAACCCTAGAGTAAAATTATTTGAACTAGCTTATAGAGCAAGTTCAACTCTAGTGTATAATTATTTGTACTAGGCTATAGAGCTAGTTCGAATCTAGGGTAAAATTATTTCAACTAGCTTATAGTGCTAGTTAAACTCTAGTGTAAAAATATTTGTACTAGGCTATAGAGCTAGTTCAACACTTGTGTAAAATTATTCGTACAAGCTTATAGAGCTAGTTCAACTCTAGTGTAAAAATATTTGTACTAGGCTATAGAGCGAGTTCAACTCTAGTGTAAATTTAGTTGAACTAGCTTATAGAGCTAGTTCAACTCTAGTGCAATATTTTTTGTACAAGCTTATAGAGCTAGTTCAACTCTAGTGTGGAATTATTTGTACTAGGCTATAGAGCTAGTTAGACTCTACTGTAAAATTATTTGTACTAGGCTATAGAGCTAGTTCAACTCTAGTGTAAAAATATTTGTACTAGGCTATAGAGCGAGTTCAACTCTAGTGTAAATTTAGTTGAACTAGCTTATAGAGCTAGTTCAACTCTAGTGCAATATTTTTTGTACAAGCTTATAGAGCTAGTTCAACTCTAGTGTGGAATTATTTGTACTAGGCTATAGAGCTAGTTAGACTCTACTGTAAAATTATTTGTACTAGGCTATAGAGCTAGTTCAACTCTAGTGTAAAATTATTTGAACTAGCTTATAGACCTAGTTCAACTCTAGTATAAAATTATTTGTACTAGGCAGTAGAGCTAGTTCAACTCTAGTGCAAAATTATTTGAACTAGCTTATAGAGGTAGTTCAGCTATAGTGTAAAATTATTTGTACTAGGCTACAGAGCTAGTTCAACCCTAGAGTAAAATTATTTGAACTAGCTTATAGAGCAAGTTCAACTCTAGTGTAAAATTATTTGTACTAGGCTATAGAGCTAGTTCGAATCTAGGGTAAAATTATTTCAACTAGCTTATAGTGCTAGTTAAACTCTAGTGTAAAAATATTTGTACTAGGCTATAGAGCTAGTTCAACACTTGTGTAAAATTATTCGTGCAAGCTTATAGAGCTAGTTCAACTCTAGTGTAAAAATATTTGTACTAGGCGATAGAGCGAGTTCAACTCTAGTGTAAATTTAGTTGAACTAGCTTATAGAGCTAGTTCAACTCTAGTGCAATATTTTTTGTACAAGCTTATAGAGCTAGTTCAACTCTAGTGTGGAATTATTTGTACTAGGCTATAGAGCTAGTTAGACTCTAGTGTAAAATTATTTGTACTAGGCTATAGAGCTAGTTCAACACTTGTGTAAAATTATTCGTACAAGCTTATAGAGCTAGTTCAACTCTAGTGTAAAAATATTTGTACTAGGCTATAGAGCGAGTTCAACTCTAGTGTAAATTTAGTTGAACTAGCTTATAGAGCTAGTTCAACTCTAGTGCAAAATTTATTGTACAAGCTTATAGAGCTAGTTCAACTCTAGTGTGGAATTATTTGTACTAGGCTATAGAGCTAGTTAGACTCTAGTGTAAAATTATTTGTACTAGGCTATAGAGCTAGTTCAACACTTGTGTAAAATTATTCGTACAAGCTTATAGAGCTAGTTCAACTCTAGTGTAAAAATATTTGTACTAGGCTATAGAGCGAGTTCAACTCTAGTGTAAATTTAGTTGAACTAGCTTATAGAGCTAGTTCAACTCTAGTGCAAATTTTTTTGTACAAGCTTATAGAGCTAGTTCAACTCTAGTGTAAATTTAGTTGAACTAGCTTATAGAGCTAGTTCAACTCTAGTGCAATATTTTTTGTACAAGCTTATAGAGCTAGTTCAACTCTAGTGTGGAATTATTTGTACTAGGCTATAGAGCTAGTTAGACTCTACTGTAAAATTATTTGTACTAGGCTATAGAGCTAGTTCAACACTTGTGTAAAATTATTCGTACAAGCTTATAGAGCTAGTTCAACTCTAGTGTAAAAATATTTGTACTAGGCTATAGAGCGAGTTCAACTCTAGTGTAAATTTAGTTGAACTAGCTTATAGAGCTAGTTCAACTCTAGTGCAATATTTTTTGTACAAGCTTATAGAGCTAGTTCAACTCTAGTGTGGAATTATTTGTACTAGGCTATAGAGCTAGTTAGACTCTACTGTAAAATTATTTGTACTAGGCTATAGAGCTAGTTCAACTCTAGTGTAAAATTATTTGAACTAGCTTATAGACCTAGTTCAACTCTAGTATAAAATTATTTGTACTAGGCAGTAGAGCTAGTTCAACTCTAGTGCAAAATTATTTGAACTAGCTTATAGAGGTAGTTCAGCTATAGTGTAAAATTATTTGTACTAGGCTACAGAGCTAGTTCAACCCTAGAGTAAAATTATTTGAACTAGCTTATAGAGCAAGTTCAACTCTAGTGTAAAATTATTTGTACTAGGCTATAGAGCTAGTTCGAATCTAGGGTAAAATTATTTCAACTAGCTTATAGTGCTAGTTAAACTCTAGTGTAAAAATATTTGTACTAGGCTATAGAGCTAGTTCAACACTTGTGTAAAATTATTCGTACAAGCTTATAGAGCTAGTTCTACTCTAGTGTAAAAATATTTGTACTAGGCTATAGAGCGAGTTCAACTCTAGTGTAAATTTAGTTGAACTAGCTTATAGAGCTAGTTCAACTCTAGTGCAATATTTTTTGTACAAGCTTATAGAGCTAGTTCAACTCTAGTGTGGAATTATTTGTACTAGGCTATAGAGCTAGTTAGACTCTAGTGTAAAATTATTTGTACTAGGCTATAGAGCTAGTTCAACACTTGTGTAAAATTATTCGTACAAGCTTATAGAGCTAGTTCAACTCTAGTGTAAAAATATTTGTACTAGGCTATAGAGCGAGTTCAACTATAGTGTAAATTTAGTTGAACTAGCTTATAGAGCTAGTTCAACTCTAGTGCAAAATTTATTGTACAAGATTATAGAGCTAGTTCAACTCTAGTGTGGAATTATTTGTACTAGGCTATAGAGCTAGTTAGACTCTAGTGTAAAATTATTTGTACTAGGCTATAGAGCTAGTTCAACACTTGTGTAAAATTATTCGTACAAGCTTATAGAGCTAGTTCAACTCTAGTGTAAAAATATTTGTACTAGGCTATAGAGCGAGTTCAACTCTAGTGTAAATTTAGTTGAACTAGCTTATAGAGCTAGTTCAACTCTAGTGCAAATTTTTTTGTACAAGCTTATAGAGCTAGTTCAACTCTAGTGTGGAATTATTTGTACTAGGATATAGAGCTAGTTAGACTCTAGTGTAAAATTATTTGTACTAGGCTATAGAGCTAGTTCAACTCTACTGTAAAATTATTTGAACTAGCTTTTAGAGCTAGTTCAACTCTATTGCAAAAAAAATTTTAGTAGGCTATAGAGCTAGTTCAACACTTGTGTAAAATTATTCGTACAAGCTTATAGAGCTAGTTCAACTCTAGTGTAAAAAAATTTGTACTAGGCTATAGAGCGAGTTCAACTCTAGTGTAAATTTAGTTGAACTAGCTTATAGAGCTAGTTCAACTCTAGTGCAATATTTTTTGTACAAGCTTATAGAGCTAGTTCAACTCTAGTGTGGAATTATTTGTACTAGGCTATAGAGCTAGTTAGACTCTACTGTAAAATTATTTGTACTAGGCTATAGAGCTAGTTCAACACTTGTGTAAAATTATTCGTACAAGCTTATAGAGCTAGTTCAACTCTAGTGTAAAAATATTTGTACTAGGCTATAGAGCGAGTTCAACTCTAGTGTAAATTTAGTTGAACTAGCTTATAGAGCTAGTTCAACTCTAGTGCAAATTTTTTTGTACAAGCTTATAGAGCTAGTTCAACTCTAGTGTGGAATTATTTGTACTAGGCTATAGAGCTAGTTAGACTCTAGTGTAAAATTATTTGTACTAGGCTATAGAGCTAGTTCAACACTTGTGTAAAATTATTCGTACAAGCTTATAGAGCTAGTTCAACTCTAGTGTAAAAATATTTGTACTAGGCTATAGAGCGAGTTCAACTCTAGTGTAAATTTAGTTGAACTAGCTTATAGAGCTAGTTCAACTCTAGTGCAAATTTTTTTGTACAAGCTTATAGAGCTAGTTCAACTCTAGTGTGGAATTATTTGTACTAGGATATAGAGCTAGTTAGACTCTAGTGTAAAATTATTTGTACTAGGCTATAGAGCTAGTTCAACTCTACTGTAAAATTATTTGAACTAGCTTTTAGAGCTAGTTCAACTCTATTGCAAAAAAAATTTTAGTAGGCTATAGAGCTAGTTCAACACTTGTGTAAAATTATTCGTACAAGCTTATAGAGCTAGTTCAACTCTAGTGTAAAAAAATTTGTACTAGGCTATAGAGCGAGTTCAACTCTAGTGTAAATTTAGTTGAACTAGCTTATAGAGCTAGTTCAACTCTAGTGCAATATTTTTTGTACAAGCTTATAGAGCTAGTTCAACTCTAGTGTGGAATTATTTGTACTAGGCTATAGAGCTAGTTAGACTCTACTGTAAAATTATTTGTACTAGGCTATAGAGCTAGTTCAACACTTGTGTAAAATTATTCGTACAAGCTTATAGAGCTAGTTCAACTCTAGTGTAAAAATATTTGTACTAGGCTATAGAGCGAGTTCAACTCTAGTGTAAATTTAGTTGAACTAGCTTATAGAGCTAGTTCAACTCTAGTGCTATATTTTTTGTACAAGCTTATAGAGCTAGTTCAACTCTAGTGTGGAATTATTTGTACTAGGCTATAGAGCTAGTTAGACTCTACTGTAAAATTATTTGTACTAGGCTATAGAGCTAGTTCAACTCTAGTGTAAAATTATTTGAACTAGCTTATAGACCTAGTTCAACTCTAGTATAAAATTATTTGTACTAGGCAATAGAGCTAGTTCAACTCTAGTGCAAAATTATTTGAACTAGCTTATAGAGGTAGTTCAGCTATAGTGTAAAATTATTTGTACTAGGCTATAGAGCTAGTTCAACCCTAGAGTAAAATTATTTGAACTAGCTTATAGAGCAAGTTCAACTCTAGTGTAAAATTATTTGTACTAGGCTATAGAGCTAGTTCGAAACTAGGGTAAAATTATTTCAACTAGCTTATAGTGCTAGTTAAACTCTAGTGTAAAAATATTTGTACTAGGCTATAGAGCTAGTTCAACACTTGTGTAAAATTATTCGTACAAGCTTATAGAGCTAGTTCAACTCTAGTGTGGAATTATTTGTACTAGGCTATAGAGCTAGTTAGACTCTAGTGTAAAATTATTTGTACTAGGCTATAGAGCTAGTTCAACACTTGTGTAAAATTATTCGTACAAGCTTATAGAGCTAGTTCAACTCTAGTGTAAAAATATTTGTACTAGGCTATAGAGCGAGTTCAACTCTAGTGTAAATTTAGTTGAACTAGCTTATAGAGCTAGTTCAACTCTAGTGCAAATTTTTTTGTACAAGCTTATAGAGCTAGTTCAACTCTAGTGTGGAATTATTTGTACTAGGATATAGAGCTAGTTAGACTCTAGTGTAAAATTATTTGTACTAGGCTATAGAGCTAGTTCAACTCTACTGTAAAATTATTTGAACTAGCTTTTAGAGCTAGTTCAACTCTATTGCAAAAAAAATTTTAGTAGGCTATAGAGCTAGTTCAACACTTGTGTAAAATTATTCGTACAAGCTTATAGAGCTAGTTCAACTCTAGTGTAAAAAAATTTGTACTAGGCTATAGAGCGAGTTCAACTCTAGTGTAAATTTAGTTGAACTAGCTTATAGAGCTAGTTCAACTCTAGTGCAATATTTTTTGTACAAGCTTATAGAGCTAGTTCAACTCTAGTGTGGAATTATTTGTACTAGGCTATAGAGCTAGTTAGACTCTACTGTAAAATTATTTGTACTAGGCTATAGAGCTAGTTCAACACTTGTGTAAAATTATTCGTACAAGCTTATAGAGCTAGTTCAACTCTAGTGTAAAAATATTTGTACTAGGCTATAGAGCGAGTTCAACTCTAGTGTAAATTTAGTTGAACTAGCTTATAGAGCTAGTTCAACTCTAGTGCTATATTTTTTGTACAAGCTTATAGAGCTAGTTCAACTCTAGTGTGGAATTATTTGTACTAGGCTATAGAGCTAGTTAGACTCTACTGTAAAATTATTTGTACTAGGCTATAGAGCTAGTTCAACTCTAGTGTAAAATTATTTGAACTAGCTTATAGACCTAGTTCAACTCTAGTATAAAATTATTTGTACTAGGCAATAGAGCTAGTTCAACTCTAGTGCAAAATTATTTGAACTAGCTTATAGAGGTAGTTCAGCTATAGTGTAAAATTATTTGTACTAGGCTATAGAGCTAGTTCAACCCTAGAGTAAAATTATTTGAACTAGCTTATAGAGCAAGTTCAACTCTAGTGTAAAATTATTTGTACTAGGCTATAGAGCTAGTTCGAATCTAGGGTAAAATTATTTCAACTAGCTTATAGTGCTAGTTAAACTCTAGTGTAAAAATATTTGTACTAGGCTATAGAGCTAGTTCAACACTTGTGTAAAATTATTCGTACAAGCTTATAGAGCTAGTTCAACTCTAGTGTAAAAATATTTGTACTAGGCTATAGAGCGAGTTCAACTCTAGTGTAAATTTAGTTGAACTAGCTTATAGCGCTAGTTCAACTCTAGTGCAATATTTTTTGTACAAGCTTATAGAGCTAGTTCAACTCTAGTGTGGAATTATTTGTACTAGGCTATAGAGCTAGTTAGACTCTACTGTAAAATTATTTGTACTAGGCTATAGAGCTAGTTCAACACTTGTGTAAAATTATTCGTACAAGCTTATAGAGCTAGTTCAACTCTAGTGTAAAAATATTTGTACTAGGCTATAGAGCGAGTTCAACTCTAGTGTAAATTTAGTTGAACTA
The DNA here is from genome assembly GCF_002575655.3 of Aegilops tauschii subsp. strangulata. Taxonomy (NCBI): domain Eukaryota; kingdom Viridiplantae; phylum Streptophyta; class Magnoliopsida; order Poales; family Poaceae; genus Aegilops; species Aegilops tauschii. Next base: position 155,107,719 of record NC_053039.3, read on the forward strand.
GCTTATAGAGCTAGTTCAACTCTAGTGCAATATTTTTTGTACAAGCTTATAGAGCTAGTTCAACTCTAGTGTGGAATTATTTGTACTAGGCTATAGAGCTAGTTAGACTCTACTGTAAAATTATTTGTACTAGGCTATAGAGCTAGTTCAACTCTAGTGTAAAATTATTTGAACTAGCTTATAGACCTAGTTCAACTCTAGTATAAAATTATTTGTACTAGGCAATAGAGCTAGTTCAACTCTAGTGCAAAATTATTTGAACTAGCTTATAGAGGTAGTTCAGCTATAGTGTAAAATTATTTGTACTAGGCTACAGAGCTAGTTCAACCCTAGAGTAAAATTATTTGAACTAGCTTATAGAGCAAGTTCAACTCTAGTGTAAAATTATTTGTACTAGGCTATAGAGCTAGTTCGAATCTAGGGTAAAATTATTTCAACTAGCTTATAGTGCTAGTTAAACTCTAGTGTAAAAATATTTGTACTAGGCTATAGAGCTAGTTCAACACTTGTGTAAAATTATTCGTACAAGCTTATAGAGCTAGTTCAACTCTAGTGTAAAAATATTTGTACTAGGCTATAGAGCGAGTTCAACTCTAGTGTAAATTTAGTTGAACTAGCTTATAGAGCTAGTTCAACTCTAGTGCAATATTTTTTGTACAAGCTTATAGAGCTAGTTCAACTCTAGTGTGGAATTATTTGTACTAGGCTATAGAGCTAGTTAGACTCTAGTGTAAAATTATTTGTACTAGGCTATAGAGCTAGTTCAACACTTGTGTAAAATTATTCGTACAAGCTTATAGAGCTAGTTCAACTCTAGTGTAAAAATATTTGTACTAGGCTATAGAGCGAGTTCAACTCTAGTGTAAATTTAGTTGAACTAGCTTATAGAGCTAGTTCAACTCTAGTGCAAATTTTTTTGTACAAGCTTATAGAGCTAGTTCAACTCTAGTGTGGAATTATTTGTACTAGGATATAGAGCTAGTTAGACTACTGTAAAATTATTTGTACTAGGCTATAGAGCTAGTTCAACTCTAGTGTAAAATTATTTGAACTAGCTCATAGACCTAGTTCAACTCTAGTATAAAATTATTTGTACTAGGCAATAGAGCTAGTTCAACTCTAGTGCAAAATTATTTGAACTAGCTTATAGAGGTAGTTCAGCTATAGTGTAAAATTATTTGTACTAGGCTATAGAGCTAGTTCAACCCTAGAGTAAAATTATTTGAACTAGCTTATAGAGCAAGTTCAAATCTAGTGTAAAATTATTTGTACTAGGCTGTAGAGCTAGTTCGAATCTAGGGTAAAATTATTTTAACTAGCTTAAAGTGCTAGTTAAACTCTAGTGTAAAAATATTTGTACTAGGCTATAGAGCTAGTTAACCTCTAGTGTAAAATTATTTGAACTAGCTTATAGAGCGAGTTCAACTCTAGTGTGAATTTTTTTTACAAGCTTATAGAGCTAGTTCAACTGTAGTGTAAAAATATTTGTACTAGGCTATAGAGCTAGTTCAACTCTAGTGTAAAATTATTTGAACTAGCTTATAGAGCGAGTTCAACTCTATTGTGAAATTATTTTGACAAGCTTATAGAGCTAGTTCAACTCTAGTGTAAAAATATTTTTACTAAGCTATAGAGCTAGTTCCACTCTAGTGTAAAATTATTTGAACTAGCTTATAGAGCTAGTTCAACTCTAGTGTAAAATTATTTGTACTAGGCTATAGAGCTAGTTTAACGCTAGTGTCAAATTATTTGTACTAGGCTATAGATCTAGTTCAACTCTACTGTAATATTATTTGAACTAGCTTTTAGAGCTAGTTCAACTCTATTGCAAAAAAATTTGTACTAGGCTACAGAGCTAGTTCAACACTTGTGTAAAATTATCCGTACAAGCTTATAGAGCTAGTTCAACTCTGGTGTAAAAATATTTGTACTAGGCTATAGAGCGAGTTAAACTCTAGTGTAAATTTAGTTGAACTAGCTTATAGAGCTAGTTCAACTCTAGTGCAAAATTGTTTGTACAAGCCTATAGAGCTAGTTCAACTCTAGTGTGCAATTATTTGTACTAGGCTGTAGAGATAATTCAACTCTAGTGTAAAATTATTTGTACTAGGCTATAGAGCTAGTTCAACTCTAAAGTAAAATTATTTGAACAAGCTTATAGAGCAAGTTCAACTCTAGTGTAAAATTATTTGTACTAGGCTATAGAGCTAGTTCGAATCTAGGGTAAAATTATTTTAACTAGCTTATAATGCTAGTTAAACTCTACTGTAAAAATATTTGTACTAGGCTATAGAGCTAGTTCAACTATAGTGTAAAAATATTTGAACTAGCTTATAGAGCGAGTTCAACTCTAGTGAGAAATTATTTTTACAAGCTTATAGAGCTAGTTCAACTCTAGTGTAAAAATATTTGTACTAAGCTATAGAGCTAGTTCCACTCTAGTGTAAAATTATTTGAACTAGCTTCTAGAGCGAGTTCAACTCTAGTGTGAAATTATTTTTACAAGCTTATAGAGCTAGTTCAACTCTAGTGTAAAATTATTTGTACTAGGCTATAGAGCTAGTTTAACTCTAATGTAATATTATTTGTACTAGGCTATAGAGCTAGTTCAACTCTACTGTAAAATTATTTGAACTAGCTTTTAGAGCTAGTTCAACTCTATTGCAAAAAAAATTGTACTAGGCTATAGAGCTAGTTCAACAGTTGTGTAAAATTATTCGTACAAGCTTATAGAGCTAGTTCAACTCTAGTGTAAAATTATTTGTACTAGGCTATAGAGCTAGTTTAACTCTAGTGTAAAATTATTTGTACTAGGCTATAGAGCTAGTTCAACTCTACTGTAAAATTATTTGAACTAGCTTTTAGAGCTAGTTCAACTCTATTGCAAAAAAAAATTGTACCAGGCTATAGAGCTAGTTTAACACTTGTGTAAAATTATTCGTACAAGCTTATAGAGCTAGTTCAACTCTAGTGTAAAAATATTTGTACTAGGCTATAGAGCGAGTTCAACTCTAGTGTAAATTTAGTTGAACTAGCTTATAGAGCTAGTTCAACTCTAGTGCAATTTTTTTGGTACAAGCTTATAGAGCTAGTTCAACTCTACTCTGCAATTATTTGTACTAGGCTATAGAGCTAGTTCAACTCTAGTGTAAAATTATTTGAACTAGCTTATAAAGCGAGTTCAACTCTAGTGTGAATTTTTTTTACAAGCTTATAGAGCTAGTTCAACTGTAGTGTAAAAATATTTGTACTAGGCTATAGAGCTAGTTCAACTCTAGTGTAAAATTATTTGAACTAGCTTATAGAGCGAGTTCAACTCTATTGTGAAATTATTTTTACAAGCTTATACAGCTAGTTCAACTCTAGTGTAAAAATATTTTTACTAAGCTGTAGAGCTAGTTCCACTCTAGTGTAAAATTATTTGAACTAGCTTATAGAGCTAGTTCAACTCTAGTGTAAAATTATTTGTACTAGGCTATAGAGCTAGTTTAACGCTAGTGTCAAATTATTTGTACTAGGCTATAGATCTAGTTCATCTCTACTGTAATATTATTTGAACTAGCTTTTAGAGCTAGTTCAACTCTATTGCAAAAAAAATTGTACTAGGCTACAGAGCTAGTTCAACACTTGTGTAAAATTATCCGTACATGCTTATAGAGCTAGTTCAACTCTAGTGTAAAAATATTTGTACTAGGCTATAGAGCGAGTTAAACTCTAGTGTAAATTTAGTTGAACTAGCTTATAGAGCTAGTTCAACTCTAGTGCAAAATTGTTTGTACAAGCTTATAGAGCTAGTTCAACTCTAGTGTGCAATTATTTGTACTAGGCTATAGAGATAGTTCAACTCTAGTGTAAAATTATTTGTACTAGGCTATAGAGCTAGTTCAACTCTAAAGTAAAATTATTTGAACTAGCTTATAGAGCAAGTTCAACTCTAGTGTAAAATTATTTGTACTAGGCTATAGAGCTACTTCGAATCTATGGTAAAATTATTTTAACTAGCTTATAATGCTAGTTAAACTCTAGTGTAAAAATATTTGTACTAGGCTATAGAGCTAGTTCAACTCTAGTGTAAAATTATTTGGACTAGCTTATAGAGCGAGTTCAACTCTAGTGAGAAATTATTTTTACAAGCTTATAGAGCTAGTTCAACTCTAGTGTAAAAATATTTGTACTAAGCTATAGAGCTAGTTCCACTCTAGTGTAAAATTATTTAAACTAGCTTATAGAGCGAGTTCAACTCTAGTGTGAAATTATTTTTACAAGCTTATAGAGCTAGTTCAACTCTAGTGTAAAATTATTTATACTAGGCTATAGAGCTAGTTTAACTCTAGTGTCAAATTATTTGTACTAGGCTATAGAGCTAGTTCAACTCTACTGTAAAATTATTTGAACTAGCTTTTAGAGCTAGTTCAACTCTATTGCAAAAAAAATTGTACTAGGCTATATAGCTAGTTCAACAGTTGTGTAAAATTTTTCGTACAAGCTTATAGAGCTAGTTCAACTCTAGTGTAAAATTATTTGTACTAGGCTATAGAGCTAGTTTAACTCTAGTGTAAAATTATTTGTACTAGGCTATAGAGCTAGTTCAACTCTACTGTAAAATTATTTGAACTAGCTTTTAGAGCTAGTTCAACTCTATTGCAAAAAAATTGTACTAGGCTATAGAGGTAGTTTAACACTTGTGTAAAATTATTCGTACAAGCTTATAGAGCTAGTTCAACTCTAGTGTAAAAATATTTGTACTAGGCTATAGAGCGAGTTCAACTCTAGTGTAAATTTAGTTGAATTAGCTTATAGAGCTAGTTCAACTCTAGTGCAAAATTGTTTGTACAAGCTTATAGAGCTAGTTCAACTCTAGTGTGCAATTATTTGTACTAGGCTATAGAGATAGTTCAACTCTAGTGTAAAATTATTTGTACTAGGCTATAGAGCTAGTTCAACTCTAAAGTAAAATTATTTGAACTAGCTTATAGAGCAAGTTCAACTCTAGTGTAAAATTATTTGTACTAGGCTATAGAGCTACTTCGAATATATGGTAAAATTATTTTAACTAGCTTATAATGCTAGTTAAACTCTAGTGTAAAAATATTTGTACTAGGCTATAGAGCTAGTTCAACTCTAGTGTAAAATTATTTGAACTAGCTTATAGAGCGAGTTCAACTCTAGTGAGAAATTATTTTTATAAGCTTATAGAGCTAGTTCAACTCTAGTGTAAAAATATTTGTACTAAGCTATAGAGCTAGTTCCACTCTAGTGTAAAATTATTTAAACTAGCTTATAGAGCTAGTTCAACTCTAGTGTGAAATTATTTTTACAAGCTTATAGAGCTAGTTCAACTCTAGTGTAAAATTATTTATACTAGGCTATAGAGCTAGTTTAACTCTAGTGTAAAATTATTTGTACTAGGCTATAGAGCTAGTTCAACTCTACTGTAAAATTATTTGAACTAGCTTTTAGAGCTAGTTCAACTCTATTGCAAAAAAAATTGTACTAGGCTATAGAGCTAGTTCAACAGTTGTGTAAAATTTTTCGTACAAGCTTATAGAGCTAGTTCAACTCTAGTGTAAAATTATTTGTACTAGGCTATAGAGCTAGTTTAACTCTAGTGTAAAATTATTTGTACTAGGCTATAGAGCTAGTTCAACTCTACTGTAAAATTATTTGAACTAGCTTTTAGAGCTAGTTCAACTCTATTGCAAAAAAATTGTACTAGGCTATAGAGCTAGTTTAACACTTGTGTAAAATTATTCGTACAAGCTTATAGAGCTAGTTCAACTCTAGTGTAAAAATATTTGTACTAGGCTATAGAGCGAGTTCAACTCTAGTGTAAATTTAGTTGAATTAGCTTATAGAGCTAGTTCAACTCTAGTGCAAATTTTTTTGTACAAGCTTATAGAGCTAGTTCAACTCTACTCTGCAATTATTTGTACTAGGCTATAGAGCTAGTTCAACTCTAGTGTAAAATTATTTTTACTAGGCTATAGAGCTAGTTCCACTCTAGAGTAAAATTATTTGAACTAGCTTATAGAGCAAGTTCAACTCTAGTGTAAAATTATTTGAACTAGCTTATATAGCTAGTTCAACTCTAGTGTAAAATTATTTGTACTAGGCTATAGAGCTAGTATAACTCTAGTGTAAAATTATTTGTACTAGGCTACAGAGATAGTTCAACTCTACTGTAAATTATTTGAACTAGCTTATAGAGCGAGTTCAACTCTAGTGTGAAATTATTTTTACAAGCTTATAGAGCTAGTTTAACTCTAGTGTAAAATTATTTTTACTAGGCTATAGAGCTAGTTCAACTCTACTGTAAAATTATTTGAACTAGCTTTTAGAGCTAGTTCAACTCTATTGCAAAAAAAATTGTACCAGGCTATAGAGCTAGTTTAACACTTGTGTAAAATTATTCGTACAAGCTTACAGAGCTAGTTCAAATCTAGTGTAAAAATATTTGTACTAGGCTATAGAGCGAGTTCAACTCTAGTGTAAATTTAGTTGAACTAGCTTATAGAGCTAGTTCAACTCTAGTGTGAAATTATTTGTACTAGGCTTATAGAGCTAGTTCAACTCTAGTGTAAAATTATTTCTACTAGGCTATAGAGCTAGTTTAACTCTAGTGTAAAATAATTTGAACTAGCTTATAGAGCTAGTTCAACTCTAGTATAAAATTATTTGTACTAGGCAATAGAGCTAGTTCAACTCTAGTGTAAAATTATTTGAACTAGCTTATAGAGCAAGTTCAACTCTAGTGTAAAACTATTTATACTAGGCAATAGAGCTAGTTCAACTCTAGAGTAAAATTATTTGAACTAGCTTATAGAGCAAGTTCCACTCTAGTGTAAAATTATTTGTACTAAGCTATAGAGCTAGTTCGAATATAGGGCAAAATTATTTTAACTAGCTTATAGTGCTAGTTAAACTCTAGTGTAAAAATATTTGTACTAGGCTATAGAGCTAGTTCAACTCTAGTGTAAAATTATTTGAACTAGCTTATAGAGCGAGTTCAACTCTAGTGTGAAATTATTTTTACAAGCTTATAGAGCTGGTTCAACTCTAGTGTAAAAATATTTGTACTAAGCTATAGAGCTAGTTCCACTCTAGTGTAAAATTATTTGAACTAGCTTATATAGCTAGTTCAACTCTAGTGTAAAATTATTTGTACTAGGCTATAGAGCTAGTATAACTCTAGTGTAAAATTATTTGTACTAGGCTACAGAGATAGTTCAACTCTACTGTAAATTATTTGAACTAGCTTTTAGAGCTAGTTCAACTCTATTGCAAAAAAATTGTACTAGGCTATAGAGCTAGTTCAACACTTGTGTAAAATTATTCGTACAAGCTTATAGAGCTAGTTCAACTCTAGTGTAAAATTATTTGTACTAGGCTATAGAGCTAGTTTAACTCTACTGTAAAATTATTTGTACTAGGCTATAGAGCTAGTTCAACTCTACTGTAAAATTATTTGAACTAGCTTTCAGAGCTAGTTCAACTCTATTGCAAAAAAATTTGTAGTAGGCTATAGAGCTAGTTCAACACTTGTGTAAAATTATTCGTACAAGCTTATAGAGCTAGTTCAACTCTAGTGTAAAAATATTTGTACTAGGCTATAGAGCTAGTTTAACTCTAGTGTAAAATTATTTGTACTAGGCTATAGAGCTAGTTCAACTCTAGTGTAAAATTATTTCAACAAGCCGATAGAGCTAGTTCAACTCTAGTGTAAAAATATTTGTACAAGCTTATAGTGCTAGTTAAACTCTACTCTAAAATTATTTGTACTAGGCTATAGAGCTAGTTCAACTCTAGTGTAAAATTATTTGAACTAGCTTATAGACCTAGTTCAACTCTAGTATAAAATTATTTGTACTAGGCAATAGAGCTAGTTCAACTCTAGTGCAAAATTATTTGAACTAGCTTATAGAGGTAGTTCAGCTATAGTGTAAAATTATTTGTACTAGGCTATAGAGCTAGTTCAACCCTAGAGTAAAATTATTTGAACTAGCTTATAGAGCAAGTTCAACTCTAGTGTAAAATTATTTGTACTAGGCTATAGAGCTAGTTCGAATCTAGGGTAAAATTATTTTAACTAGCTTATAGTGCTAGTTAAACTCTAGTGTAAAAATATTTGTACTAGGCTATAGAGCTAGTTCAACTCTAGTGTAAAATTATTTGAACTAGCTTATAGAGCGAGTTCAACTCTAGTGTGAAATTTTTTTACAAGCTTATAGAGCTAGTTCAACTCTAGTGTAAAAATATTTGTACTAAGCTATAGAGCTAGTTCCACTCTAGTGTAAAATTATTTAAACTAGCTTATAGAGCTAGTACAACTCTAGTGTAAAATTATTTGTACTAGGCTATAGACCTAGTTTAACTCTAGTGTAAAATTATTTGTACTAGGCTATAGAGCTAGTTCAACTGTACTGTAAAATTATTTGTACTAGCTTTTAGAGCTAGTTCAACTCTATTGCAAAAAAAATTGTACTAGGCTATAGAGCTCGTTCAACACTTGTGTAAAATTATCCGTACAAGCTTATAGAGCTAGTTCAACTCTAGTGTAAAAATATTTGTACTAGGCTATAGAGCGAGTTCAACTCTAGTGTAAATTTAGTTGAACTAGCTTATAGAGCTAGTTCAACTCTAGTGCAAAATTAATTGTACAAGCTTATAGAGCTAGTTCAACTCTAGTGTCGAATTATATGTACTAGGCTATAGAGCTAGTTCAACTCTAGTGTAAAATTATTTCTATTAGGCTATAGAGCTAGTTCAACTCTAGTATAAAATTATTTGTACTAGGCAATATAGCTAGTTCAACTCTACTTTAGAATTATTTGAACTAGCTTATAGAGCTAGTTCAGGTATAGTGTAAAATTATTTGCACTAGGCTATAGAGCTAGTTCAACTCTAGAGTAAAATTATTTGAACTAGCTTATACAGCAAGTTCAACTCTAGTGTAAAATTATTTGTACTAGGCTATAGAGCTTGTTCGAATCTAGGGTAAAATTATTTTAACTAGGTTATAGTGCTAGTTAAACTCTAGTGTAAAAATATTTGTACTAGGCTATAGAGCTAGTTCAACTCTAGTGTAAAATTATTTGTACTAGGCTATAGAGCTAGTTCAACTCTAGTGTAAAATTATTTCAACAAGCTGATAGAGCTAGTTCAACTCTAGTGTAAAAATATTTGTACTAGTCTATAGAGCTAGTTAATCTCTAGTGTAAAATTATTTGTACTAGGCTATAGAGCTAGTTAAACTCTAGTGTAAAAATATTTGTACTAGGCTATAGAGCTAGTTCAACTCTAGTGTAAAATTATTTGAACTAGCTTATAGAGCGAGTTCAACTCTAGTGTGAAATTATTTTTACAAGCTTATAGAGCTAGTTCAACTCTAGTGTAAAAATATTTGTACTAAGCTATAGAGCTAGTTCCACTCTAGTGTAAAATTATTTGAACTAGCTTGGAGAGGTAGTTAAACTCTAGTGTATAATTATTTGTACTAGGATATAGAGCGAGTTCAACTCTATGTAAAAATTATTTGTACTAGGATATAGAGCGAGTTCAACTCTGGTGTAAATTTAGTTGAACTAGCTTATAGAGCTAGTTAAACTCTAGTGCAAAATTATTTGTACAAGATTATAGAGCTAGTTCAACTCTTGTGTGCAATTATTTGTACTAGGCTATAGAGCTAGTTCAACTCTAGTGTAAAATTATTTGTACTAGGCTATAGAGCTAGTTCAACTCTAGTGTAAAATTATTTGAACTAGATTATAGAGCTAGTTCAACTCTAGTATAAAATTATTTGTACTAGGCAATAGAGCTAGTTCAACTCTAGTGTAAAATTATTTCAACTAGCTTATAGAGCTAGTTCAGCTATAGTGTAAAATTATTTGTACTAGGCAATAGAGCTAGTTCGAATCTAGGGTAAAATTATTTTAACTAGCTTATAGTGCTAGTTAAACTCTAGTGTAAAAATACTGTACTAGGCTATAGAGCTAGTTCAACTCTAGTGTAAAATTATTTGTACTAGGCTATAGAGCTAGTTCAACTCTAGTGTAAAATTATTTGTACAAGCTTATAGAGCTAGTTCATCTCTAGTTTAAAATTATTTGAACTAGCATATAGAGCGAGTTCAACTCTAGTGTGAAATTATTTTTACAAGCTTATAAAACAAGGTCAACTCTACTGTAAAATTATTTGTACTAGGCTGTAGAGCTAGTTCAACTCTAGTGTAAAATTATTTGTACTAGGCTATAGAGCTAGTTCAAATCTAGTGTAAAATTATTTCAACAAACTGATAGAGCTAGTTCAACTCTAGTGTAAAAATATTTGTACTAGTCTATTGAGCTAGTTCAACTCTAGTGTAAAATTATTTGTACTAGGATATAGAGCTAGTTAAACTCTAGTGTAAAAATATTTGTACTAGGCTATAGAGCTAGTTCAACTCTAGTGTAAAATTATTTGAACTAGCTTATAGAGCGAGTTCAACTCTAGTGTGAAATTATGTTTACAAGCTTATAGAGCGAGTTCAACTCTAGTGTAAAAATATTTGTAATAAGCTATAGAGCTAGTTCCACTCTAGTGTAAAATTATTTGAACTAGCTTATAGAGCTAGTTCAACTCTAGTGCAAAATTATTTGTACAAGCTTATAGAGCTAGTTCAACTCTAGTGTGGAATTATATGTACTAGGCTATAGAGCTAGTTCAACTCTAGTGTAAAATTATTTGTACTAGGCTATTGAGCTAGTTCAACTCTACTATAAAGTTATTTGAACTAGATTATAGAGCTAGTTCAACTCTAGTATAAAATTATTTGTACTAGGCAATAGAGCTAGTTCAACTCTAGTGTAAAATTATTTCAACTAGCTTATAGAGCTAGTTCAACTATAGTGTAAAATTATTTGTACTAGGCTATAGAGCTAGTTCAACTCTAGTGTAAAACTATTTATACTAGGCAATAGAGCTAGTTCAACTCTAGAGTAAAATTATTTGAACTAGCTTATAGAGCAAGTTCCACTCTAGTGTAAAATTATTTGTACTAAGCTATAGAGCTAGTTCGAATATAGGGCAAAATTATTTTAACTAGCTTATAGTGCTAGTTAAACTCTAGTGTAAAAATATTTGTACTAGGCTATAGAGCTAGTTCAACTCTAGTGTAAAATTATTTGAACTAGCTTATAGAGCGAGTTCAACTCTAGTGTGAAATTATTTTTACAAGCTTATAGAGCTGGTTCAACTCTAGTGTAAAAATATTTGTACTAAGCTATAGAGCTAGTTCCACTCTAGTGTAAAATTATTTGAACTAGCTTATATAGCTAGTTCAACTCTAGTGTAAAATTATTTGTACTAGGCTATAGAGCTAGTATAACTCTAGTGTAAAATTATTTGTACTAGGCTACAGAGATAGTTCAACTCTACTGTAAATTATTTGAACTAGCTTTTAGAGCTAGTTCAACTCTATTGCAAAAAAATTGTACTAGGCTATAGAGCTAGTTCAACACTTGTGTAAAATTATTCGTACAAGCTTATAGAGCTAGTTCAACTCTAGTGTAAAATTATTTGTACTAGGCTATAGAGCTAGTTTAACTCTACTGTAAAATTATTTGTACTAGGCTATAGAGCTAGTTCAACTCTACTGTAAAATTATTTGAACTAGCTTTTAGAGCTAGTTCAACTCTATTGCAAAAAAATTTGTAGTAGGCTATAGAGCTAGTTCAACACTTGTGTACAATTATTCGTACAAGCTTATAGAGCTAGTTCAACTCTAGTGTAAAAATATTTGTACTAGGCTATAGAGCTAGTTTAACTCTAGTGTAAAATTATTTGTACTAGGCTATAGAGCTAGTTCAACTCTAGTGTAAAATTATTTCAACAAGCCGATAGAGCTAGTTCAACTCTAGTGTAAAAATATTTGTACAAGCTTATAGTGCTAGTTAAACTCTACTCTAAAATTATTTGTACTAGGCTATAGAGCTAGTTCAACTCTAGTGTAAAATTATTTGAACTAGCTTATAGACCTAGTTCAACTCTAGTATAAAATTATTTGTACTAGGCAATAGAGCTAGTTCAACTCTAGTGCAAAATTATTTGAACTAGCTTATAGAGGTAGTTCAGCTATAGTGTAAAATTATTTGTACTAGGCTATAGAGCTAGTTCAACCCTAGAGTAAAATTATTTGAACTAGCTTATAGAGCAAGTTCAACTCTAGTGTAAAATTATTTGTACTAGGCTATAGAGCTAGTTCGAATCTAGGGTAAAATTATTTTAACTAGCTTATAGTGCTAGTTAAACTCTAGTGTAAAAATATTTGTACTAGGCTATAGAGCTAGTTCAACTCTAGTGTAAAATTATTTGAACTAGCTTATAGAGCGAGTTCAACTCTAGTGTGAAATTTTTTTACAAGCTTATAGAGCTAGTTCAACTCTAGTGTAAAAATATTTGTACTAAGCTATAGAGCTAGTTCCACTCTAGTGTAAAATTATTTAAACTAGCTTATAGAGCTAGTACAACTCTAGTGTAAAATTATTTGTACTAGGCTATAGACCTAGTTTAACTCTAGTGTAAAATTATTTGTACTAGGCTATAGAGCTAGTTCAACTGTACTGTAAAATTATTTGTACTAGCTTTTAGAGCTAGTTCAACTATATTGCAAAAAAAATTGTACTAGGCTATAGAGCTGGTTCAACACTTGTGTAAAATTATCCGTACAAGCTTATAGAGCTAGTTCAACTCTAGTGTAAAAATATTTGTACTAGTCTATTGAGCTAGTTCAACTCTAGTGTAAAATTATTTGTACTAGGATATAGAGCTAGTTAAACTCTAGTGTAAAAATATTTGTACTAGGCTATAGAGCTAGTTCAACTCTAGTGTAAAATTATTTGAACTAGCTTATAGAGCGAGTTCAACTCTAGTGTGAAATTATGTTTACAAGCTTATAGAGCGAGTTCAACTCTAGTGTAAAAATATTTGTAATAAGCTATAGAGCTAGTTCCACTCTAGTGTAAAATTATTTGAACTAGCTTATAGAGCTAGTTCAACTCTAGTGCAAAATTATTTGTACAAGCTTATAGAGCTAGTTCAACTCTAGTGTGGAATTATATGTACTAGGCTATAGAGCTAGTTCAACTCTAGTGTAAAATTATTTGTACTAGGCTATTGAGCTAGTTCAACTCTACTATAAAGTTATTTGAACTAGATTATAGAGCTAGTTCAACTCTAGTATAAAATTATTTGTACTAGGCAATAGAGCTAGTTCAACTCTAGTGTAAAATTATTTCAACTAGCTTATAGAGCTAGTTCAACTATAGTGTAAAATTATTTGTACTAGGCTATAGAGCTAGTTCAACTCTAGTGTAAAACTATTTATACTAGGCAATAGAGCTAGTTCAACTCTAGAGTAAAATTATTTGAACTAGCTTATAGAGCAAGTTCCACTCTAGTGTAAAATTATTTGTACTAAGCTATAGAGCTAGTTCGAATATAGGGCAAAATTATTTTAACTAGCTTATAGTGCTAGTTAAACTCTAGTGTAAAAATATTTGTACTAGGCTATAGAGCTAGTTCAACTCTAGTGTAAAATTATTTGAACTAGCTTATAGAGCGAGTTCAACTCTAGTGTGAAATTATTTTTACAAGCTTATAGAGCTGGTTCAACTCTAGTGTAAAAATATTTGTACTAAGCTATAGAGCTAGTTCCACTCTAGTGTAAAATTATTTGAACTAGCTTATATAGCTAGTTCAACTCTAGTGTAAAATTATTTGTACTAGGCTATAGAGCTAGTATAACTCTAGTGTAAAATTATTTGTACTAGGCTACAGAGATAGTTCAACTCTACTGTAAATTATTTGAACTAGCTTTTAGAGCTAGTTCAACTCTATTGCAAAAAAATTGTACTAGGCTATAGAGCTAGTTCAACACTTGTGTAAAATTATTCGTACAAGCTTATAGAGCTAGTTCAACTCTAGTGTAAAATTATTTGTACTAGGCTATAGAGCTAGTTTAACTCTACTGTAAAATTATTTGTACTAGGCTATAGAGCTAGTTCAACTCTACTGTAAAATTATTTGAACTAGCTTTTAGAGCTAGTTCAACTCTATTGCAATAAAATTTGTAGTAGGCTATAGAGCTAGTTCAACACTTGTGTAAAATTATTCGTACAAGCTTATAGAGCTAGTTCAACTCTAGTGTAAAAATATTTGTACTAGGCTATAGAGCTAGTTTAACTCTAGTGTAAAATTATTTGTACTAGGCTATAGAGCTAGTTCAACTCTAGTGTAAAATTATTTCAACAAGCCGATAGAGCTAGTTCAACTCTAGTGTAAAAATATTTGTACAAGCTTATAGTGCTAGTTAAACTCTACTCTAAAATTATTTGTACTAGGCTATAGAGCTAGTTCAACTCTAGTGTAAAATTATTTGAACTAGCTTATAGACCTAGTTCAACTCTAGTATAAAATTATTTGTACTAGGCAATAGAGCTAGTTCAACTCTAGTGCAAAATTATTTGAACTAGCTTATAGAGGTAGTTCAGCTATAGTGTAAAATTATTTGTACTAGGCTATAGAGCTAGTTCAACCCTAGAGTAAAATTATTTGAACTAGCTTATAGAGCAAGTTCAACTCTAGTGTAAAATTATTTGTACTAGGCTATAGAGCTAGTTCGAATCTAGGGTAAAATTATTTTAACTAGCTTATAGTGCTAGTTAAACTCTAGTGTAAAAATATTTGTACTAGGCTATAGAGCTAGTTCAACTCTAGTGTAAAATTATTTGAACTAGCTTATAGAGCGAGTTCAACTCTAGTGTGAAATTTTTTTACAAGCTTATAGAGCTAGTTCAACTCTAGTGTAAAAATATTTGTACTAAGCTATAGAGCTAGTTCCACTCTAGTGTAAAATTATTTAAACTAGCTTATAGAGCTAGTACAACTCTAGTGTAAAATTATTTGTACTAGGCTATAGACCTAGTTTAACTCTAGTGTAAAATTATTTGTACTAGGCTATAGAGCTAGTTCAACTGTACTGTAAAATTATTTGTACTAGCTTTTAGAGCTAGTTCAACTCTATTGCAAAAAAAATTGTACTAGGCTATAGAGCTGGTTCAACACTTGTGTAAAATTATCCGTACAAGCTTATAGAGCTAGTTCAACTCTAGTGTAAAAATATTTGTACTAGGCTATAGAGCGAGTTCAACTCTAGTGTAAATTTAGTTGAACTAGCTTATAGAGCTAGTTCAACTCTAGTGCAAAATTAATTGTACAAGCTTATAGAGCTAGTTCAACTCTAGTGTCGAATTATATGTACTAGGCTATAGAGCTAGTTCAACTCTAGTGTAAAATTATTTCTATTAGGCTATAGAGCTAGTTCAACTCTAGTATAAAATTATTTGTACTAGGCAATATAGCTAGTTCAACTCTACTTTAGAATTATTTGAACTAGCTTATAGAGCTAGTTCAGGTATAGTGTAAAATTATTTGCACTAGGCTATAGAGCTAGTTCAACTCTAGAGTAAAATTATTTGAACTAGCTTATACAGCAAGTTCAACTCTAGTGTAAAATTATTTGTACTAGGCTATAGAGCTTGTTCGAATCTAGGGTAAAATTATTTTAACTAGGTTATAGTGCTAGTTAAACTCTAGTGTAAAAATATTTGTACTAGGCTATAGAGCTAGTTCAACTCTAGTGTAAAATTATTTGTACTAGGCTATAGAGCTAGTTCAACTCTAGTGTAAAATTATTTCAACAAGCTGATAGAGCTAGTTCAACTCTAGTGTAAAAATATTTGTACTAGTCTATAGAGCTAGTTAATCTCTAGTGTAAAATTATTTGTACTAGGCTATAGAGCAAGTTAAACTCTAGTGTAAAAATATTTGTACTAGGCTATAGAGCTAGTTCAACTCTAGTGTAAAATTATTTGAACTAGCTTATAGAGCGAGTTCAACTCTAGTGTGAAATTATTTTTACAAGCTTATAGAGCTAGTTCAACTCTAGTGTAAAAATATTTGTACTAAGCTATAGAGCTAGTTCCACTCTAGTGTAAAATTATTTGAACTAGCTTGGAGAGGTAGTTAAACTCTAGTGTATAATTATTTGTACTAGGATATAGAGCGAGTTCAACTCTATGTAAAAATTATTTGTACTAGGATATAGAGCGAGTTCAACTCTGGTGTAAATTTAGTTGAACTAGCTTATAGAGCTAGTTAAACTCTAGTGCAAAATTATTTGTACAAGATTATAGAGCTAGTTCAACTCTTGTGTGCAATTATTTGTACTAGGCTATAGAGCTAGTTCAACTCTAGTGTAAAATTATTTGTACTAGGCTATAGAGCTAGTTCAACTCTAGTGTAAAATTATTTGAACTAGATTATAGAGCTAGTTCAACTCTAGTATAAAATTATTTGTACTAGGCAATAGAGCTAGTTCAACTCTAGTGTAAAATTATTTCAACTAGCTTATAGAGCTAGTTCAGCTATAGTGTAAAATTATTTGTACTAGGCAATAGAGCTAGTTCGAATCTAGGGTAAAATTATTTTAACTAGCTTATAGTGCTAGTTAAACTCTAGTGTAAAAATACTGTACTAGGCTATAGAGCTAGTTCAACTCTAGTGTAAAATTATTTGTACTAGGCTATAGAGCTAGTTCAACTCTAGTGTAAAATTATTTGTACAAGCTTATAGAGCTAGTTCATCTCTAGTTTAAAATTATTTGAACTAGCATATAGAGCGAGTTCAACTCTAGTGTGAAATTATTTTTACAAGCTTATAAAACAAGGTCAACTCTACTGTAAAATTATTTGTACTAGGCTGTAGAGCTAGTTCAACTCTAGTGTAAAATTATTTGTACTAGGCTATAGAGCTAGTTCAAATCTAGTGTAAAATTATTTCAACAAACTGATAGAGCTAGTTCAACTCTAGTGTAAAAATATTTGTACTAGTCTATTGAGCTAGTTCAACTCTAGTGTAAAACTATTTATACTAGGCAATAGAGCTAGTTCAACTCTAGAGTAAAATTATTTGAACTAGCTTATAGAGCAAGTTCCACTCTAGTGTAAAATTATTTGTACTAAGCTATAGAGCTAGTTCGAATATAGGGCAAAATTATTTTAACTAGCTTATAGTGCTAGTTAAACTCTAGTGTAAAAATATTTGTACTAGGCTATAGAGCTAGTTCAACTCTAGTGTAAAATTATTTGAACTAGCTTATAGAGCGAGTTCAACTCTAGTGTGAAATTATTTTTACAAGCTTATAGAGCTGGTTCAACTCTAGTGTAAAAATATTTGTACTAAGCTATAGAGCTAGTTCCACTCTAGTGTAAAATTATTTGAACTAGCTTATATAGCTAGTTCAACTCTAGTGTAAAATTATTTGTACTAGGCTATAGAGCTAGTATAACTCTAGTGTAAAATTATTTGTACTAGGCTACAGAGATAGTTCAACTCTACTGTAAATTATTTGAACTAGCTTTTAGAGCTAGTTCAACTCTATTGCAAAAAAATTGTACTAGGCTATAGAGCTAGTTCAACACTTGTGTAAAATTATTCGTACAAGCTTATAGAGCTAGTTCAACTCTAGTGTAAAATTATTTGTACTAGGCTATAGAGCTAGTTTAACTCTACTGTAAAATTATTTGTACTAGGCTATAGAGCTAGTTCAACTCTACTGTAAAATTATTTGAACTAGCTTTCAGAGCTAGTTCAACTCTATTGCAAAAAAAATTGTAGTAGGCTATAGAGCTAGTTCAACACTTGTGTAAAATTATTCGTACAAGCTTATAGAGCTAGTTCAACTCTAGTGTAAAAATATTTGTACTAGGCTATAGAGCTAGTTTAACTCTAGTGTAAAATTATTTGTACTAGGCTATAGAGCTAGTTCAACTCTAGTGTAAAATTATTTCAACAAGCCGATAGAGCTAGTTCAACTCTAGTGTAAAAATATTTGTACAAGCTTATAGTGCTAGTTAAACTCTACTCTAAAATTATTTGTACTAGGCTATAGAGCTAGTTCAACTCTAGTGTAAAATTATTTGAACTAGCTTATAGACCTAGTTCAACTCTAGTATAAAATTATTTGTACTAGGCAATAGAGCTAGTTCAACTCTAGTGCAAAATTATTTGAACTAGCTTATAGAGGTAGTTCAGCTATAGTGTAAAATTATTTGTACTAGGCTATAGAGCTAGTTCAACCCTAGAGTAAAATTATTTGAACTAGCTTATAGAGCAAGTTCAACTCTAGTGTAAAATTATTTGTACTAGGCTATAGAGCTAGTTCGAATCTAGGGTAAAATTATTTTAACTAGCTTATAGTGCTAGTTAAACTCTAGTGTAAAAATATTTGTACTAGGCTATAGAGCTAGTTCAACTCTAGTGTAAAATTATTTGAACTAGCTTATAGAGCGAGTTCAACTCTAGTGTGAAATTTTTTTACAAGCTTATAGAGCTAGTTCAACTCTAGTGTAAAAATATTTGTACTAAGCTATAGAGCTAGTTCCACTCTAGTGTAAAATTATTTAAACTAGCTTATAGAGCTAGTACAACTCTAGTGTAAAATTATTTGTACTAGGCTATAGACCTAGTTTAACTCTAGTGTAAAATTATTTGTACTAGGCTATAGAGCTAGTTCAACTGTACTGTAAAATTATTTGTACTAGCTTTTAGAGCTAGTTCAACTCTATTGCAAAAAAAATTGTACTAGGCTATAGAGCTGGTTCAACACTTGTGTAAAATTATCCGTACAAGCTTATAGAGCTAGTTCAACTCTAGTGTAAAAATATTTGTACTAGGCTATAGAGCGAGTTCAACTCTAGTGTAAATTTAGTTGAACTAGCTTATAGAGCTAGTTCAACTCTAGTGCAAAATTAATTGTACAAGCTTATAGAGCTAGTTCAACTCTAGTGTCGAATTATATGTACTAGGCTATAGAGCTAGTTCAACTCTAGTGTAAAATTATTTCTATTAGGCTATAGAGCTAGTTCAACTCTAGTATAAAATTATTTGTACTAGGCAATATAGCTAGTTCAACTCTACTTTAGAATTATTTGAACTAGCTTATAGAGCTAGTTCAGGTATAGTGTAAAATTATTTGCACTAGGCTATAGAGCTAGTTCAACTCTAGAGTAAAATTATTTGAACTAGCTTATACAGCAAGTTCAACTCTAGTGTAAAATTATTTGTACTAGGCTATAGAGCTTGTTCGAATCTAGGGTAAAATTATTTTAACTAGGTTATAGTGCTAGTTAAACTCTAGTGTAAAAATATTTGTACTAGGCTATAGAGCTAGTTCAACTCTAGTGTAAAATTATTTGTACTAGGCTATAGAGCTAGTTCAACTCTAGTGTAAAATTATTTCAACAAGCTGATAGAGCTAGTTCAACTCTAGTGTAAAAATATTTGTACTAGTCTATAGAGCTAGTTAATCTCTAGTGTAAAATTATTTGTACTAGGCTATAGAGCTAGTTAAACTCTAGTGTAAAAATATTTGTACTAGGCTATAGAGCTAGTTCAACTCTAGTGTAAAATTATTTGAACTAGCTTATAGAGCGAGTTCAACTCTAGTGTGAAATTATTTTTACAAGCTTATAGAGCTAGTTCAACTCTAGTGTAAAAATATTTGTACTAAGCTATAGAGCTAGTTCCACTCTAGTGTAAAATTATTTGAACTAGCTTGGAGAGGTAGTTAAACTCTAGTGTATAATTATTTGTACTAGGATATAGAGCGAGTTCAACTCTATGTAAAAATTATTTGTACTAGGATATAGAGCGAGTTCAACTCTGGTGTAAATTTAGTTGAACTAGCTTATAGAGCTAGTTAAACTCTAGTGCAAAATTATTTGTACAAGATTATAGAGCTAGTTCAACTCTTGTGTGCAATTATTTGTACTAGGCTATAGAGCTAGTTCAACTCTAGTGTAAAATTATTTGTACTAGGCTATAGAGCTAGTTCAACTCTAGTGTAAAATTATTTGAACTAGATTATAGAGCTAGTTCAACTCTAGTATAAAATTATTTGTACTAGGCAATAGAGCTAGTTCAACTCTAGTGTAAAATTATTTCAACTAGCTTATAGAGCTAGTTCAGCTATAGTGTAAAATTATTTGTACTAGGCAATAGAGCTAGTTCGAATCTAGGGTAAAATTATTTTAACTAGCTTATAGTGCTAGTTAAACTCTAGTGTAAAAATACTGTACTAGGCTATAGAGCTAGTTCAACTCTAGTGTAAAATTATTTGTACTAGGCTATAGAGCTAGTTCAACTCTAGTGTAAAATTATTTGTACAAGCTTATAGAGCTAGTTCATCTCTAGTTTAAAATTATTTGAACTAGCATATAGAGCGAGTTCAACTCTAGTGTGAAATTATTTTTACAAGCTTATAAAACAAGGTCAACTCTACTGTAAAATTATTTGTACTAGGCTGTAGAGCTAGTTCAACTCTAGTGTAAAATTATTTGTACTAGGCTATAGAGCTAGTTCAAATCTAGTGTAAAATTATTTCAACAAACTGATAGAGCTAGTTCAACTCTAGTGTAAAAATATTTGTACTAGTCTATTGAGCTAGTTCAACTCTAGTGTAAAATTATTTGTACTAGGATATAGAGCTAGTTAAACTCTAGTGTAAAAATATTTGTACTAGGCTATAGAGCTAGTTCAACTCTAGTGTAAAATTATTTGAACTAGCTTATAGAGCGAGTTCAACTCTAGTGTGAAATTATGTTTACAAGCTTATAGAGCGAGTTCAACTCTAGTGTAAAAATATTTGTAATAAGCTATAGAGCTAGTTCCACTCTAGTGTAAAATTATTTGAACTAGCTTATAGAGCTAGTTCAACTCTAGTGCAAAATTATTTGTACAAGCTTATAGAGCTAGTTCAACTCTAGTGTGGAATTATATGTACTAGGCTATAGAGCTAGTTCAACTCTAGTGTAAAATTATTTGTACTAGGCTATTGAGCTAGTTCAACTCTACTATAAAGTTATTTGAACTAGATTATAGAGCTAGTTCAACTCTAGTATAAAATTATTTGTACTAGGCAATAGAGCTAGTTCAACTCTAGTGTAAAATTATTTCAACTAGCTTATAGAGCTAGTTCAACTATAGTGTAAAATTATTTGTACTAGGCTATAGAGCTAGTTCAACTCTAGAGTAAAATTATTTGAACTAGCTTATAGAGCAAGTTCCACTCTTGTGTAAAATTATTTGTACTAGGCTATAGAGCTAGTTCGAATCTAGGGTAAAATTATTTTAACTAGCTTATAGTGCTAGTTAAACTCTAGTGTAAAAATATTTGTACTAGGCTATAGAGCTAGTTCTACTCTAGTGTAAAATTATTTGTACTAGGCTATAGAGCTAGTTCAACTCTAGTGTAAAATTATTTGTACAAGCTTATAGAGCTAGTTCATCTCTAGTTTAAAATTATTTGAACTAGCATATAGAGCGAGTTCAACTCTAGTGTGAAATTATTTTTACAAGCTTATAAAACTAGGTCAACTCTACTGTAAAATTATTTGTACTAGGCTGTAGAGCTAGTTCAACTCTAGTGTAAAATTATTTGTACTAGGCTATAGAGCTAGTTCAACTCTAGTGTAAAATTATTTCAACAAGCTGATAGAGCTAGTTCAACTCTAGTGTAAAAATATTTGTACTAGTCTATTGAGCTAGTTCAACTCTAGTGTAAAATTATTTGAACTAGATTATAGAGCTAGTTCAACTCTAGTATAAAATTATTTGTACTAGGCAATAGAGCTAGTTCAACTCTAGTGTAAAATTATTTCAACTAGCTTATAGAGCTAGTTCAGCTATAGTGTAAAATTATTTGTACTAGGCTATAGAGCTAGTTCAACTCTAGAGTAAAATTATTTGAACTAGCTTATAGAGCAAGTTCCACTCTTGTGTAAAATTATTTGTACTAGGCTATAGAGCTAGTTCGAATCTAGGGTAAAATTATTTTAACTAGCTTATAGTGCTAGTTAAACTCTAGTGTAAAAATATTTGTACTAGGCTATAGAGCTAGTTCTACTCTAGTGTAAAATTATTTGTACTAGGCTATAGAGCTAGTTCAACTCTAGTGTAAAATTATTTGTACAAGCTTATAGAGCTAGTTCATCTCTAGTTTAAAATTATTTGAACTAGCATATAGAGCGAGTTCAACTCTAGTGTGAAATTATTTTTACAAGCTTATAAAACTAGGTCAACTCTACTGTAAAATTATTTGTACTAGGCTGTAGAGCTAGTTCAACTCTAGTGTAAAATTATTTGTACTAGGCTATAGAGCTAGTTCAACTCTAGTGTAAAATTCTTCCAACAAGCTGATAGAGCTAGTTCAACTCTAGTGTAAAAATATTTGTACTAGGCTATAGAGCTAGTTCAACTCTAGTGTAAAATTATTTGAACTAGCTTATAGAGCGAGTTCAACTCTAGTGTGAAATTATGTTTACAAGCTTATAGAGCAAGTTCAACTCTAGTTTAAAAATATTTCTAATAAGCTATAGAGCTAGTTCCACTCTACTGTAAAATTATTTGAACTAGCTTATAGAGGTAGTTCAACTCTAGTGCAATATTATTTGTACAAGCTTATAGAGCTAGTTCAACTCTAGTGTGGAATTACATGTACTAGGCTATAGAGCTAGTTCAACTCTAGTGTAAAATTATTTGTACTAGGCTATAGAGCTAGTTCAACTCTACTGTAAAGTTATTTGAACTAGCTTTTAGAGATAGTTCAACTCTATTGCAAACAAATTTGTACTAGGCTATAGAGCTAGTTCAACACTTGTGTAAAATTATTCGTACAAGCTTATAGAGCTAGTTCAACTCTATGTAAAAATTATTTGTACTAGGATATAGAGCGAGTTCAACTCTAGTGTAAATTTAGTTGAACTAGCTTATAGAGCTAGTTAAACTCTAGTGCAAAATAATTTGTACAAGATTATAGAGCTAGTTCAACTCTAGTGTGCAATTATTTGTACTAGGCTATAGTGCTAGTTCAACTCTAGTGTAAAATTATTTGTACTAGGCTATAGAGCTAGTTCAACTCTAGTATAAAATTATTTGTACTAGGCAATAGAGCTAGTTCAACTCTAGTGTAAAATTATTTCAACTAGCTTATAGAGCTAGTTCAACTATAGTGTAAAATTATTTGTACTAGGCTATAGAGCTAGTTCAACTCTAGAGTAAAATTATTTGAACTAGCTTATAGAGCAAGTTCCACTCTTGTGTAAAATTATTTGTACTAGGCTATAGAGCTAGTTCGAATCTAGGGTAAAATTATTTTAACTAGCTTATAGTGCTAGTTAAACTCTAGTGTAAAAATATTTGTACTAGGCTATAGAGCTAGTTCTACTCTAGTGTAAAATTATTTGTACTAGGCTATAGAGCTAGTTCAACTCTAGTGTAAAATTATTTGTACAAGCTTATAGAGCTAGTTCATCTCTAGTTTAAAATTATTTGAACTAGCATATAGAGCGAGTTCAACTCTAGTGTGAAATTATTTTTACAAGCTTATAAAACTAGGTCAACTCTACTGTAAAATTATTTGTACTAGGCTGTAGAGCTAGTTCAACTCTAGTGTAAAATTATTTGTACTAGGCTATAGAGCTAGTTCAACTCTAGTGTAAAATTATTTCAACAAGCTGATAGAGCTAGTTCAACTCTAGTGTAAAAATATTTGTACTAGTCTATTGAGCTAGTTCAACTCTAGTGTAAAATTATTTGAACTAGATTATAGAGCTAGTTCAACTCTAGTATAAAATTATTTGTACTAGGCAATAGAGCTAGTTCAACTCTAGTGTAAAATTATTTCAACTAGCTTATAGAGCTAGTTCAGCTATAGTGTAAAATTATTTGTACTAGGCTATAGAGCTAGTTCAACTCTAGAGTAAAATTATTTGAACTAGCTTATAGAGCAAGTTCCACTCTTGTGTAAAATTATTTGTACTAGGCTATAGAGCTAGTTCGAATCTAGGGTAAAATTATTTTAACTAGCTTATAGTGCTAGTTAAACTCTAGTGTAAAAATATTTGTACTAGGCTATAGAGCTAGTTCTACTCTAGTGTAAAATTATTTGTACTAGGCTATAGAGCTAGTTCAACTCTAGTGTAAAATTATTTGTACAAGCTTATAGAGCTAGTTCATCTCTAGTTTAAAATTATTTGAACTAGCATATAGAGCGAGTTCAACTCTAGTGTGAAATTATTTTTACAAGCTTATAAAACTAGGTCAACTCTACTGTAAAATTATTTGTACTAGGCTGTAGAGCTAGTTCAACTCTAGTGTAAAATTATTTGTACTAGGCTATAGAGCTAGTTCAACTCTAGTGTAAAATTCTTCCAACAAGCTGATAGAGCTAGTTCAACTCTAGTGTAAAAATATTTGTACTAGGCTATAGAGCTAGTTCAACTCTAGTGTAAAATTATTTGAACTAGCTTATAGAGCGAGTTCAACTCTAGTGTGAAATTATGTTTACAAGCTTATAGAGCAAGTTCAACTCTAGTTTAAAAATATTTCTAATAAGCTATAGAGCTAGTTCCACTCTACTGTAAAATTATTTGAACTAGCTTATAGAGGTAGTTCAACTCTAGTGCAATATTATTTGTACAAGCTTATAGAGCTAGTTCAACTCTAGTGTGGAATTACATGTACTAGGCTATAGAGCTAGTTCAACTCTAGTGTAAAATTATTTGTACTAGGCTATAGAGCTAGTTCAACTCTACTGTAAAGTTATTTGAACTAGCTTTTAGAGATAGTTCAACTCTATTGCAAACAAATTTGTACTAGGCTATAGAGCTAGTTCAACACTTGTGTAAAATTATTCGTACAAGCTTATAGAGCTAGTTCAACTCTATGTAAAAATTATTTGTACTAGGATATAGAGCGAGTTCAACTCTAGTGTAAATTTAGTTGAACTAGCTTATAGAGCTAGTTAAACTCTAGTGCAAAATAATTTGTACAAGATTATAGAGCTAGTTCAACTCTAGTGTGCAATTATTTGTACTAGGCTATAGTGCTAGTTCAACTCTAGTGTAAAATTATTTGTACTAGGCTATAGAGCTAGTTCAACTCTAGTGTAAAATTATTTGAACTAGATTATAGAGCTAGTTCAACTCTAGTATAAAATTATTTGTACTAGGCAATAGAGCTAGTTCAACTCTAGTGTAAAATTATTTGAACTAGCTTATAGAGCTAGTTCAGCTATAGTGTAAAATTATTTGTACTAGGCTATAGAGCTAGTTCAACTCTAGAGTAAAATTATTTGAACTAGCTTATAGAGCAAGTTCCACTCTTGTGTAAAATTATTTGTACTAGGCTACAGAGCTAGTTCGAATCTAGGGTAAAATTATTTTAACTAGCTTATAGTGCTAGTTAAACTCTAGTGTAAAAATATTTGTACTAGGCTATAGAGCTAGTTCAACTCTAGTGTAAAATTATTTGTACTAGGCTATAGAGCTAATTCAACTCTAGTGTAAAATTATTTGTACAAGCTTATAGAGCTAGTTCATCTCTAGTTTAAAATTATTTGAACTAGCATATAGAGCGAGTTCAACTCTAGTGTGAAATTATTTTTACAAGCTTATAAAGCTAGGTCAACTCTACTGTAAAATTATTTGTACTAGGCTGTAGAGCTAGTTCAACTCTAGTGTAAAATTATTTGTACTAGGCTATAGAGCTAGTTCAACTCTAGTGTAAAATTATTTCAACAAGCTGATAGAGCTAGTTCAACTCTAGTGTAAAAATATTTGTACTAGTCTATTGAGCTAGTTCAACTCTGGTGTAAAATTATTCGTACAAGCTTATAGAGCTAGTTCCATTCTAGTATAAAATTATTTGTACTAGGCAATAGAGCTAGTTCAACTCTAGTGTAAAATTATTTGAACTAGCTTATAGAGCTAGTTCAGCTATAGTGTAAAATTATTTGTACTAGGCTATAGAGCTAGTTCAACTCTAGAGTAAAATTATTTGAACTAGCTTATAGAGCAAGTTCCACTCTTGTGTAAAATTATTTGTACTAGGCTACAGAGCTAGTTCAAATCTAGGGTAAAATTATTTTAACTAGCTTAAGTGCTAGTTAAACTCTAGTGTAATAATATTTGTACTAGGTTATAAAGCTGGTTCAACTCTAGTGTAAAATTATTTGTACTAGGCTATAGAGCTAGTTCAACTCTAGTGTAAAATTATTT
Source organism: Aegilops tauschii subsp. strangulata (assembly GCF_002575655.3). Lineage (NCBI taxonomy): Eukaryota > Viridiplantae > Streptophyta > Magnoliopsida > Poales > Poaceae > Aegilops > Aegilops tauschii. The sequence continues at coordinate 155,133,872 of NC_053039.3, forward strand.
GTACAAGCTTATAGAGCTAGTTCATCTCTAGTTTAAAATTATTTGAACTAGCATATAGAGCGAGTTCAACTCTAGTGTGAAATTATTTTTACAAGCTTATAAAGCTAGGTCAACTCTACTGTAAAATTATTTGGACTAGGCTGTAGAGCTAGTTCAACTCTAGTGTAAAATTATTTGTACTAGGCTATAGAGCTAGTTCAACTCTAGTGTAAAATTATTTCAATAAGCTGATAGAGCTAGTTCAACTCTAGTGTAAAAATATTTGTACTAGTCTATTGAGCTAGTTCAACTCTAGTGTAAAAATATTTGTACTAGGCTATAGAGCTAGTTCAACTCTAGTGTAAAATTATTTGAACTAGCTTATAGAGCGAGTTCAACTCTAGTGTGAAATTATGTTTACAAGCTTATAGAGCGAGTTCAACTCTAGTGTAAAAATATTTGTACTAAGCTATAGAGCTAGTTCCACTCTAGTGTAAAATTATTTGAACTAGCTTATAGAGCTAGTTCAAGTCTAGTGCAAAATTATTTGTACAAGCTTATAGAGCTAGTTCAACTCTAGTGTGGAATTATATGTACTAGGCTAGAGAGCTAGTTCAACTCTAGTGTAAAATTATTTGTACTAAGCTATAGAGCTAGTTCAACTCTACTGTAAAGTTATTTGAACTAGCTTTTAGAGCTAGTTCAACTCTATTGCAAAAAAAATTGTACTAGGCTATAGAGCTAGTTCAACACTTGTGTAAAATTATTTGTACTAGGATATAGAGCGAGTTCAACTCTAGTGTAATTTAGTTGAACTAGCTTATAGAGCTAGTTAAACTCTAGTGCAAAATTATTTGTACAAGATTATAGAGCTAGTTCAACTCTAGTGTGCAATTATTTGTACTACGCTATAGTGCTAGTTCAACTCTAGTGTAAAATTATTTGTACTAGGCTATAGAGCTAGTTCAACTCTAGTGTAAAATTATTTGAACTAGATTATAGAGCTAGTTCAACTCTAGTATAAAATTATTTGTACTAGCAATAGAGCTAGTTCAACTCTAGTGTAAAATTATTTGAACTAGCTTATAGAGCTAGTTCAGCTATAGTGTAAAATTATTTGTACTAGGCTATAGAGCTAGTTCAACTCTAGAGTAAAATTATTTGAACTAGCTTATAGAGCAAGTTCCACTCTTGTGTAAAATTATTTGTACTAGGCTACAGAGCTAGTTCGAATCTAGGGTAAAATTATTTTAACTAGCTTATAGTGCTAGTTAAACTCTAGTGTAAAAATATTTGTACTAGGCTATAGAGCTAGTTCAACTCTAGTGTAAAATTATTTGTACTAGGCTATAGAGCTAATTCAACTCTAGTGTAAAATTATTTGTACAAGCTTATAGAGCTAGTTCATCTCTAGTTTAAAATTATTTGAACTAGCATATAGAGCGAGTTCAACTCTAGTGTGAAATTATTTTTACAAGCTTATAAAGCTAGGTCAACTCTACTGTAAAATTATTTGTACTAGGCTGTAGAGCTAGTTCAACTCTAGTGTAAAATTATTTGTACTAGGCTATAGAGCTAGTTCAACTCTAGTGTAAAATTATTTCAACAAGCTGATAGAGCTAGTTCAACTCTAGTGTAAAAATATTTGTACTAGTCTATTGAGCTAGTTCAACTCTAGTGTAAATTTTTTTGTACTAGGCTATAGAGCTAGTTAAACTCTAGTGTAAAAATATTTGTACTAGGCTATAGAGCTAGTTCAACTCTAGTGTAAAATTATTTGAACTAGCTTATAGAGCGAGTTCAAATCTAGTGTGAAATTATGTTTACAAGTTTATAGAGCGAGTTCAACTCTAGTGTAAAAATATTTGTAATAAGCTATAGAGATAGTTCCACTCTAGTTTAAAATTATTTGAACTAGCTTATAGAGCTAGTTCAATTCTAGTGCAAAATTATTTGTACAAGCTTATAGAGCTAGTTCAACTCTAGTGTGGAATTGTATGTACTAGGCTATAGAGCTAGTTCAACTCTAGTGTAAAATTATTTGTACTAGGCTATAGAGCTAGTTCAACTCTACTGTAAAGTTATTTGAACTAGCTTTTAGAGCTAGTTCAACTCTATTGCAAAAAAAATTGTACTAGGCTATAGAGCTAGTTCAACACTTGTGTAAAATTATTCGTACAAGCTTATAGAGCTAGTTCAACTCTATGTAAAAATTATTTCTACTAGGATATAGAGCGAGTTCAACTCTAGTGTATATTTAGTTGAACTAGCTTATAAAGCTAGTTAAACTCTAGTGCAAAATTATTTGTACAAGATTATAGAGCTAGTTCAACTCTAGTGTGCAATTATTTGTACTAGAATATAGAGCTAGTTCAACTCTAGTGTAAAATTATTTGTACTAGGCTATAGAGCTAGTTCAACTCTAGTGTAAAATTATTTGAACTAGATTATAGAGCTAGTTCAACTCTAGTATAAAATTATTTGTACTAGGTAATAGAGCTAGTTCAACTCTAGTGTAAAATTATTTGAACTAGCTTATAGAGCTAGTTCAGCTATAGTGTAAAATTATTTGTACTTGGCTATAGAGCTTGTTCAACTCTAGAGTAAAATTATTTGAACTAGCTAATAGAGCAAGTTCCACTCTTGTGTAAAATTATTTGTACAAGGCTATAGAGCTAGTTCGAATGTAGGGTAAAATTATTTTAACTAGCTTATAGTGCTATTTAAACTCTAGTGTAAAAATATTTGTACTAGGCTATAGAGCTAGTTCAACTCTAGTGTAAAATTATTTGTACTAGGCAATAGAGCTAGTTCAACTCTAGTGTAAAATTATTAGTACAAGCTTATAGAGCTAGTTCATCTCTAGTTTAAAATTATTTGAACTAGCATATAGAGCGAGTTCAACTCTAGTGTGAAATTATTTTTACAAGCTTATAAAGCTAGGTCAACTCTACTGTAAAATTATTTGTACTAGGCTGTAGAGCTAGTTCAACTCTAGTGTAAAATTATTTGTACTAGGCTATAGAGCTAGTTCAACTCTAGTGTAAAATTATTTCAACAAGCTGATAGAGCTAGTTCAACTCTAGTGTAAAAATATTTGTACTAGTCTATAGAGCAAGTTCAACTCTAGTGTAATATTATTTGTACTAGGCTGTAGAGCTAGTCAAACTCTAGTGTAAAAATATTTGTACTAGGGTATAGAGCTAGTTCAACTCTAGTGTAAAATTATTTGAACTAGCTTATAGAGCGAGTTCAACTCTAGTGTGAAATTATGTTTACAAGCTTCTAGAGCTAGTTCAACTCTAGTGTAAAAATATTTGTACTATGCTATAGAGCTAGTTCCACTCTAGTGTAAAATTATTTGAACTAGCTTATAGAGCTAGTTCAACTCTAGTGCAAAATTATTTGTACAAGCTTATAGAGCTAGTTCAACTCTAGTGTGGAATTATATGTACTAGGCTATAGAGCTAGTTCAACTCTAGTGTAAAATTATTTGTACTAGGCTATAGAGCTAGTTCAACTCTACTGTAAAGTTATTTGAACTAGCTTTTAGAGCTAGTTCAACTCTATTGCAAAAAAATTTGTACTAGGCTATAGAGCTAGTTCAACACTTGTGTAAAATTATTCGTACAAGCTTATAGAGCTAGTTCAACTCTATGTAAAAATTATTTGTACTAGGATATAGAGCGAGTTCAACTCTAGTGTAAATTTAGTTGAACTAGCTTATAGAGCTAGTTAAACTCTAGTGCAAAATTATTTGTACAAGATTATAGAGCTAGTTCAACTCTAGTGTGCAATTATTTGTACTAGGCTATAGAGCTATTTCAACTCTAGTGTAAAATTATTTGTACTAGGCTATAGAGCTAGTTCAACTCTAGTGTAAATGTTTTTGAACTAGATTACAGAGCTAGTTCAACTCTAGTATAAATTTATTTGTACTAGGCAATAGAGCTAGTTCAACTCTAGTGTAAAATTATTTGAACTAGCTTATAGAGCTAGTTCAGCTATAGTGTAAAATTATTTGTACTAGGCTATAGAGCTAGTTCAACTCTAGAGTAAAATTATTTGAACTAGCTTATAGAGCAAGTTCAACTCTAGTGTAAAATTATTTGTACTAGGCTATAGAGCTAGTTCGAATCTAGGGTAAAATTATTTTAACTAGCTTATAGCGCTAGTTAAACTCTAGTGTAAAAATATTTGTACTAGGCTATAGAGCTAGTTCAACTCTAGTGTAAAATTATTTGTACTAGGCTGTAGAGCTAGTTCAACTCTAGTGTAAAATTATTTGTACAAGCTTATAGAGCTAGTTCATCTCTAGTTTAAAATTATTTGAACTAGCATATAGAGCGAGTTCAACTCTAGTGTGAAATTATTTTTACAAGCTTATAAAGCTAGGTCAACTCTAGTGTAAAATTATTTGTACTAGGCTATAGAGGTAGTTCAACTCTAGTGTAAAATTATTTCAACAAGCTGATAGAGCTAGTTCAACTCTAGTGTAAAAATATTTGTACTAGTCTATAGAGCTAGTTCAACTCTACTGTAAAATTATTTGTACTAGGCTATAGAGCTAGTTAAACTCTAGTGTAAAAATATTTGTACTAGGCTATGGAGCTAGTTCAACTCTAGTGTAAAATTATTTGAACTAGCTTATAGAGCGAGTTCAACTCTAGTGTGAAATTATGTTTACAAGCTTATAGAGCTAGTTCAACTCTAGTGTAAAAATATTTGTACTAAGCTATAGAGCTAGTTCAACTCTAGTGTAAAATTATTTGTACTAGGCTATAGAGCTAGTTGAACTCTAGTGTAAAATTATTTGTACTAGGCTATAGAGCTAGTTCAACTCTACTGTAAAATTATTTGAACTAGCTTTTAGAGCTAGTTCAACTCTATTGCAAAAAAATTTGTACTAGGCTATAAAGCTAGTTCAACACTTGTGTAAAATTATTCGCGCAAGCTTATAGAGCTAGTTCAACTCTAGTGTAAACATATTTGGACTAGCTTTTAGAGCTAGTTCAACTCTATTGCAAAAAAATTTGTACTAGGCTATAGAGCTAGTTCAACACTTGTGTAAAATTATTCGTACAAGCTTATAGAGCTAGTTCAACTCTATGTAAAAATTATTTGTACTAGGATATAGAGCGAGTTCAACTCTAGTGTAAATTTAGTTGAACTAGCTTATAGAGCTAGTTAAACTCTAGTGCAAAATTATTTGTACAAGATTATAGAGCTAGTTCAACTCTAGTGTGCAATTATTTGTACTAGGCTATAGAGCTATTTCAACTCTAGTGTAAAATTATTTGTACTAGGCTATAGAGCTAGTTCAACTCTAGTGTAAATGTTTTTGAACTAGATTACAGAGCTAGTTCAACTCTAGTATAAATTTATTTGTACTAGGCAATAGAGCTAGTTCAACTCTAGTGTAAAATTATTTGAACTAGCTTATAGAGCTAGTTCAGCTATAGTGTAAAATTATTTGTACTAGGCTATAGAGCTAGTTCAACTCTAGAGTAAAATTATTTGAACTAGCTTATAGAGCAAGTTCAACTCTAGTGTAAAATTATTTGTACTAGGCTATAGAGCTAGTTCGAATCTAGGGTAAAATTATTTTAACTAGCTTATAGCGCTAGTTAAACTCTAGTGTAAAAATATTTGTACTAGGCTATAGAGCTAGTTCAACTCTAGTGTAAAATTATTTGTACTAGGCTGTAGAGCTAGTTCAACTCTAGTGTAAAATTATTTGTACAAGCTTATAGAGCTAGTTCATCTCTAGTTTAAAATTATTTGAACTAGCATATAGAGCGAGTTCAACTCTAGTGTGAAATTATTTTTACAAGCTTATAAAGCTAGGTCAACTCTAGTGTAAAATTATTTGTACTAGGCTATAGAGGTAGTTCAACTCTAGTGTAAAATTATTTCAACAAGCTGATAGAGCTAGTTCAACTCTAGTGTAAAAATATTTGTACTAGTCTATAGAGCTAGTTCAACTCTACTGTAAAATTATTTGTACTAGGCTATAGAGCTAGTTAAACTCTAGTGTAAAAATATTTGTACTAGGCTATGGAGCTAGTTCAACTCTAGTGTAAAATTATTTGAACTAGCTTATAGAGCGAGTTCAACTCTAGTGTGAAATTATGTTTACAAGCTTATAGAGCTAGTTCAACTCTAGTGTAAAAATATTTGTACTAAGCTATAGAGCTAGTTCAACTCTAGTGTAAAATTATTTGTACTAGGCTATAGAGCTAGTTGAACTCTAGTGTAAAATTATTTGTACTAGGCTATAGAGCTAGTTCAACTCTACTGTAAAATTATTTGAACTAGCTTTTAGAGCTAGTTCAACTCTATTGCAAAAAAATTTGTACTAGGCTATAAAGCTAGTTCAACACTTGTGTAAAATTATTCGCGCAAGCTTATAGAGCTAGTTCAACTCTAGTGTAAACATATTTGGACTAGGCAATAGAGCGAGTTCAACTCTAGTGTAAATTTAGTTGAACTAGCTTATAGAGCTAGTTCAACTCTAGTGCAAAATTATTTGTACAAGCTTATATAGCTAGTTCAACTCTAGTGTGCAATTATTTGTACTAGGCTATAGAGCTAGTTCAACTCTAGTGTAAAATTATTTGTACTAGGCTATAGAGCTAGTTCAACTCTAGTGTAAAATTATTTGAACTAGCTTATAGAGCTAGTTGAAATCTAGTATAAAATTATTTGTACTAGGCAATAGAGCTACTTTAACTCTATTGTAAAATTATTTGAACTAGCTTATAGAGCTAGTTCAGTTATAGTGTAAAATTATTTGTACTAGGCTATAGAGCTAGTTCAACTGTAGAGTAAAATTATTTGAACTAGCTCATAGAACAAGTTCAACTCAAGTGTAAAATTATTTGTACTAGGCTATAGAGCTAGTTGGAATCTAGGGTAAAATTATTTTAACTAGCTTATAGTGCTAGTTAAACTCTAGTGTAAAAATATTTGTACAAGGCTATAGAGCAAGTGCAACTCTAGTGTAAAATTATTTGTACAAGCTTATAGAGCTAGTTCATCTCTAGTTTAAAATTATTTGAACTAGCTTATAGAGCGAGTTCAACTCTAGTGTGAAATTATTTTTACAAGCTTAAAAAGGTAGGTCAACTCTACTGCAAAATTATTTGTACTAGGCTATAGAGCTAGTTCAACTCTAGTGTAAAATTATTTATACTAGGCTATAGAGCTAGTACAACTCTAGTGTAAAATTATTTCAACAAGCTAATAGAGCTAGTTCAACTCTAGTGTAAAAATATTTGTACTAGTCTATAGAGCTAGTTAAACTCTAGTGTAAAATTATTTGTACTAGGCTATAGAGCTAGTTAAACTCTAGTGTAATTTTTTTTGTACTAGGCTATAGAGCTAGTTCAACTCTAGTGTAAAATTATTTGAACTAGCTTATAGAGCGAGTTCAACTCTAGTGTGAAATTATTTTTACAAGCTTATAGAGCTAGTTCAACTCTAGTGTAAAAATATTTGTGCTAAGCTATAGAGCTAGTTCCACTCTAGTGTAAAATTATTTGAACTAGCTTATAGAGCTAGTTCAACTCTAGTGTAAAAAAATTTGTACTAGGCTATAGAGCTAGTTTAACTCTAGTGTAAAATTATTTATACTAGGCTATAGAGCTAGTTCAACTCTACTGTAAAATTATTTGAACTAGCTTTTAGAGCTAGTTCAACTCTATTGCAAAAAAATTTGTGCTAGGCTATAGAGCTAGTTCAACACTTGTGTAAAATTATTCGTACAAGCTTATAGAGCTAGTTCAACTCTAGTGTAAATTTAGTTGAACTAGCTTGTAGAGCTAGTTAAACTCTAGTGCAAAATTATTTGTACAAGATTATAGAGCTAGTTCAACTCTAGTGTGCAATTATTTGTACTAGGCTATAGAGCTATTTCAACTCTAGTGTAAAATTATTTGTACTAGGCTATAGAGCTAGTTCAACTCTAGTGTAAATGTTTTTGAACTAGATTACAGAGCTAGTTCAACTCTAGTATAAATTTATTTGTACTAGGCAATAGAGCTAGTTCAACTCTAGTGTAAAATTATTTGAACTAGCTTATAGAGCTAGTTCAGCTATAGTGTAAAATTATTTGTACTAGGCTATAGAGCTAGTTCAACTCTAGAGTAAAATTATTTGAACTAGCTTATAGAGCAAGTTCAACTCTAGTGAAATTATTTGTACTAGGCTATAGAGCTAGTTCGAATCTAGGGTAAAATTATTTTAACTAGCTTATAGCGCTAGTTCAACTCTAGTGTAAAATTATTTGTACTAGGCTGTAGAGCTAGTTCAACTCTAGTGTAAAATTATTTGTACAAGCTTATAGAGCTAGTTCATCTCTAGTTTAAAATTATTTGTACAACTCTAGTGTAAAAATATTTGTACTAGGCTATAGAGCGAGTTCAACTCTACTGTAAATGTAGTTGAACTAGCTTATCGAGCTAGTTCAACTCTAGTGCAAAATTATTTGTACAAGCTTATAGGGCTAGTTGAACTCTAGTGTGCAATTATTTGTACTAGGCTATAGAGCTAGTTCAAATCTAGTGTAAAATTATTTGTACTAGGCTATAGAGCTAGTTCAACTCTAGTGTAAAATTATTTGAACTAGCTTATAGAGCAAGTTCAACTCTAGTGTAAAATTATTTGTACTAGGCTATAGAGCTAGTTCGAATCTAGGGTAAAATTATTTTAACTAGCTTATAGCGCTAGTTAAACTCTAGTGTAAAAATATTTGTACTAGGCTATAGAGCTAGTTCAACTCTAGTGTAAAATTATTTGTACTAGGCTGTAGAGCTAGTTCAACTCTAGTGTAAAATTATTTGTACAAGCTTATAGAGCTAGTTCATCTCTAGTTTAAAATTATTTGAACTAGCATATAGAGCGAGTTCAACTCTAGTGTGAAATTATTTTTACAAGCTTATAAAGCTAGGTCAACTCTAGTGTAAAATTATTTGTACTAGGCTATAGAGGTAGTTCAACTCTAGTGTAAAATTATTTCAACAAGCTGATAGAGCTAGTTCAACTCTAGTGTAAAAATATTTGTACTAGTCTATAGAGCTAGTTCAACTCTACTGTAAAATTATTTGTACTAGGCTATAGAGCTAGTTAAACTCTAGTGTAAAAATATTTGTACTAGGCTATGGAGCTAGTTCAACTCTAGTGTAAAATTATTTGAACTAGCTTATAGAGCGAGTTCAACTCTAGTGTGAAATTATGTTTACAAGCTTATAGAGCTAGTTCAACTCTAGTGTAAAAATATTTGTACTAAGCTATAGAGCTAGTTCAACTCTAGTGTAAAATTATTTGTACTAGGCTATAGAGCTAGTTGAACTCTAGTGTAAAATTATTTGTACTAGGCTATAGAGCTAGTTCAACTCTACTGTAAAATTATTTGAACTAGCTTTTAGAGCTAGTTCAACTCTATTGCAAAAAAATTTGTACTAGGCTATAAAGCTAGTTCAACACTTGTGTAAAATTATTCGCGCAAGCTTATAGAGCTAGTTCAACTCTAGTGTAAACATATTTGGACTAGGCAATAGAGCGAGTTCAACTCTAGTGTAAATTTAGTTGAACTAGCTTATAGAGCTAGTTCAACTCTAGTGCAAAATTATTTGTACAAGCTTATATAGCTAGTTCAACTCTAGTGTGCAATTATTTGTACTAGGCTATAGAGCTAGTTCAACTCTAGTGTAAAATTATTTGTACTAGGCTATAGAGCTAGTTCAACTCTAGTGTAAAATTATTTGAACTAGCTTATAGAGCTAGTTGAAATCTAGTATAAAATTATTTGTACTAGGCAATAGAGCTACTTTAACTCTATTGTAAAATTATTTGAACTAGCTTATAGAGCTAGTTCAGTTATAGTGTAAAATTATTTGTACTAGGCTATAGAGCTAGTTCAACTGTAGAGTAAAATTATTTGAACTAGCTCATAGAACAAGTTCAACTCAAGTGTAAAATTATTTGTACTAGGCTATAGAGCTAGTTGGAATCTAGGGTAAAATTATTTTAACTAGCTTATAGTGCTAGTTAAACTCTAGTGTAAAAATATTTGTACAAGGCTATAGAGCAAGTGCAACTCTAGTGTAAAATTATTTGTACAAGCTTATAGAGCTAGTTCATCTCTAGTTTAAAATTATTTGAACTAGCTTATAGAGCGAGTTCAACTCTAGTGTGAAATTATTTTTACAAGCTTAAAAAGGTAGGTCAACTCTACTGCAAAATTATTTGTACTAGGCTATAGAGCTAGTTCAACTCTAGTGTAAAATTATTTATACTAGGCTATAGAGCTAGTACAACTCTAGTGTAAAATTATTTCAACAAGCTAATAGAGCTAGTTCAACTCTAGTGTAAAAATATTTGTACTAGTCTATAGAGCTAGTTAAACTCTAGTGTAAAATTATTTGTACTAGGCTATAGAGCTAGTTAAACTCTAGTGTAATTTTTTTTGTACTAGGCTATAGAGCTAGTTCAACTCTAGTGTAAAATTATTTGAACTAGCTTATAGAGCGAGTTCAACTCTAGTGTGAAATTATTTTTACAAGCTTATAGAGCTAGTTCAACTCTAGTGTAAAAATATTTGTGCTAAGCTATAGAGCTAGTTCCACTCTAGTGTAAAATTATTTGAACTAGCTTATAGAGCTAGTTCAACTCTAGTGTAAAAAATTTTGTACTAGGCTATAGAGCTAGTTTAACTCTAGTGTAAAATTATTTATACTAGGCTATAGAGCTAGTTCAACTCTACTGTAAAATTATTTGAACTAGCTTTTAGAGCTAGTTCAACTCTATTGCAAAAAAATTTGTGCTAGGCTATAGAGCTAGTTCAACACTTGTGTAAAATTATTCGTACAAGCTTATAGAGCTAGTTCAACTCTAGTGTAAATTTAGTTGAACTAGCTTGTAGAGCTAGTTAAACTCTAGTGCAAAATTATTTGTACAAGATTATAGAGCTAGTTCAACTCTAGTGTGCAATTATTTGTACTAGGCTATAGAGCTATTTCAACTCTAGTGTAAAATTATTTGTACTAGGCTATAGAGCTAGTTCAACTCTAGTGTAAATGTTTTTGAACTAGATTACAGAGCTAGTTCAACTCTAGTATAAATTTATTTGTACTAGGCAATAGAGCTAGTTCAACTCTAGTGTAAAATTATTTGAACTAGCTTATAGAGCTAGTTCAGCTATAGTGTAAAATTATTTGTACTAGGCTATAGAGCTAGTTCAACTCTAGAGTAAAATTATTTGAACTAGCTTATAGAGCAAGTTCAACTCTAGTGAAATTATTTGTACTAGGCTATAGAGCTAGTTCGAATCTAGGGTAAAATTATTTTAACTAGCTTATAGCGCTAGTTCAACTCTAGTGTAAAATTATTTGTACTAGGCTGTAGAGCTAGTTCAACTCTAGTGTAAAATTATTTGTACAAGCTTATAGAGCTAGTTCATCTCTAGTTTAAAATTATTTGTACAACTCTAGTGTAAAAATATTTGTACTAGGCTATAGAGCGAGTTCAACTCTACTGTAAATGTAGTTGAACTAGCTTATCGAGCTAGTTCAACTCTAGTGCAAAATTATTTGTACAAGCTTATAGGGCTAGTTGAACTCTAGTGTGCAATTATTTGTACTAGGCTATAGAGCTAGTTCAAATCTAGTGTAAAATTATTTGTACTAGGCTATAGAGCTAGTTCAACTCTAGTGTAAAATTATTTGAACTAGCTTATAGAGCAAGTTCAACTCTAGTGTAAAATTATTTGTACTAGGCTATAGAGCTAGTTCGAATCTAGGGTAAAATTATTTTAACTAGCTTATAGCGCTAGTTAAACTCTAGTGTAAAAATATTTGTACTAGGCTATAGAGCTAGTTCAACTCTAGTGTAAAATTATTTGTACTAGGCTGTAGAGCTAGTTCAACTCTAGTGTAAAATTATTTGTACAAGCTTATAGAGCTAGTTCATCTCTAGTTTAAAATTATTTGAACTAGCATATAGAGCGAGTTCAACTCTAGTGTGAAATTATTTTTACAAGCTTATAAAGCTAGGTCAACTCTAGTGTAAAATTATTTGTACTAGGCTATAGAGGTAGTTCAACTCTAGTGTAAAATTATTTCAACAAGCTGATAGAGCTAGTTCAACTCTAGTGTAAAAATATTTGTACTAGTCTATAGAGCTAGTTCAACTCTACTGTAAAATTATTTGTACTAGGCTATAGAGCTAGTTAAACTCTAGTGTAAAAATATTTGTACTAGGCTATGGAGCTAGTTCAACTCTAGTGTAAAATTATTTGAACTAGCTTATAGAGCGAGTTCAACTCTAGTGTGAAATTATGTTTACAAGCTTATAGAGCTAGTTCAACTCTAGTGTAAAAATATTTGTACTAAGCTATAGAGCTAGTTCAACTCTAGTGTAAAATTATTTGTACTAGGCTATAGAGCTAGTTGAACTCTAGTGTAAAATTATTTGTACTAGGCTATAGAGCTAGTTCAACTCTACTGTAAAATTATTTGAACTAGCTTTTAGAGCTAGTTCAACTCTATTGCAAAAAAATTTGTACTAGGCTATAAAGCTAGTTCAACACTTGTGTAAAATTATTCGCGCAAGCTTATAGAGCTAGTTCAACTCTAGTGTAAACATATTTGGACTAGGCAATAGAGCGAGTTCAACTCTAGTGTAAATTTAGTTGAACTAGCTTATAGAGCTAGTTCAACTCTAGTGCAAAATTATTTGTACAAGCTTATATAGCTAGTTCAACTCTAGTGTGCAATTATTTGTACTAGGCTATAGAGCTAGTTCAACTCTAGTGTAAAATTATTTGTACTAGGCTATAGAGCTAGTTCAACTCTAGTGTAAAATTATTTGAACTAGCTTATAGAGCTAGTTGAAATCTAGTATAAAATTATTTGTACTAGGCAATAGAGCTACTTTAACTCTATTGTAAAATTATTTGAACTAGCTTATAGAGCTAGTTCAGTTATAGTGTAAAATTATTTGTACTAGGCTATAGAGCTAGTTCAACTGTAGAGTAAAATTATTTGAACTAGCTCATAGAACAAGTTCAACTCAAGTGTAAAATTATTTGTACTAGGCTATAGAGCTAGTTGGAATCTAGGGTAAAATTATTTTAACTAGCTTATAGTGCTAGTTAAACTCTAGTGTAAAAATATTTGTACAAGGCTATAGAGCAAGTGCAACTCTAGTGTAAAATTATTTGTACAAGCTTATAGAGCTAGTTCATCTCTAGTTTAAAATTATTTGAACTAGCTTATAGAGCGAGTTCAACTCTAGTGTGAAATTATTTTTACAAGCTTAAAAAGGTAGGTCAACTCTACTGCAAAATTATTTGTACTAGGCTATAGAGCTAGTTCAACTCTAGTGTAAAATTATTTATACTAGGCTATAGAGCTAGTACAACTCTAGTGTAAAATTATTTCAACAAGCTAATAGAGCTAGTTCAACTCTAGTGTAAAAATATTTGTACTAGTCTATAGAGCTAGTTAAACTCTAGTGTAAAATTATTTGTACTAGGCTATAGAGCTAGTTAAACTCTAGTGTAATTTTTTTTGTACTAGGCTATAGAGCTAGTTCAACTCTAGTGTAAAATTATTTGAACTAGCTTATAGAGCGAGTTCAACTCTAGTGTGAAATTATTTTTACAAGCTTATAGAGCTAGTTCAACTCTAGTGTAAAAATATTTGTGCTAAGCTATAGAGCTAGTTCCACTCTAGTGTAAAATTATTTGAACTAGCTTATAGAGCTAGTTCAACTCTAGTGTAAAAAATTTTGTACTAGGCTATAGAGCTAGTTTAACTCTAGTGTAAAATTATTTATACTAGGCTATAGAGCTAGTTCAACTCTACTGTAAAATTATTTGAACTAGCTTTTAGAGCTAGTTCAACTCTATTGCAAAAAAATTTGTGCTAGGCTATAGAGCTAGTTCAACACTTGTGTAAAATTATTCGTACAAGCTTATAGAGCTAGTTCAACTCTAGTGTAAATTTAGTTGAACTAGCTTGTAGAGCTAGTTAAACTCTAGTGCAAAATTATTTGTACAAGATTATAGAGCTAGTTCAACTCTAGTGTGCAATTATTTGTACTAGGCTATAGAGCTATTTCAACTCTAGTGTAAAATTATTTGTACTAGGCTATAGAGCTAGTTCAACTCTAGTGTAAATGTTTTTGAACTAGATTACAGAGCTAGTTCAACTCTAGTATAAATTTATTTGTACTAGGCAATAGAGCTAGTTCAACTCTAGTGTAAAATTATTTGAACTAGCTTATAGAGCTAGTTCAGCTATAGTGTAAAATTATTTGTACTAGGCTATAGAGCTAGTTCAACTCTAGAGTAAAATTATTTGAACTAGCTTATAGAGCAAGTTCAACTCTAGTGAAATTATTTGTACTAGGCTATAGAGCTAGTTCGAATCTAGGGTAAAATTATTTTAACTAGCTTATAGCGCTAGTTCAACTCTAGTGTAAAATTATTTGTACTAGGCTGTAGAGCTAGTTCAACTCTAGTGTAAAATTATTTGTACAAGCTTATAGAGCTAGTTCATCTCTAGTTTAAAATTATTTGTACAACTCTAGTGTAAAAATATTTGTACTAGGCTATAGAGCGAGTTCAACTCTACTGTAAATGTAGTTGAACTAGCTTATCGAGCTAGTTCAACTCTAGTGCAAAATTATTTGTACAAGCTTATAGGGCTAGTTGAACTCTAGTGTGCAATTATTTGTACTAGGCTATAGAGCTAGTTCAAATCTAGTGTAAAATTATTTGTACTAGGCTATAGAGCTAGTTCAACTCTAGTGTAAAATTATTTGAACTAGCTTATAGAGCTAGTTCAACTCTAGTATAAAATTATTTGTACTAGGCAATAGAGCTAGTTTAACTCTAGTGTAAAATTATTTGAACTAGCTTATAGAGCTAGTTCAGCTATAGTGTAAAATTATTTGTACTAGGCTATAGAGCTAGTGCAACTCTAGAGTAAAATTATTTGAACTAGCTTATAGAGCAAGTTCAACTCTAGTGTAAAATTATTTGTACTAGGCTATAGAGCTAGTTCGAATCTAGGGTAAAATTATTTTAACTAGCTTATAGAGCAAGTTAAACTCTAGTGTAAAATTATTTGTACTAGGCTATAGAGCTAGTTCAACTCTAGTGTAAAATTATTTGAACTAGCTTATAGAGCTAGTTCAACTCTAGTATAAAATTATTTGTACTAGGCTATAGAGCTAGTTCAACTCTAGTGTAAAATTATTTGAACTAGCTTATAGAGCTAGTTCGGCTATAGTGTAAAATTATTTGTACTAGGCTATAGAGCTAGTTCAACTCTAGAGTAAAATTATTTGAACTAGCTTATAGAGCAAGTTCAACTCTAGTGTAAAATTATTTGTACTAGGCTCTAGAGCTAGTTCAACTCTAGAGTAATATATTTGAACTAGCTTATAGAGCAAGTTCAACTCTAGTGTAAAATTATTTGTACTAGGCTATAGAGCTAGTTCGAATCTAGGGTAAAATTATTTCAACTAGCTTATAGTGCTAGTTAAACTCTAGTGTAAAAATATTTGTACTAGGCTATAGAGCTAGTGCAACTCTAGTGTAAAATTATTTGTACTAGGCTATAGAGCTAGTTCAACTCTAGTGTAAAATTATTTGTACAAGCTTATAGAGCTAGTTCATCTCTAGTTTAAAATTATTTGAACTAGCTTATAGAGCGAGTTCAACTCTAGTGTGAAATTATTTTTACAAGCTTATAGAGCTAGTTCATCTCTAGTTTAAAATTATTTGAACTAGCTTATAGAGCAAGTTCAACTCTAGTGTAAAACTATTTGTACTAGGCTATAGAGCTAGTTCAACTCTAGAGTAAAATTATTTGAACTAGCTTATAGAGCAAGTTCCACTCTAGTGTAAAATTATTTGTACTAGGCTATAGAGCTCGTTCGAATCTAGGGTAAAATTATTTTAACTAGCTTATAGTGCTAGTTAAACTCTAGTGTAAAAATATTTGTACTAGGCTATATTGCTAGTTCAACTCTAGTGTAAAATTATTTGAACTAGCTTATAGAGCGAGTTCAACTCTAGTGTGAAATTTTTTTTACAAGCTTATAGAGCTAGTTCAACTCTAGTGTAAAAATATTTGTACTAAGCTATAGAGCTAGTTCCACTCTAGTGTAAAATTATTTGAACTAGCTGATAGAGCTAGTTCAACTCTAATGTAAAATTATTTGTACTAGGCTATAGAGCTAGTTTAACTCTAGTGTAAAATTATTTGTACTAGGCTACAGAGACAGTTCAACTCTACTGTAAATTATTTGAACTAGCTTTTAGAGCTAGTTCAACTCTATTGCAAAAAATTTGTACTAGGCTATAGAGCTAGTTCAACACTTGTGTAAAATTATTCGTACAAGCTCATAGAGCTAGTTCATCTCTAGTTTAAAATTATTTGTACTAGGCTATAGAGCTAGTTTAACCCTAGTGTAAAATTATTTGAACTAGCTTATAGAGCGAGTTCAACTCTAGTGTGAAATTATTTTTACAAGCTTATAGAGCTAGTTCAACTCTAGTGTAAAAATATTTGTACTAAGCTATAGAGCTAGTTCCACTCTAGTGTTAAATTATTTGAACTAGCTTATAGAGCAAGTTCAACTCTAGTGTAAAATTATTTGTACTAGGCTATAGAGCAAGTTTAACTCTAGTGTAAAATTATTTGTACTAGGCTATAGAGCTAGTTCAACACTTGTGTAAAATTATTTGTACAAGCTTATAGAGCTAGTTCAACTCTAGTGTAAAAATATTTGTACTAGGCTATAGAGCGAGTTCAACTCTACTGTAAATGTAGTTGAACTAGCTTATAGAGCTAGTTCAACTCTAGTGCAAAATTATTTGTACAAGCTTATAGAGCTAGTTCAACTCTAGTGTGCAATTATTTGTACTAGGCTATAGAGCTAGTTCAACTCTAGTGTAAAATTATTTGTACTAGGCTATGGAGCTAGTTCAACTCTAGTGTAAAATTATTTGAACTAGCTTATAGAGCTAGTTCAACTCTAGTATAAAATTATTTGTACTAGGCAATAGATCTAGTTTAACTCTAGTGTAAAATTATTTGTACTAGGCTATAGAGCTAGTTAAACACTTGTGTAAAATTATTTGTACAAGCTTATAGAGCTAGTTCAACTCTAGTGTAAAAATATTTGTACTAGGCTATAGAGCGAGTTCAAATCTACTGTAAATGTAGTTGAACTAGCTTATAGAGCTAGTTCAACTCTAGTGCAAAATTATTTGTACAAGCTTATAGAGCTAGTTCAACTCTAGTGTGCAATTATTTGTACCAGGCTATAGAGCTAGTTCAACTCTAGTGTAAAATTATTTTTACTAGGCTATAGAGCTAGTTCAACTCTAGTGTAAAATTATTTGAACTAGCTTTTAGAGCTAGTTCAACTCTATTGCAAAAAAATTTGTGCTAGGCTATAGAGCTAGTTCAACACTTGTGTAAAATTATTCGTACAAGCTTATAGAGCTAGTTCAACTCTAGTGTAAATTTAGTTGAACTAGCTTGTAGAGCTAGTTAAACTCTAGTGCAAAATTATTTGTACAAGATTATAGAGCTAGTTCAACTCTAGTGTGCAATTATTTGTACTAGGCTATAGAGCTATTTCAACTCTAGTGTAAAATTATTTGTACTAGGCTATAGAGCTAGTTCAACTCTAGTGTAAATGTTTTTGAACTAGATTACAGAGCTAGTTCAACTCTAGTATAAATTTATTTGTACTAGGCAATAGAGCTAGTTCAACTCTAGTGTAAAATTATTTGAACTAGCTTATAGAGCTAGTTCAGCTATAGTGTAAAATTATTTGTACTAGGCTATAGAGCTAGTTCAACTCTAGAGTAAAATTATTTGAACTAGCTTATAGAGCAAGTTCAACTCTAGTGAAATTATTTGTACTAGGCTATAGAGCTAGTTCGAATCTAGGGTAAAATTATTTTAACTAGCTTATAGCGCTAGTTAAACTCTAGTGTAAAAATATTTGTACTAGGCTATAGAGCTAGTTCAACTCTAGTGTAAAATTATTTGTACTAGGCTGTAGAGCTAGTTCAACTCTAGTGTAAAATTATTTGTACAAGCTTATAGAGCTAGTTCATCTCTAGTTTAAAATTATTTGTACAACTCTAGTGTAAAAATATTTGTACTAGGCTATAGAGCGAGTTCAACTCTACTGTAAATGTAGTTGAACTAGCTTATCGAGCTAGTTCAACTCTAGTGCAAAATTATTTGTACAAGCTTATAGGGCTAGTTGAACTCTAGTGTGCAATTATTTGTACTAGGCTATAGAGCTAGTTCAACTCTAGTGTAAAATTATTTGTACAAGCTTATAGAGCTAGTTCATCTCTAGTTTAAAATTATTTGAACTAGCTTATAGAGCGAGTTCAACTCTAGTGTGAAATTATTTTTACAAGCTTATAGAGCTAGTTCATCTCTAGTTTAAAATTATTTGAACTAGCTTATAGAGCAAGTTCAACTCTAGTGTAAAACTATTTGTACTAGGCTATAGAGCTAGTTCAACTCTAGAGTAAAATTATTTGAACTAGCTTATAGAGCAAGTTCCACTCTAGTGTAAAATTATTTGTACTAGGCTATAGAGCTCGTTCGAATCTAGGGTAAAATTATTTTAACTAGCTTATAGTGCTAGTTAAACTCTAGTGTAAAAATATTTGTACTAGGCTATATTGCTAGTTCAACTCTAGTGTAAAATTATTTGAACTAGCTTATAGAGCGAGTTCAACTCTAGTGTGAAATTTTTTTTACAAGCTTATAGAGCTAGTTCAACTCTAGTGTAAAAATATTTGTACTAAGCTATAGAGCTAGTTCCACTCTAGTGTAAAATTATTTGAACTAGCTGATAGAGCTAGTTCAACTCTAATGTAAAATTATTTGTACTAGGCTATAGAGCTAGTTTAACTCTAGTGTAAAATTATTTGTACTAGGCTACAGAGACAGTTCAACTCTACTGTAAATTATTTGAACTAGCTTTTAGAGCTAGTTCAACTCTATTGCAAAAAATTTGTACTAGGCTATAGAGCTAGTTCAACACTTGTGTAAAATTATTCGTACAAGCTCATAGAGCTAGTTCATCTCTAGTTTAAAATTATTTGTACTAGGCTATAGAGCTAGTTTAACCCTAGTGTAAAATTATTTGAACTAGCTTATAGAGCGAGTTCAACTCTAGTGTGAAATTATTTTTACAAGCTTATAGAGCTAGTTCAACTCTAGTGTAAAAATATTTGTACTAAGCTATAGAGCTAGTTCCACTCTAGTGTTAAATTATTTGAACTAGCTTATAGAGCAAGTTCAACTCTAGTGTAAAATTATTTGTACTAGGCTATAGAGCAAGTTTAACTCTAGTGTAAAATTATTTGTACTAGGCTATAGAGCTAGTTCAACACTTGTGTAAAATTATTTGTACAAGCTTATAGAGCTAGTTCAACTCTAGTGTAAAAATATTTGTACTAGGCTATAGAGCGAGTTCAACTCTACTGTAAATGTAGTTGAACTAGCTTATAGAGCTAGTTCAACTCTAGTGCAAAATTATTTGTACAAGCTTATAGAGCTAGTTCAACTCTAGTGTGCAATTATTTGTACTAGGCTATAGAGCTAGTTCAACTCTAGTGTAAAATTATTTGTACTAGGCTATGGAGCTAGTTCAACTCTAGTGTAAAATTATTTGAACTAGCTTATAGAGCTAGTTCAACTCTAGTATAAAATTATTTGTACTAGGCAATAGATCTAGTTTAACTCTAGTGTAAAATTATTTGTACTAGGCTATAGAGCTAGTTAAACACTTGTGTAAAATTATTTGTACAAGCTTATAGAGCTAGTTCAACTCTAGTGTAAAAATATTTGTACTAGGCTATAGAGCGAGTTCAAATCTACTGTAAATGTAGTTGAACTAGCTTATAGAGCTAGTTCAACTCTAGTGCAAAATTATTTGTACAAGCTTATAGAGCTAGTTCAACTCTAGTGTGCAATTATTTGTACCAGGCTATAGAGCTAGTTCAACTCTAGTGTAAAATTATTTTTACTAGGCTATAGAGCTAGTTCAACTCTAGTGTAAAATTATTTGAACTAGCTTTTAGAGCTAGTTCAACTCTATTGCAAAAAAATTTGTGCTAGGCTATAGAGCTAGTTCAACACTTGTGTAAAATTATTCGTACAAGCTTATAGAGCTAGTTCAACTCTAGTGTAAATTTAGTTGAACTAGCTTGTAGAGCTAGTTAAACTCTAGTGCAAAATTATTTGTACAAGATTATAGAGCTAGTTCAACTCTAGTGTGCAATTATTTGTACTAGGCTATAGAGCTATTTCAACTCTAGTGTAAAATTATTTGTACTAGGCTATAGAGCTAGTTCAACTCTAGTGTAAATGTTTTTGAACTAGATTACAGAGCTAGTTCAACTCTAGTATAAATTTATTTGTACTAGGCAATAGAGCTAGTTCAACTCTAGTGTAAAATTATTTGAACTAGCTTATAGAGCTAGTTCAGCTATAGTGTAAAATTATTTGTACTAGGCTATAGAGCTAGTTCAACTCTAGAGTAAAATTATTTGAACTAGCTTATAGAGCAAGTTCAACTCTAGTGAAATTATTTGTACTAGGCTATAGAGCTAGTTCGAATCTAGGGTAAAATTATTTTAACTAGCTTATAGCGCTAGTTAAACTCTAGTGTAAAAATATTTGTACTAGGCTATAGAGCTAGTTCAACTCTAGTGTAAAATTATTTGTACTAGGCTGTAGAGCTAGTTCAACTCTAGTGTAAAATTATTTGTACAAGCTTATAGAGCTAGTTCATCTCTAGTTTAAAATTATTTGTACAACTCTAGTGTAAAAATATTTGTACTAGGCTATAGAGCGAGTTCAACTCTACTGTAAATGTAGTTGAACTAGCTTATCGAGCTAGTTCAACTCTAGTGCAAAATTATTTGTACAAGCTTATAGGGCTAGTTGAACTCTAGTGTGCAATTATTTGTACTAGGCTATAGAGCTAGTTCAAATCTAGTGTAAAATTATTTGTACTAGGCTATAGAGCTAGTTCAACTCTAGTGTAAAATTATTTGAACTAGCTTATAGAGCTAGTTCAACTCTAGTATAAAATTATTTGTACTAGGCAATAGAGCTAGTTTAACTCTAGTGTAAAATTATTTGAACTAGCTTATAGAGCTAGTTCAGCTATAGTGTAAAATTATTTGTACTAGGCTATAGAGCTAGTGCAACTCTAGAGTAAAATTATTTGAACTAGCTTATAGAGCAAGTTCAACTCTAGTGTAAAATTATTTGTACTAGGCTATAGAGCTAGTTCGAATCTAGGGTAAAATTATTTTAACTAGCTTATAGAGCAAGTTAAACTCTAGTGTAAAATTATTTGTACTAGGCTATAGAGCTAGTTCAACTCTAGTGTAAAATTATTTGAACTAGCTTATAGAGCTAGTTCAACTCTAGTATAAAATTATTTGTACTAGGCTATAGAGCTAGTTCAACTCTAGTGTAAAATTATTTGAACTAGCTTATAGAGCTAGTTCGGCTATAGTGTAAAATTATTTGTACTAGGCTATAGAGCTAGTTCAACTCTAGAGTAAAATTATTTGAACTAGCTTATAGAGCAAGTTCAACTCTAGTGAAATTATTTGTACTAGGCTATAGAGCTAGTTCGAATCTAGGGTAAAATTATTTTAACTAGCTTATAGCGCTAGTTAAACTCTAGTGTAAAAATATTTGTACTAGGCTATAGAGCTAGTTCAACTCTAGTGTAAAATTATTTGTACTAGGCTGTAGAGCTAGTTCAACTCTAGTGTAAAATTATTTGTACAAGCTTATAGAGCTAGTTCATCTCTAGTTTAAAATTATTTGTACAACTCTAGTGTAAAAATATTTGTACTAGGCTATAGAGCGAGTTCAACTCTACTGTAAATGTAGTTGAACTAGCTTATCGAGCTAGTTCAACTCTAGTGCAAAATTATTTGTACAAGCTTATAGGGCTAGTTGAACTCTAGTGTGCAATTATTTGTACTAGGCTATAGAGCTAGTTCAAATCTAGTGTAAAATTATTTGTACTAGGCTATAGAGCTAGTTCAACTCTAGTGTAAAATTATTTGAACTAGCTTATAGAGCTAGTTCAACTCTAGTATAAAATTATTTGTACTAGGCAATAGAGCTAGTTTAACTCTAGTGTAAAATTATTTGAACTAGCTTATAGAGCTAGTTCAGCTATAGTGTAAAATTATTTGTACTAGGCTATAGAGCTAGTGCAACTCTAGAGTAAAATTATTTGAACTAGCTTATAGAGCAAGTTCAACTCTAGTGTAAAATTATTTGTACTAGGCTATAGAGCTAGTTCGAATCTAGGGTAAAATTATTTTAACTAGCTTATAGAGCAAGTTAAACTCTAGTGTAAAATTATTTGTACTAGGCTATAGAGCTAGTTCAACTCTAGTGTAAAATTATTTGAACTAGCTTATAGAGCTAGTTCAACTCTAGTATAAAATTATTTGTACTAGGCTATAGAGCTAGTTCAACTCTAGTGTAAAATTATTTGAACTAGCTTATAGAGCTAGTTCGGCTATAGTGTAAAATTATTTGTACTAGGCTATAGAGCTAGTTCAACTCTAGAGTAAAATTATTTGAACTAGCTTATAGAGCAAGTTCAACTCTAGTGTAAAATTATTTGTACTAGGCTCTAGAGCTAGTTCAACTCTAGAGTAATATATTTGAACTAGCTTATAGAGCAAGTTCAACTCTAGTGTAAAATTATTTGTACTAGGCTATAGAGCTAGTTCGAATCTAGGGTAAAATTATTTCAACTAGCTTATAGTGCTAGTTAAACTCTAGTGTAAAAATATTTGTACTAGGCTATAGAGCTAGTGCAACTCTAGTGTAAAATTATTTGTACTAGGCTATAGAGCTAGTTCAACTCTAGTGTAAAATTATTTGTACAAGCTTATAGAGCTAGTTCATCTCTAGTTTAAAATTATTTGAACTAGCTTATAGAGCGAGTTCAACTCTAGTGTGAAATTATTTTTACAAGCTTATAGAGCTAGTTCATCTCTAGTTTAAAATTATTTGAACTAGCTTATAGAGCAAGTTCAACTCTAGTGTAAAACTATTTGTACTAGGCTATAGAGCTAGTTCAACTCTAGAGTAAAATTATTTGAACTAGCTTATAGAGCAAGTTCCACTCTAGTGTAAAATTATTTGTACTAGGCTATAGAGCTCGTTCGAATCTAGGGTAAAATTATTTTAACTAGCTTATAGTGCTAGTTAAACTCTAGTGTAAAAATATTTGTACTAGGCTATATTGCTAGTTCAACTCTAGTGTAAAATTATTTGAACTAGCTTATAGAGCGAGTTCAACTCTAGTGTGAAATTTTTTTTACAAGCTTATAGAGCTAGTTCAACTCTAGTGTAAAAATATTTGTACTAAGCTATAGAGCTAGTTCCACTCTAGTGTAAAATTATTTGAACTAGCTGATAGAGCTAGTTCAACTCTAATGTAAAATTATTTGTACTAGGCTATAGAGCTAGTTTAACTCTAGTGTAAAATTATTTGTACTAGGCTACAGAGACAGTTCAACTCTACTGTAAATTATTTGAACTAGCTTTTAGAGCTAGTTCAACTCTATTGCAAAAAATTTGTACTAGGCTATAGAGCTAGTTCAACACTTGTGTAAAATTATTCGTACAAGCTCATAGAGCTAGTTCATCTCTAGTTTAAAATTATTTGTACTAGGCTATAGAGCTAGTTTAACCCTAGTGTAAAATTATTTGAACTAGCTTATAGAGCGAGTTCAACTCTAGTGTGAAATTATTTTTACAAGCTTATAGAGCTAGTTCAACTCTAGTGTAAAAATATTTGTACTAAGCTATAGAGCTAGTTCCACTCTAGTGTTAAATTATTTGAACTAGCTTATAGAGCAAGTTCAACTCTAGTGTAAAATTATTTGTACTAGGCTATAGAGCAAGTTTAACTCTAGTGTAAAATTATTTGTACTAGGCTATAGAGCTAGTTCAACACTTGTGTAAAATTATTTGTACAAGCTTATAGAGCTAGTTCAACTCTAGTGTAAAAATATTTGTACTAGGCTATAGAGCGAGTTCAACTCTACTGTAAATGTAGTTGAACTAGCTTATAGAGCTAGTTCAACTCTAGTGCAAAATTATTTGTACAAGCTTATAGAGCTAGTTCAACTCTAGTGTGCAATTATTTGTACTAGGCTATAGAGCTAGTTCAACTCTAGTGTAAAATTATTTGTACTAGGCTATGGAGCTAGTTCAACTCTAGTGTAAAATTATTTGAACTAGCTTATAGAGCTAGTTCAACTCTAGTATAAAATTATTTGTACTAGGCAATAGATCTAGTTTAACTCTAGTGTAAAATTATTTGTACTAGGCTATAGAGCTAGTTAAACACTTGTGTAAAATTATTTGTACAAGCTTATAGAGCTAGTTCAACTCTAGTGTAAAAATATTTGTACTAGGCTATAGAGCGAGTTCAAATCTACTGTAAATGTAGTTGAACTAGCTTATAGAGCTAGTTCAACTCTAGTGCAAAATTATTTGTACAAGCTTATAGAGCTAGTTCAACTCTAGTGTGCAATTATTTGTACCAGGCTATAGAGCTAGTTCAACTCTAGTGTAAAATTATTTTTACTAGGCTATAGAGCTAGTTCAACTCTAGTGTAAAATTATTTGAACTAGCTTATAGAGCTAGTTCAACTCTAGTATAAAATTATTTGTACTAGGCAATAGAGCTAGTTTAACTCTAGTGTAAAATTATTTGAACTAGCTTATAGAGCTAGTTCAGCTATAGTGTAAAATTATTTGTACTAGGCTATAGAGCTAGTGCAACTCTAGAGTAAAATTATTTGAACTAGCTTATAGAGCAAGTTCAACTCTAGTGTAAAATTATTTGTACTAGGCTATAGAGCTAGTTCGAATCTAGGGTAAAATTATTTTAACTAGCTTATGGTGCTAGTTAAACTCTAGTGTAAAAATATTTGTACTAGGCTATAGAGCCAGTTCAACTCTAGTGTAAAATTATTTGTACTAGGCTATAGAGCTAGTTCAACTCTAGTGTAAAATTATTTGTACAAGCTTATAGAGCTAGTTCATCTCTAGTTTAAAATTATTTGTACTAGGCTATAGAGCGAGTTAAACTCTAGTGTGAAATTATTTTTACAAGCTTATAAAGCTAGGTCAACTCTACTGTAAAATTATTTGTACTAGGCTATAGAGCTAGTTCAACTCTAGTGTAAAATTATTTATACTAGGCTATAGAGCTAGTTCAACTCTAGTGTAAAATTATTTCAACAAGCTGATAGAGCTAGTTCAACTCTAGTGTAAAAATATTTGTACTAGTCTATAGAGCTAGTTCAACTCTAGTGTATAATTATTTGTACTAGGCTATAGAGCTAGTTAAACTCTAGTGTAAAAATATTTGTACTAGGCTATAGAGCTAGTTCAACTCTAGTGTAAAATTATTTGAACTAGCTTATTGAGCGAGTTCAACTCTAGTGTGAATTTTTTTTACAAGCTTATAGAGCTAGTTAAAATCTAGTGTAAAAGTATTTGTACTAAGCTATAGAGCTAGTTCCACTCTAGTGTAAAATTATTTGAACTAGCTTATAGAGCTAGTTCAGCTATAGTGTAAAATTATTTGTACTAGGCTATAGAGCTAGTCCAACTCTAGAGTAAAATTATTTGAACTAGCTTATAGAGCAAGTTCAACTCTAGTGTAAAATTATTTGTACTAGGCTATAGAGCTAGTTCGAATCTAGGGTAAAATTATTTTAACTAGCTTATGGTGCTAGTTAAACTCTAGTGTAAAAATATTTGTACTAGGCTATAGAGCCAGTTCAACTCTAGTGTAAAATTATTTGT
Organism: Aegilops tauschii subsp. strangulata; assembly: GCF_002575655.3. Classification (NCBI taxonomy): domain Eukaryota; kingdom Viridiplantae; phylum Streptophyta; class Magnoliopsida; order Poales; family Poaceae; genus Aegilops; species Aegilops tauschii. The sequence continues at coordinate 155,159,785 of NC_053039.3, forward strand.
ACTAGGCTATAGAGCTAGTTCAACTCTAGTGTAAAATTATTTGTACTAGGCTATAGAGCTAGTATAACTCTAGTGTAAAATTATTTGTACTAGGCTATAGAGCTAGTTCAACTCTAGTGTAAAATTATTTGAACTAGCTTATAGAGCTAGTTGAAATCTAGTATAAAATTGTTTGTACTAGGCTATAGGGCTACTTCAACTCTAGTGTAAAATTATTTGAACTAGCTTATAGAGCGAGTTCAACTCTAGTGTGAAATTATTTTTACAAGCTTATAGAGCTAGTTCAACTCTAGTGTAAAAATATTTGTACTAAGCTATAGAGCTAGTTCCACTCTAGTGTTAAATTATTTGAACTAGCTTATAGAGCTAGTTCAACTCTAGTGTAAAATTATTTGTACTAGGCTATAGAGCTAGTTTAACTCTAGTGTAAAATTATTTGTACTAGGCTGTAGAGCTAGTTCAACTCTACTGTAAAATTATTTGAACTAGCTTTTAGAGCTAGTTCAACTCTATTGCAAAAAAAATTGTACTAGGCTATAGAGCTAGTTCAACACTTGTGTAAAATTATTTGTACAAGCTTATAGAGCTAGTTCAACTCTAGTGTAAAAATATTTGTACTAGGCTATAGAGCGAGTTCAACTCTAATGTAAATGTAGTTGAACTAGCTTATAGAGCTAGTTCAACTCTAGTGCAAAATTATTTCTACAAGCTTATAGAGCTAGTTCAACTCTAGTGTGCAATTATTTGTACTAGGCTATATAGCTAGTTCAACTCTAGTGTAAAATTATTTGTACTAGGCTATAGAGCTAGTTCAACTCTACTGTAAAATTATTTGAACTAGCTTATAGAGCTAGTTCAACTCTAGTATAAAATTATTTGTACTAGGCAATAGAGCTAGTTTAACTCTAGTGTAAAATTATTTAAACTAGCTTATAGAGCTAGTTCAGCTATAGTGTAAAATTATTTGTACTAGGCTATAGAGCTAGTCCAACTCTAGAGTAAAATTATTTGAATTAGCTTATAGAGCAAGTTCAACTCTAGTGTAAAATTATTTGTACTAGGCTATAGAGCTAGTTCGAATCTAGGGTAAAATTATTTTAACTAGCTTATGGTGCTAGTTAAACTCTAGTGTAAAAATATTTGTACTAGGCTATAGAGCCAGTTCAACTCTAGTGTAAAATTATTTGTACTAGGCTATAGAGCTAGTTCAACTCTAGTGTAAAATTATTTGTACTAGGCTATAGAGCTAGTATAACTCTAGTGTAAAATTATTTGTACTAGGCTATAGAGCTAGTTCAACTCTAGTGTAAAATTATTTGAACTAGCTTATAGAGCTAGTTGAAATCTAGTATAAAATTATTTGTACTAGGCTATAGGGCTACTTCAACTCTAGTGTAAAATTATTTGAACTAGCTTATAGAGCGAGTTCAACTCTAGTGTGAAATTATTTTTACAAGCTTATAGAGCTAGTTGAACTCTAGTGTAAAAATATTTGTACTAAGCTATAGAGCTAGTTCCACTCTAGTGTTAAATTATTTGAACTAGCTTTTAGAGCGAGTTCAACTCTATTGCAAAAAAGTTTGTACTAGGCTATGGAGCTAGTTCAACACTTGTGTAAAATTATGTGTACAAGCTTATAGAGCTAGGTCAACTCAAGTGTAAAAATATTTGTACTAGGCTATAGAGCGAGTTCAACTCTAATGTAAATGTAGTTGAACTAGCTTATAGAGCTAGTTCAACTCTAGTGCAAAATTATTTCTACAAGCTTATAGAGCTAGTTCAACTCTAGTGTGCAATTATTTGTACTAGGCTATATAGCTAGTTCAACTCTAGTGTAAAATTATTTGTACTAGGCTATAGAGCTAGTTCAACTCTACTGTAAAATTATTTGAACTAGCTTATAGAGCTAGTTCAACTCTAGTATAAAATTATTTGTACTAGGCAATAGAGCTAGTTTAACTCTAGTGTAAAATTATTTAAACTAGCTTATAGAGCTAGTTCAGCTATAGTGTAAAATTATTTGTACTAGGCTATAGAGCTAGTCCAACTCTAGAGTAAAATTATTTGAACTAGCTTATAGAGCAAGTTCAAATCTAGTGTAAAATTATTTGTACTAGGCTATAGAGCTAGTTCGAATCTAGGGTAAAATTATTTTAACTAGCTTATGGTGCTAGTTAAACTCTAGTGTAAAAATATTTGTACTAGGCTATAGAGCCAGTTCAACTCTAGTGTAAAATTATTTGTACTATGCTATAGAGCTAGTTCAACTCTAGTGTAAAATTATTTGTACTAGGCTATAGAGCTAGTATAACTCTAGTGTAAAATTATTTGTACTAGGCTATAGAGCTAGTTCAACTCTAGTGTAAAATTATTTGAACTAGCTTATAGTGCTAGTTGAAATCTAGTATAAAATTATTTGTACTAGGCTATAGGGCTACTTCAACTCTAGTGTAAAATTATTTGAACTAGCTTATAGAGCGAGTTCAACTCTAGTGTGAAATTATTTTTACAAGCTTATAGAGCTAGTTCAACTCTAGTGTAAAAATATTTGTACTAAGCTATAGAGCTAGTTCCACTCTAGTGTTAAATTATTTGAACTAGCTTATAGAGCTAGTTCAACTCTAGTGTAAAATTATTTGTACTAGGCTATAGAGCTAGTTTAACTCTAGTGTAAAATTATTTGTACTAGGCTGTAGAGCTAGTTCAACTCTACTGTAAAATTATTTGAACTAGCTTTTAGAGCTAGTTCAACTCTATTGCAAAAAAATTTGTACTAGGCTATGGAGCTAGTTCAACACTAGTGTAAAATTATTTGTACAAGCTTATAGAGCCAGTTCAACTCTAGTGTAAAATTATTTGTACTAGGCTATAGAGCTAGTTCGAATCTAGGGTAAAATTATTTTAACTAGCTTATGGTGCTAGTTAAACTCTAGTGTAAAAATATTTGTACTAGGCTATAGAGCCAGTTCAACTCTAGTGTAAAATAATTTATACTAGGCTATAGAGCCAGTTCAACTCTAGTGTAAAATTATTTCAACAAGCTGATAGAGCTAGTTCAACTCTAGTGTAAAAATATTTGTACTAGGCTATAGAGCTAGTCCAACTCTAGTGTAAAATTATTTGTACTAGGCTATAGAGCTAGTATAACTCTAGTGTAAAATTATTTGTACTAGGTTATAGAGCTAGTTCAACTCTAGTGTAAAATTATTTGAACTAGCTTATAGAGCTAGTTGAAATCTAGTATAAAATTATTTGTACTAGGCTATAGGGCTACTTCAACTCTAGTGTAAAATTATTTGAACTAGCTTATAGAGCGAGTTCAACTCTAGTGTGAAATTATTTTTACAAGCTTATAGAGCTAGTTCAACTCTAGTGTAAAAATATTTGTACTAAGCTATAGAGCTAGTTCCACTCTAGTGTTAAATTATTTGAACTAGCTTATAGAGCTAGTTCAACTCTAGTGTAATATTATTTGTACTAGGCTATAGAGCTAGTTTAACTCTAGTGTAAAATTATTTGTACTAGGCTGTAGAGCTAGTTCAACTCTACTGTAAAATTATTTGAACTAGCTTTTAGAGCTAGTTCAACTCTATTGCAAAAAAATTTATACTAGGCTATAGAGCTAGTTCAACACTTGTGTAAAATTATTTGTACAAGCTTATAGAGCTAGTTCAACTCTAGTGTAAAAATATATGTACTAGGCTATAGAGCGAGTTCAACTCTACTGTAAATGTAGTTGAACTAGCTTATAGAGCTAGTTAAACTCTAGTGCAAAATTATTTCTACAAGCTTATAGAGCTAGTTCAACTCTAGTGTGCAATTATTTGTACTAGGCTATATAGCTAGTTCAACTCTAGTGTACAATTATTTGTACTAGGCTATAGAGCTAGTTCAACTCTAGTGTAAAATTATTTGAACTAGCTTATAGAGCTAGTTCAACTCTATTGCAAAAAAATTTGTACTAGGCTATAGAGCTAGTTCAACACTTGTGTAAAATTATTTGTACAACTTATAGAGCTAGGTCAACTCTAGTGTAAAAATATTTGTACTAGGCTATAGAGCGAGTTCAACTCTACTGGAAATGTAGTTGAACTAGCTTATAGAGCTAGTTCAACTCTAGTGCAAAATTATTTCTACAAGCTTATAGAGCTAGTTCAACTCTAGTGTGCAATTATTTGTACTAGGCTATATAGCTAGTTCAACTCTAGTGTAAAATTATTTGTACTAGGCTATAGAGCTAGTTCAACTCTAGTGTAAAATTATTTGAACTAGCTTATAGAGCTAGTTCAACTCTAGTATAAAATTATTTGTACTAGGCAATAGAGCTAGTTTAACTCTAGTGTAAAATTATTTAAACTAGCTTATAGAGCTAGTTCAGCTATAGTGTAAAATTATTTGTACTAGGCTATAGAGCTAGTCCAACTCTAGAGTAAAATTATTTGAACTAGCTTATAGAGCAAGTTCAACTCTAGTGTAAAATTATTTGTACTAGGCTATAGAGCTAGTTCGAATCTAGGGTAAAATTATTTTAACTAGCTTATGGTGCTAGTTAAACTCTAGTGTAAAAATATTTGTACTAGGCTATAGAGCCAGTTCAACTCTAGTGTAAAATTATTTGTACTAGGCTATAGAGCTAGTTCGAATCTAGGGTAAATTTTTTTTAACTAGCTTATGGTGCTAGTTAAACTCTAGTGTAAAAATATTTGTACTAGGCTATAGAGCCAGTTCAACTCTAGTGTAAAATAATTTATACTAGGCTATAGAGCTAGTTCAACTCTAGTGTAAAATTATTTCAACAAGCTGATAGAGCTAGTTCAACTCTAGTGTAAAAATATTTGTACTAGGCTATAGAGCTAGTCCAACTCTAGTGTAAAATTATTTGTACTAGGCTATAGAGCTAGTATAACTCTAGTGTAAAATTATTTGTACTAGGTTATAGAGCTAGTTCAACTCTAGTGTAAAATTATTTGAACTAGCTTATAGAGCTAGTTGAAATCTAGTATAAAATTATTTGTACTAGGCTATAGGGCTACTTCAACTCTAGTGTAAAATTATTTGAACTAGCTTATAGAGCGAGTTCAACTCTAGTGTGAAATTATTTTTACAAGCTTATAGAGCTAGTTCAACTCTAGTGTAAAAATATTTGTACTAAGCTATAGAGCTAGTTCCACTCTAGTGTTAAATTATTTGAACTAGCTTATAGAGCTAGTTCAACTCTAGTGTAATATTATTTGTACTAGGCTATAGAGCTAGTTTAACTCTAGTGTAAAATTATTTGTACTAGGCTATAGAGCTAGTTCAACTCTACTGCAAAATTATTTGAACTAGCTTTTAGAGCTAGTTCAACTCTATTGCAAAACAATTTGTACTAGGCTATAGAGCTAGTTCAACACTTGTGTAAAATTATTTGTACAAGCTTATAGAGCTAGTTCAACTCTAGTGTAAAAATATTTGTACTAGGCTATAGAGCGAGTTCAACTCTACTGTAAATGTAGTTGAACTAGCTTATAGAGCTAGTTAAACTCTAGTGCAAAATTATTTCTACAAGCTTATAGAGCTAGTTCAACTCTAGTGTGCAATTATTTGTACTAGGCTATATAGCTAGTTCAACTCTAGTGTACAAATATTTGTACTAGGCTATAGAGCTAGTTCAACTCTAGTGTAAAATTATTTGAACTAGCTTATAGAGCTAGTTCAACTCTAGTATAAAATTATTTGTACTAGGCAATAGAGCTAGTTTAAGTCTAGTGTAAAATTATTTAAACTAGCTTATAGAGCTAGTTCAGCTATAGTGTAAAATTATTTGTAATAGGCTATAGAGCTAGTCCAACTCTAGAGTAAAATTAACTAGCTTATAGAGCAAGTTCAACTCTAGTGTAAAATTATTTGTACTACGCTATAGAGCTAGTTCGAATCTAGGGTAAAATTATTTTAACTAGCTTATGGTGCTAGTTAAACTCTAGTGTAAAAATATTTGTACTAGGCTATAGAGCCAGTTCAACTCTAGTGTAAAATTATTTGTACTAGGCTATAGAGCTAGTTCGAATCTAGGGTAAAATTATTTTAACTAGCTTATGGTGCTAGTTAAACTCTAGTGTAAAAATATTTGTACTAGGCTATAGAGCCAGTTCAACTCTAGTGTAAAATAATTTATACTAGGCTATAGAGCTAGTTCAACTCTAGTGTAAAATTATTTCAACAAGCTGATAGAGCTAGTTCAACTCTAGTGTAAAAATATTTGTACTAGGCTATAGAGCTAGTCCAACTCTAGAGTAAAATTAACTAGCTTATAGAGCAAGTTCAACTCTAGTGTAAAATTATTTGTACTACGCTATAGAGCTAGTTCGAATCTAGGGTAAAATTATTTTAACTAGCTTATGGTGCTAGTTAAACTCTAGTGTAAAAATATTTGTACTAGGCTATAGAGCCAGTTCAACTCTAGTGTAAAATTATTTGTACTAGGCTATAGAGCTAGTTCGAATCTAGGGTAAAATTATTTTAACTAGCTTATGGTGCTAGTTAAACTCTAGTGTAAAAATATTTGTACTAGGCTATAGAGCCAGTTAAACTCTAGTGTAAAAATATTTGTACTAGGCTATAGAGCCAGTTCAACTCTAGTGTAAAATTATTTGTACTATGCTATAGAGCTAGTTCAACTCTAGTGTAAAATTATTTGTACTAGGCTATAGAGCTAGTATAACTCTAGTGTAAAATTATTTGTACTAGGCTATAGAGCTAGTTCAACTCTAGTGTAAAATTATTTGAACTAGCTTATAGAGCTAGTTGAAATCTAGTATAAAATTATTTGTACTAGGCTATAGGGCTACTTCAACTCTAGTGTAAAATTATTTGAACTAGCTTATAGAGCGAGTTCAACTCTAGTGTGAAATTATTTTTACAAGCTTATAGAGCTAGTTCAACTCTAGTGTAAAAATATTTGTACTAAGCTATAGAGCTAGTTCCACTCTAGTGTTAAATTATTTGAACTAGCTTATAGAGCTAGTTCAACTCTAGTGTAAAATTATTTGTACTAGGCTATAGAGCTAGTTTAACTCTAGTGTAAAATTATTTGTACTAGGCTGTAGAGCTAGTTCAACTCTACTGTAAAATTATTTGAACTAGCTTTTAGAGCTAGTTCAACTCTATTGCAAAAAAATTTGTACTAGGCTATGGAGCTAGTTCAACACTAGTGTAAAATTATTTGTACAAGCTTATAGAGCCAGTTCAACTCTAGTGTAAAATTATTTGTACTAGGCTATAGAGCTAGTTCGAATCTAGGGTAAAATTATTTTAACTAGCTTATGGTGCTAGTTAAACTCTAGTGTAAAAATATTTGTACTAGGCTATAGAGCCAGTTCAACTCTAGTGTAAAATAATTTATACTAGGCTATAGAGCCAGTTCAACTCTAGTGTAAAATTATTTCAACAAGCTGATAGAGCTAGTTCAACTCTAGTGTAAAAATATTTGTACTAGGCTATAGAGCTAGTCCAACTCTAGTGTAAAATTATTTGTACTAGGCTATAGAGCTAGTATAACTCTAGTGTAAAATTATTTGTACTAGGTTATAGAGCTAGTTCAACTCTAGTGTAAAATTATTTGAACTAGCTTATAGAGCTAGTTGAAATCTAGTATAAAATTATTTGTACTAGGCTATAGGGCTACTTCAACTCTAGTGTAAAATTATTTGAACTAGCTTATAGAGCGAGTTCAACTCTAGTGTGAAATTATTTTTACAAGCTTATAGAGCTAGTTCAACTCTAGTGTAAAAATATTTGTACTAAGCTATAGAGCTAGTTCCACTCTAGTGTTAAATTATTTGAACTAGCTTATAGAGCTAGTTCAACTCTAGTGTAATATTATTTGTACTAGGCTATAGAGCTAGTTTAACTCTAGTGTAAAATTATTTGTACTAGGCTGTAGAGCTAGTTCAACTCTACTGTAAAATTATTTGAACTAGCTTTTAGAGCTAGTTCAACTCTATTGCAAAAAAATTTATACTAGGCTATAGAGCTAGTTCAACACTTGTGTAAAATTATTTGTACAAGCTTATAGAGCTAGTTCAACTCTAGTGTAAAAATATATGTACTAGGCTATAGAGCGAGTTCAACTCTACTGTAAATGTAGTTGAACTAGCTTATAGAGCTAGTTAAACTCTAGTGCAAAATTATTTCTACAAGCTTATAGAGCTAGTTCAACTCTAGTGTGCAATTATTTGTACTAGGCTATATAGCTAGTTCAACTCTAGTGTACAATTATTTGTACTAGGCTATAGAGCTAGTTCAACTCTAGTGTAAAATTATTTGAACTAGCTTATAGAGCTAGTTCAACTCTATTGCAAAAAAATTTGTACTAGGCTATAGAGCTAGTTCAACACTTGTGTAAAATTATTTGTACAACTTATAGAGCTAGGTCAACTCTAGTGTAAAAATATTTGTACTAGGCTATAGAGCGAGTTCAACTCTACTGTAAATGTAGTTGAACTAGCTTATAGAGCTAGTTCAACTCTAGTGCAAAATTATTTCTACAAGCTTATAGAGCTAGTTCAACTCTAGTGTGCAATTATTTGTACTAGGCTATATAGCTAGTTCAACTCTAGTGTAAAATTATTTGTACTAGGCTATAGAGCTAGTTCAACTCTAGTGTAAAATTATTTGAACTAGCTTATAGAGCTAGTTCAACTCTAGTATAAAATTATTTGTACTAGGCAATAGAGCTAGTTTAACTCTAGTGTAAAATTATTTAAACTAGCTTATAGAGCTAGTTCAGCTATAGTGTAAAATTATTTGTACTAGGCTATAGAGCTAGTCCAACTCTAGAGTAAAATTATTTGAACTAGCTTATAGAGCAAGTTCAACTCTAGTGTAAAATTATTTGTACTAGGCTATAGAGCTAGTTCGAATCTAGGGTAAAATTATTTTAACTAGCTTATGGTGCTAGTTAAACTCTAGTGTAAAAATATTTGTACTAGGCTATAGAGCCAGTTCAACTCTAGTGTAAAATTATTTGTACTAGGCTATAGAGCTAGTTCGAATCTAGGGTAAATTTTTTTTAACTAGCTTATGGTGCTAGTTAAACTCTAGTGTAAAAATATTTGTACTAGGCTATAGAGCCAGTTCAACTCTAGTGTAAAATAATTTATACTAGGCTATAGAGCTAGTTCAACTCTAGTGTAAAATTATTTCAACAAGCTGATAGAGCTAGTTCAACTCTAGTGTAAAAATATTTGTACTAGGCTATAGAGCTAGTCCAACTCTAGTGTAAAATTATTTGTACTAGGCTATAGAGCTAGTATAACTCTAGTGTAAAATTATTTGTACTAGGTTATAGAGCTAGTTCAACTCTAGTGTAAAATTATTTGAACTAGCTTATAGAGCTAGTTGAAATCTAGTATAAAATTATTTGTACTAGGCTATAGGGCTACTTCAACTCTAGTGTAAAATTATTTGAACTAGCTTATAGAGCGAGTTCAACTCTAGTGTGAAATTATTTTTACAAGCTTATAGAGCTAGTTCAACTCTAGTGTAAAAATATTTGTACTAAGCTATAGAGCTAGTTCCACTCTAGTGTTAAATTATTTGAACTAGCTTATAGAGCTAGTTCAACTCTAGTGTAATATTATTTGTACTAGGCTATAGAGCTAGTTTAACTCTAGTGTAAAATTATTTGTACTAGGCTATAGAGCTAGTTCAACTCTACTGCAAAATTATTTGAACTAGCTTTTAGAGCTAGTTCAACTCTATTGCAAAACAATTTGTACTAGGCTATAGAGCTAGTTCAACACTTGTGTAAAATTATTTGTACAAGCTTATAGAGCTAGTTCAACTCTAGTGTAAAAATATTTGTACTAGGCTATAGAGCGAGTTCAACTCTACTGTAAATGTAGTTGAACTAGCTTATAGAGCTAGTTAAACTCTAGTGCAAAATTATTTCTACAAGCTTATAGAGCTAGTTCAACTCTAGTGTGCAATTATTTGTACTAGGCTATATAGCTAGTTCAACTCTAGTGTACAAATATTTGTACTAGGCTATAGAGCTAGTTCAACTCTAGTGTAAAATTATTTGAACTAGCTTATAGAGCTAGTTCAACTCTAGTATAAAATTATTTGTACTAGGCAATAGAGCTAGTTTAAGTCTAGTGTAAAATTATTTAAACTAGCTTATAGAGCTAGTTCAGCTATAGTGTAAAATTATTTGTAATAGGCTATAGAGCTAGTCCAACTCTAGAGTAAAATTAACTAGCTTATAGAGCAAGTTCAACTCTAGTGTAAAATTATTTGTACTACGCTATAGAGCTAGTTCGAATCTAGGGTAAAATTATTTTAACTAGCTTATGGTGCTAGTTAAACTCTAGTGTAAAAATATTTGTACTAGGCTATAGAGCCAGTTCAACTCTAGTGTAAAATTATTTGTACTAGGCTATAGAGCTAGTTCGAATCTAGGGTAAAATTATTTTAACTAGCTTATGGTGCTAGTTAAACTCTAGTGTAAAAATATTTGTACTAGGCTATAGAGCCAGTTCAACTCTAGTGTAAAATAATTTATACTAGGCTATAGAGCTAGTTCAACTCTAGTGTAAAATTATTTCAACAAGCTGATAGAGCTAGTTCAACTCTAGTGTAAAAATATTTGTACTAGGCTATAGAGCTAGTCCAACTCTAGAGTAAAATTAACTAGCTTATAGAGCAAGTTCAACTCTAGTGTAAAATTATTTGTACTACGCTATAGAGCTAGTTCGAATCTAGGGTAAAATTATTTTAACTAGCTTATGGTGCTAGTTAAACTCTAGTGTAAAAATATTTGTACTAGGCTATAGAGCCAGTTCAACTCTAGTGTAAAATTATTTGTACTAGGCTATAGAGCTAGTTCGAATCTAGGGTAAAATTATTTTAACTAGCTTATGGTGCTAGTTAAAATCTAGTGTAAAAATATTTGTACTAGGCTATAGAGCCAGTTCAACTCTAGTGTAAAATAATTTATACTAGGCTATAGAGCTAGTTCAACTCTAGTGTAAAATTATTTCAACAAGCTGATAGAGCTAGTTCAACTCTAGTGTAAAAATATTTGTACTAGTCTATAGAGCTAGTTCAACTCTAGTGTATAATTATTTGTACTAGGCTATAGAGATAGTTCAAATCTAGAGTAAAATTATTTGAACTAGCTTATAGAGCAAGTTCCACTCTAGTGTAAAATTATTTGTACTAGGCTATAGAGCTAGTTCGAATCTAGGGTAAAATTATTTCAACAAGCTGATAGAGCTAGTTCAACTCTAGTGTAAAAATATTTGTACTAAGCTATAGAGCTAGTCCAACTCTAGTGTAAAATTATTTGTACTAGGCTATAGAGCTAGTATAACTCTAGTGTAAAATTATTTGTACTAGGTTATAGAGCTAGTTCAACTCTAGTGTAAAATTATTTGAACTAGCTTATAGAGCTAGTTGAAATCTAGTATAAAATTATTTGTACTAGGCTATAGGGCTACTTCAACTCTAGTGTAAAATTATTTGAACTAGCTTATAGAGCGAGTTCAACTCTAGTGTGAAATTATTTTTACAAGCTTATAGAGCTAATTCAACTCTAGTGTAAAAATATTTGTACTAAGCTATAGAGCTAGTTCCACTCTAGTGTTAAATTATTTGAACTAGCTTATAGAGCTAGTTCAACTCTAGTGTAATATTATTTGTACTAGGCTATAGAGCTAGTTTAACTCTAGTGTAAAATTATTTGTACTAGGCTATAGAGCTAGTTCAACTCTACTGTAAAATTATTTGAACTAGCTTTTAGAGCTAGTTCAACTCTATTGCAAAAAAAATTGTACTAGGCTATAGAGCTAGTTCAACACTTGTGTAAAATTATTTGTACAAGCTTATAGAGCTAGTTCAACTCTAGTGTAAAAATATTTGTACTAGGCTATAGAGCGAGTTCAACTCTACTGTAAATGTAGTTGAACTAGCTTATAGAGCTAGTTAAACTCTAGTGCAAAATTATTTCTACAAGCTTATAGAGCTAGTTCAACTCTAGTGTGCAATTATTTGTACTAGGCTATATAGCTAGTTCAACTCTAGTGTACAATTATTTGTACTAGGCTATAGAGCTAGTTCAACTCTAGTGTAAAATTATTTGAACTAGCTTATAGAGCTAGTTCAACTCTAGTATAAAATTATTTGTACTAGGCAATAGAGCTAGTTTAAGTCTAGCGTAAAATTATTTTAACTAGCTTATGGTGCTAATTAAACTCTAGTGTAAAAATATTTGTACTAGGCTATAGAGCCAGTTCAACTCTAGTGTAAAATTATTTGTACTAGGCTATAGAGCTAGTTCGAATCTAGGGTAAAATTATTTTAACTAGCTTATGGTGCTAGTTAAACTCTAGTGTAAAAATATTTGTACTAGGCTATAGAGCCAGTTCAACTCTAGTGTAAAATAATTTATACTAGGCTATAGAGCTAGTTCAACTCTAGTGTAAAATTATTTCAACAAGCTGATAGAGCTAGTTCAACTCTAGTGTAAAAATATTTGTACTAGTCTATAGAGCTAGTTCAACTCTAGTGTATAATTATTTGTACTAGGCTATAGAGATAGTTCAAATCTAGAGTAAAATTATTTGAACTAGCTTATAGAGCAAGTTCCACTCTAGTGTAAAATTATTTGTACTAGGCTATAGAGCTAGTTCGAATCTAGGGTAAAATTATTTTAACAAGCTTATAGAGCTAGTTCAACTCTAGTGTAAAAATATTTGTACTAAGCTATAGAGGTAGTTCCACTCTAGTGTAAAATTATTTGAACTAGCTTATAGAGCTTGTTCAGCTATAGTGTAAAATTATTTGTACTAGGCTATAGAGCTAGTCCAACTCTAGAGTAAAATTATTTGAACTAGCTTATAGAGCAAGTTCAACTCTAGTGTAAAATTATTTGTACTAGGCTATAGAGCTAGTTCGAATGTAGGGTAAAATTATTTTAACTAGCTTATGGTGCTAGTTAAACTCTAGTGTAAAAATATTTGTACTAGGCTATAGAGCTAGTTCAACTTTAGTGTATAATTATTTGTACTAGGCTATAGAGCTAGTTCAACTCTAGTGTAAAATTATTTGTACAAGCTTATAGAGCTAGTTCATCTATAGTTTAAAATTATTTGAACTAGCTTATAGAGCTTGTTCAACTCTAGTGTGAAATTATTTTTACAAGCTTATAAAGCTAGGTCAACTCTACTATAAAATTATTTGTACTAGGCTATAGAGCTAGTTCAACTCTAGTGTAAAATTATTTATACTAGGCTATAGAGCTAGTTCAACTCTAGTGTAAAATTATTTCAACAAGCTGATAGAACTAGTTCAACTCTACTATAAAAATATTTGTACTAGTCTATCACTACTGGAATCAGCTAATTTGTCATCTGCCAGCTCTTTGCCGTCCGCTAGCTGACGGCAAAGAAGCTCTTTGCCATCAGCTACACATAAACAGACGGCAAAGAAAAGGCTGACGGCAAAGAAGCTCTTTGCCATCTGCCAGCTCTTTGCCGTCTGCCAGCGGACGGCAAAGAATCTTTGCCATCCGCTGGCGGACGGCAAAGAGTGTGGTGGCCCCCACCCCCCGCTCGTTTGAAAAAATCCTAACGGCCCACCTCTTTGCCGTCCGCTAGCAGAAAGGCGGACGGCAAAGGCTGGCGGACGGCAAAGAGGGCACTTGCCTAACGGCAGGTACCCCCTGCCCGTTACTCACTTCGTCCTCGCCTCGCCCTTCTCCTCCCACCCCGCCGCCCGCCGCTCGCCGCCGCCCCGTCGCCCCCGCCGCCCCGTCGCCCCGGCTCCCCGCCGCCCCACCGCCCCGTCGCCCCCCCGCCCCGGCCCCCCGCCGCCCCGCGCCCCACCGCCGCCACAGCCCCCCGCCATCCCGGCCCCCCGCCGCCCCGCGCCCCCCGCCGCCTCCTCCACTGCCCCGCCCCGGCCCCCCGCCCCCCATTCCCCCCGCCGCCCCGGCCCCCCGCCGGCCGGGCCCCCGCCGCCCCGCCTCCTCCACCGCCCCGCCCCGCCCCCCCGCCGGCCGGGCCCCCGCCGCCCCGCCTCCTCCACCGCCCCGCCCCGGCCCTCCGTCGCCGGCCCCGCCCCGGCCCTCCCCCACAGTGAGCCCCTCCTCCCATTTTTTCTGTTTTTTTGTTTTTTTTCTGTTTTTTGTTTTTTTGTTTAAGTTTACGTTTAATTAGTTTAAATAGTTTAGTTTTAATTAGTTTAGGTTTTTAGTTTAGGTTAGTTTAGGTTTAGGTTAAGTAGAAGGGGGAAGAAGAAGAAGAAGAAGAAGAAGAGGAGGAGGAGGAGGAGGAGGAGAAGGAGAAGAAGAAGAAGAAGAAGAAGAAGAGGAGGAGGAGGAGGATAAAGAAGAAGAAGAAGAAGAAGAAGAGGAGGAGGAGGAGGAGGAGACACCCCGAAGCGCCGACCCCGAAACAGCACCCCGACCCCGACACGGCACCCCGACACCGACACGGCACCACGACACCTACACGACACCCCGACCCCCGACACGACACCCCCGACACCCCGACCCCGAGAACCCGACCCCGACCCCGACCCCGACCCCGACACCCCGACCCCGAGCCTGACCCGACACCCCGACCCCGACACGGCACCCCGACCCCGACCCGGCACCCCGACCCCCGACACCGACAGGACACCCCGACCTCCGACACGACACCCCCGACACCCCGACCCCGAGACCCCGACCCCGACCCCGACCCCGACACCCCGACCCCGAGCCTGACCCGACACCCCGACCCCGACACCGACACGGCACCCCGACCCCGACCCGACACCCCGACCCCGAGACCCCGACCCCGACACGGCACCCCGAGACCGACACGACACCCCGACCCCGACACGGCACCCCGAGACCGACACGACACCCCGACCCCCGACACGACACCCCCGACACCCCGACACCCCGACCCCGAGACCCCGACCCCGACCCCGACCTCGACCCCGACCCCGACACCCCGACCCCGAGCCTGACCCGACACCCCGACCCCGACACCGACACGGCACCCCGACCCCGACCCGGCAGCCCGACCCGACACCCCGACCCCGAGACCCCGACCCCGAAAAGGTGTTCTTTGGCCTTCTAGAAGCCGACGGGGTCATATATTTGTGAATTATTAGTTAGGTCATATATCTTTCGATTTTGTTATGAAAAACATCATATATAATTGTGTTGATCGGGTAGTTTTAAATGTGCAGTTGTTTCATTTGATTGCAGACATTCTACAGGTGTGAGGAGGGATACGAGGAGGACTGCGCAAATGTTATCCAGAACGTCTGCAAGCGCCTACTCCAGAACTTACGGCACGAGGCTCGGGTGCAGGCTGTTCGAGACTACTACGCCTTGCGTGGTATCAAGAAGACAAAGCCGGCGTGCCGCGATAAGTTCCTGAGTAAGGAGCAGTACATGAAGGTAATTCTTAAGGCCTTCTACTTAAGTTCCTTCATTTAGTAATTCTTAGCCGTAGCGCTCAAGTTTCTATTTGCTAACTTAGGCGCCTCCGAGATGGTGTGCGGATTAGATGGATTATTGGGAGGTGTTGGTCGATGAGTGGTGCTCACAAGAATGGCTAGCCCTCCACAACCAGGCCAAGGACAAACGTGCCCAAATGGAAGGTGTGCCACACCATCAAGGCAGCTCCAACTTATATCAGTTCGGGCGCAACTGGGTATGTGGTTTGCTTCATGATTCATGCAATTCATTCATCATGCTAGCTTGATCCCTTTAATTACTAATTTTCATTGTTTCTCTCTTTCAGGCACGCCACAATAAGGCGGATAAGGTGCCAGAGGTGTACGACCTGTATGCCATGGCCCACACTGGCTCTTACAAGAAAGTCAAGGCTTTCTCTCAGTCTGACCTCGATGATGCAAACAACTTCACCAACATCTCCTCCCACAACAAGCTCGTAAGATATAGAGATGAGGGGAAGGCGAGGAAAGGGGAGGACTTTAACCCGAGCCAGGGTCCCATTGATCGAGAGCTGGTGATGATATCTGGTGGCGGGAGGTCCCATGGCTCCATAGCCATTGGAGATGGACTTATCCGTTGTCCTAGCACTCTCCCGGAGATCAAGGCGCGCCAGTCGAGCTCCGCTCCTGAGATAAGGCCTCGTGAACGGCCAGTGCAACTCGCCATCAAGGTTAGTGATACGTACTCAGTTATCTTTCTCCATTACATTGTGTGTGCTTCCATCAATGATTACAAATGGTCATGTGAGTGGTGTTGCAGGCTGCTATACAGACTGAGAGAGATAGAACGGAGAAACTTCTGGCGGAGGCGGCGGAGAGGCAGCGGGAGATGGAGGAGAGGACGAGAAAGATGATGGAGGAGGAGAGGGCACGGAATGACATGCAGGCAAGGGCCATGTACGAGCTCCTTGTGGTAAGTTTCTTCTGCAGATTACTTGCTAGTCTTAACATTTGAGTCTCATTACTAACTAGTATGACTCTGTTCTGAAAACCAAATGTGCAGTCTGTGTGCGAGAAGTCCGGTCAGCCCGCTCCGCCGATGCCAGTGATTGCTCCTGGGAGCACGGTGAGTTTAGTTTGAATGGACATTAGTTGGTAGTCTCAACATTTGAGTGTCGTAATGCTAACGAGACATTGGAAATGATCTTTGTTGCAGCTTAACTCCAGAAACGCATCGCACGATCCTTCTCCAGGTAGCGGCACTAGCCACCCCGCTCCTACACCTCCCTGATCACGGTAAGTTTCTCTAGTGTTTTGCTTAACAAATGCATAAAGACCTAGACTTAGCTTTATTTCCTCCAATATGCTTACCATAATGACCTAGAGTTAGCTTATTTTCCTCCAAAATGACCCATTTTACCTAGGTTAGCTTATAAATGATCAAGTTCATCCAAGTTAGCTCAAAAATGACCCATTTTACCTAGATTAGCTCCTAAATGATCCATTTTACCTACGTTAGCTTTAAAATGGCCCATTTCACCTACGTTAACTCCAAAATGACCCATCTTACCTAGGTTATCTCATAAACGATCCATTTCAACTAATTTAGCTCATAAACGATCCATTTGACCTAAGTGAGCAAAAAAACGATCCATTTCACCTAAATTAGCTCTTAAATGATCCATTTCACCTAAGTTAGCTAAAAAACGATCCATTTCAACTAAATTAGCTAAAAAATGATCCATTTCAACAAAGTTAGCTAAAAAATGATCCATTTCAACTAAGTTAGCTCAAAAACGATCCATTTGACCTAAGTGAGCTAAAAACGATCCATTTCACCTTAGTTACCTCAAAAACGATCCATTTCAACTAAGTTAGCTCAAAAACGATCCATTTCAACTAGGTTAGCTCCAAAATGACCCATTTCACCTTACTTAGCTCAAAAACGATGCCCTTCACCTTAGTTAGCTCATAAACGACCCATTTCAACTAAGTTAGCTCATAAATGATCCATTTCAACTAAGTTAGCTCATAAACAACCCATTTCAACTTAGTTAGCTCATATATGATCCATTTCACCTAAGTTAGCTCATAAATGACATATACTTCTTGTTCTAGTCTTCTTCTTGTTCTAGTCTTCTTCTTGTTCTAGTCACCTATTTCTAACTTTCTTATTTACCATTTTGCAGATTTCATTCACTTGATGGAAGCTAGCTTGCTATGATGGAGTGCTTGCTTTTCCTTTGATGAAACTTTGCATTGTATCTAGCTTGCTATCTTCATGACACTTTGCATTGTAATATATATATGGATGGAACAATGTGTATGGATGGAATTTCCTTATGTATGAACAATGTGTATGGATGAAACTGATGTGATATGTGATATGAAACTTATGTGCTAGATATGTGTTGGATATGTGCTGGATATGAAACTTATATATGTGATATGTGCTGCAAATTGTGGGATTTAATAAAAAACAGAAAAAACAGACAATATGCAGGCTCTTTGCCGTCTGCCACCGACGGCAAAGAGCTCTTTGCCGTCTGCCGCGGACGGCAAAGAGCTCTTTGCCGTCTGCCGCGGACGGCAAAGAAGCCACGTGGCAGCCAACTGTGCTTCCTGGGAGCTGACCCATTTGGTCAGTTTGCCTACAGTGGCAGACGACAAAGACTTTGCCGTCCGTGGCAGACGGCAAAGAACCTGCACTTTGCCATCAGTGGCAGACGGCAAAGAACCTGCCATCTAGTGACGTGTAGATGACATCATAAGGCGGACGGCAAAGACCAAAGGCTCTTTGCCGTCTGCGGCGGACGGCAAAGGTCTGCCGTTAGCCACTTAACGGACTGACAGCGCAATTATTGCCGTCCGCCCTCTTTGCCATCCGCCGCAGACGGCAAAGTGCCTTTGCCGTCCGCCGCCAGGAAGCAGACGGCAAAGCAGCTGTTTACCGTAGCCTTCTTTGCCGGAGCCTTTTGCCGTCCGCGGCTGACGGCAAAGGTCTTTGCCGTCCGCCTTTCGAGCCTTTGCCGTCCGCCGTGGCAGACGGCAAAGTAGCTGTTTCCTGTAGTGTATAGAGCTAGTTCAACTCTAGTGTATAATTATTTGTACTAGGCTATAGAGCTAGTTAAACTCTAGTGTAAAAATATTTGTACTAGGCTATAGAGCTAGTTCAACTCTAGTGTAAAATTATTTGAACTAGCTTATAGAGCGAGTTCAACTCTAGTGTGAAATTATTTTTACAAGCTTATAGAGCTAGTTCAACTCTAGTGTAAAAATATTTGTACTAAGCTATAGAGCTAGTTCCACTCTAGTGTAAAATTATTTGAACTAGCTTATAGAGCTAGTTCAACTCTAGTGGAAAATTATTTGTACTAGGCTATAGAGCTAGTTAAACTCTAGTGCAAAAATAGTTGTACTAGGCAATAGAGCTAGTTCAACTCTAGTGTAAAATTATTTGTACTAGGCTATAGAGCTAGTTCAACTCTAGTGTAAAATTATTTGTACTAGGCTATAGAGCTAGTTCAACTCTAGTGTAAAATTATTTGTACTAGGCTATAGAGCTAGTTCAACTCTAGAGTAAAATTATTTGAACTAGCTTATAGAGCAAGTTCAACTCTAGTGTACAATTATTTGTACTAGGCTATAGAGCTAGTTTGAATCTAGGATAAAATTATTTTAACTAGCTTATAATGCTAGTTAAACTCTAGTGTAAAAATATTTGTACTAGGCTATAGAGCTAGTTCAACTCTAGTGTAAAATTATTTGAACTAGCTTATAGAGCGAGTTCAACTCTAGTGTGAAATTATTTTTACTAGCTTATAGAGCTAGTTCAACTCTGGTGTAAAAATATTTGTACTAAGCTATAGAGCTAGTTCCACTCTAGTGTAAAATTATTTGAACTAGCTTATAGAGCTAGTTCAACTCTAGTGTAAAATTATTTGTACTAGGCTATAGAGCTAGTTTAACTCTAGTGTAAAATTATTTGTACTAGGCTATAGAGCTAGTTCAAATCTACTGTAAAATTATTTGAACTAGCTTTTAGAGCTAGTTCAACTCTATTGAAAAAAAAATTGTACTAGGCTATAGAGCTAGTTCAACAGTTGTGTAAAATTATTCGTACAAGCTTATAGAGCTAGTTCAACTCTAGTGTAAAATTATTTGTACTAGGCTATAGAGCTAGTTTAACTCTAGTGTAAAATTATTTGTACTAGGCTATAGAGCTAGTTCAACTCTACTGTAAAATTATTTGAACTAGCTTTTAGAGCTAGTTCAACTCTATTGCAAAAAAAATTGTACCAGCCTATAGAGCTAGTTTAACACTTGTGTAAAATTATTCGTAGAAGCTTATAGAGCTAGTTCAACTCTAGTGTAAAAATATTTGTACTAGGCTATAGAGCGAGTTCAACTCTAGTGTAAATTTAGTTGAGCTAGCTTATAGAGCTAGTTCAACTCTAGTGCAAATTTTTTTGTACAAGCTTATAGAGCTAGTTCAACTCTACTCTGCAATTATTTGTACTAGGCTATAGAGCTAGTTCAACTCTAGTGTAAAATTATTTGTACTAGGCTATAGAGCTAGTTCAACTCTAGTGTAAAATAATTTGAACTAGCTTATAGAGCTAGTTCAACTCTAGTATAAAATTATTTGTACTAGGCAATAGAGCTAGTTGAACTCCAGTGTAAAATTATTTGAACTAGCTTATAGAGCAAGTTCAACTCTAGTGTAAAACTATTTGTACTAGGCTATAGAGCTAGTTCAACTCTAGAGTAAAATTATTTGAACTAGCTTATAGAGCAAGTTCCACTCTAGTGTAAAATTATTTGTACTAGGCTATAGAGCTATTTCGAATCTAGGGTAAAATTATTTTAACTAGCTTATAGTGCTAGTTAAACTCTAGTGTAAAAATATTTGTACTAGGCTATAGAGCTAGTTCAACTCTAGTGTAAAATTATTTGAACTAGCTTATAGAGCGAGTTCAACTCTAGTGTGAAATTATTTTTCAAGCTTATAGAGCTGGTTCAACTCTAGTGTAAAAATATTTGTACTAAGCTAGAGAGCTAGTTCCACTCTAGTGTAAAATTATTTGAACTAGCTTATAGAGCTAGGTCAACTCTAGTGTAAAATTATTTGTACTAGGCTATAGAGCTAGTTATAACTCTAGTGTAAAATTATTTGTACTAGGCTATAGAGATAGTTCAACTCTACTGTAAATTATTTGAACTAGCTTTTAGAGCTAGTTCTACTCTATTGCAAAAAAATTGTACTAGGCTATAGAGCTAGTTCAACACTTGTGTAAAATTATTCGTACAAGCTTATAGAGCTAGTTCAACTCTAGTGTAAAATTATTTGTACTAGGCTATAGAGCTACTTTAACTCTAGTGTAAAATTATTTGTACTAGGCAATAGGGCTAGTTCAACTCTACTGTAAAATTATTTGAACTAGCTTTTAGAGCTAGTTCAAATCTATCGCAAAAAAATTTGTAGTAGGCTATAGAGCTAGTTTAACACTTGTGTAAAATTATTCGTACAAGCTTATACAGCTAGTTCAACTCTAGTGTAAAAATATTTGTACTGGGCTATAGAGCGAGTTCAACTCTAGTGTAAATTTAGTTGAACTAGCTTATAGAGCTAGTTCAACTCTAGTGCAAATTTTTTTGTACAAGCTTATAGAGCTAGTTCAACTCTAGTGTGCAATTATTTGTACTAGGCTATAGAGCTAGTTAGACTCTAGTGTAAAATTATTTGTACTAGGCTATAGAGCTAGTTCAACTCTAGTGTAAAATTATTTGAACAAGCTTATAGACCTAGTTCAACTCTAGTATAAAATTATTTGTACTAGGCAATAGAGCTAGTTCAACTCTAGTGTAAAATTATTTGAACTAGCTTATAGAGCAAGTTCAACTCTAGTGTAAAACTATTTGTACTAGGCTATAGAGCTAGTTCACCTCTAGAGTAAAATTATTTGAACTAGCTTATAGAGCAAGTTCCACTCTAGTGTAAAATTATTTGTACTAGGCTATAGAGCTAGTTCGAATCTAGGGTAAAATTATTTTAACTAGATTACTGTGCTAGTTAAACTCTAGTGTAAAAATATTTGTACTAGGCTATAGAGCTAGTTCAACTCTAGTGTAAAATTATTTGAACTAGCTTATAGAGCGAGTTCAACTCTAGTGTGAAATTATGTTTACAAGCTTATAGAGCGAGTTCAACTCTAGTGTAAAAATATTTGTACTAAGCTATAGAGCTAGTTCCACTCTAGTGTAAAATTATTCGAACTAGCTTATAGAGCTAGTTCAACTCTGGTGCAAAATTATTTGTACAAACTTATAGAGCTAGTTCAACTCTAGTGTGGAATTATATGTACTAGGCTATACAGCTAGTTCAACTCTAGTGTAAAATTATTTGTTCTAGGCTATAGAGCTAGTTCAACTCTACTATAAAGTTATTTGAACTAGCTTTTAGAGCTAGTTCAACTCTATTGCAAAAAAAATTGTACTAGGCTATAGAGCTAGTTCAACACTTGTGTAAAATTATTCGTACAAGCTTATAGAGCTAGTTCAACTCTATGTAAAAATTATTTGTACTAGGATATAGAGCGAGTTCAACTCTAGTGTAAATTTAGTTGAACTAGCTTATAGAGCTAGTTAAACTCTAGTGCAAAATTATTTGTACAAGATTATAGAGCTAGTTCAACTCTAGTGTGCAATTATTTGTACTAGGCTATAGAGCTAGTTCAACTCTAGTGTAAAATTATTTGTACTAGGCTATAGAGCTAGTTCAACTCTAGTGTAAAATTATTCGAACTAGATTATAGAGCTAGTTCAAATCTAGTATAAAATTATTTGTACTAGGCAATAGAGCTAGTTCAACTCTAGTGTAAAATTATTTGAACTAGCTTATAGAGCTAGTTCAGCTATAGTGTAAAATTATTTGTACTAGGCTATAGAGCTAGTTCAACTCTAGAGTAAAATTATTTGAACTAGCTTATAGAGCAAGTTCCACTCTTGTGTAAAACTATTTGTACTAGGCTATAGAGCTAGTTCGAATCTAGGGTAAAATTATTTTAACTAGCTTATAGTGCTAGTTAAACTCTAGTGTAAAAATATTTGTACTAGGCTATAGAGCTAGTTCAACTCTAGTGTAAAATTATTTGTACTAGGCTATAGAGCTAGTTCAACTCTAGTGTAAAATTATTTGTACAAGCTTATAGAGCTAGTTCATCTTTAGTTAAAAATTATTTGAACTAGCATATAGAGCGAGTTCAACTCTAGTGTGAAATTATTTTTACAAGCTTATCAAGCTAGGTCAACTCTACTGTAAAATTATTTGTACTAGGCTGTAGAGCTAGTTCAACTCTAGTGTAAAATTATTTGTACTAGGCTATAGAGCTGGTTCAACTCTAGTGTAAAATTATTTTAACAAGCTGATAGAGCTAGTTCAACTCTAGTGTAAAATTATTTGAACTAGCTTATAAAGCTAGTTCAACTCTAGTGCAAAATTATTTGTACAAGCTTATAGAGCTAGTTCAACTCTAGTGTGGAATTATATGTACTAGGCTATAGAGCTAGTTGAACTCTAGTGTAAAATTATTTGTACTAGGCTATAGAGCTAGTTCAACTCTACTGTAAAGTTATTTGAACTAGCTTTTAGAGCTAGTTCTACTCTATTGCAAAAAAATTTGTACTAGGCTATAGAGCTAGTTCAACACTTGTGTAAAATTATTCGTACAAGTTTATAGAGCTAGTTCAACTCTATGTAAAAATTATTTGTACTAGGATATAGAGCGAGTTGAACTCTAGTGTAAATTTAGTTGAAATAGCTTATAGAGCTAGTTAAACTCTAGTGCAAAATTATTTGTACAAGATTATAGAGCTAGTTCAACTCTAGTGTGCAATTATTTGTACTAGGCTATAGAGCTAGTTCAACTCTAGTGTAAAATTATTTGTACTAGGCTATAGAGCTAGTTCAACTCTAGTGTAAAATTATTTTAACTACATTACAGAGCTAGTTCAACTCTAGTATAAAATTATTTGTACTAGGCAATAGAGCTAGTTCAACTCTAGTGTAAAATTATTTGAACTAGCTTATAGAGCTAGGTCAACTCTAGTGTAAAATTATTTGTACTAGGCTATAGAGCTAGTTATAACTCTAGTGTAAAATTATTTGTACTAGGCTATAGAGATAGTTCAACTCTACTGTAAATTATTTGAACTAGCTTTTAGAGCTAGTTCTACTCTATTGCAAAAAAATTGTACTAGGCTATAGAGCTAGTTCAACACTTGTGTAAAATTATTCGTACAAGCTTATAGAGCTAGTTCAACTCTAGTGTAAAATTATTTGTACTAGGCTATAGAGCTACTTTAACTCTAGTGTAAAATTATTTGTACTAGGCAATAGGGCTAGTTCAACTCTACTGTAAAATTATTTGAACTAGCTTTTAGAGCTAGTTCAACTCTATCGCAAAAAAATTTGTAGTAGGCTATAGAGCTAGTTCAACACTTGTGTAAAATTATTCGTACAAGCTTATAGAGCTAGTTCAACTCTAGTGTAAAAATATTTGTACTGGGCTATAGAGCGAGTTCAACTCTAGTGTAAATTTAGTTGAACTAGCTTATAGAGCTAGTTCAACTCTAGTGCAAATTTTTTTGTACAAGCTTATAGAGCTAGTTCAACTCTAGTGTGCAATTATTTGTACTAGGCTATAGAGCTAGTTAGACTCTAGTGTAAAATTATTTGTACTAGGCTATAGAGCTAGTTCAACTCTAGTGTAAAATTATTTGAACAAGCTTATAGACCTAGTTCAACTCTAGTATAAAATTATTTGTACTAGGCAATAGAGCTAGTTCAACTCTAGTGTAAAATTATTTGAACTAGCTTATAGAGCAAGTTCAACTCTAGTGTAAAACTATTTGTACTAGGCTATAGAGCTAGTTCACCTCTAGAGTAAAATTATTTGAACTAGCTTATAGAGCAAGTTCCACTCTAGTGTAAAATTATTTGTACTAGGCTATAGAGCTCGTTCGAATCTAGGGTAAAATTATTTTAACTAGATTACAGTGCTAGTTAAACTCTAGTGTAAAAATATTTGTACTAGGCTATAGAGCTAGTTCAACTCTAGTGTAAAATTATTTGAACTAGCTTATAGAGCGAGTTCAACTCTAGTGTGAAATTATGTTTACAAGCTTATAGAGCGAGTTCAACTCTAGTGTAAAAATATTTGTACTAAGCTATAGAGCTAGTTCCACTCTAGTGTAAAATTATTCGAACTAGCTTATAGAGCTAGTTCAACTCTGGTGCAAAATTATTTGTACAAGCTTATAGAGCTAGTTCAACTCTAGTGTGGAATTATATGTACTAGGCTATACAGCTAGTTCAACTCTAGTGTAAAATTATTTGTACTAGGCTATAGAGCTAGTTCAACTCTACTATAAAGTTATTTGAACTAGCTTTTAGAGCTAGTTCAACTCTATTGCAAAAAAAATTGTACTAGGCTATAGAGCTAGTTCAACACTTGTGTAAAATTATTCGTACAAGCTTATAGAGCTAGTTCAACTCTATGTAAAAATTATTTGTACTAGGATATAGAGCGAGTTCAACTCTAGTGTAAATTTAGTTGAACTAGCTTATAGAGCTAGTTAAACTCTAGTGCAAAATTATTTGTACAAGATTATAGAGCTAGTTCAACTCTAGTGTGCAATTATTTGTACTAGGCTATAGAGCTAGTTCAACTCTAGTGTAAAATTATTTGTACTAGGCTATAGAGCTAGTTCAACTCTAGTGTAAAATTATTTGAACTAGATTATAGAGCTAGTTCAACTCTAGTATAAAATTATTTGTACTAGGCAATAGAGCTAGTTCAACTCTAGTGTAAAATTATTTGAACTAGCTTATAGAGCTAGTTCAGCTATAGTGTAAAATTATTTGTACTAGGCTATAGAGCTAGTTCAACTCTAGAGTAAAATTATTTGAACTAGCTTATAGAGCAAGTTCCACTCTTGTGTAAAACTATTTGTACTAGGCTATAGAGCTAGTTCGAATCTAGGGTAAAATTATTTTAACTAGCTTATAGTGCTAGTTAAACTCTAGTGTAAAAATATTTGTACTAGGATATAGAGCTAGTTCAACTCTAGTGTAAAATTATTTGTACTAGGCTATAGAGCTAGTTCAACTCTAGTGTAAAATTATTTGTACAAGCTTATAGAGCTAGTTCATCTTTAGTTAAAAATTATTTGAACTAGCATATAGAGCGAGTTCAACTCTAGTGTGAAATTATTTTTACAAGCTTATCAAGCTAGGTCAACTCTACTGTAAAATTATTTATACTAGGCTGTAGAGCTAGTTCAACTCTAGTGTAAAATTATTTGTACTAGGCTATAGAGCTGGTTCAACTCTAGTGTAAAATTATTTTAACAAGCTGATAGAGCTAGTTCAACTCTAGTGTAAAATTATTTGAACTAGCTTATAAAGCTAGTTCAACTCTAGTGCAAAATTATTTGTACAAGCTTATAGAGCTAGTTCAACTCTAGTGTGGAATTATATGTACTAGGCTATAGAGCTAGTTGAACTCTAGTGTAAAATTATTTGTACTAGGCTATAGAGCTAGTTCAACTCTACTGTAAAGTTATTTGAACTAGCTTTTAGAGCTAGTTCTACTCTATTGCAAAAAAATTGTACTAGGCTATAGAGCTAGTTCAACACTTGTGTAAAATTATTCGTACAAGCTTATAGAGCTAGTTCAACTCTAGTGTAAAATTATTTGTACTAGGCTATAGAGCTACTTTAACTCTAGTGTAAAATTATTTGTACTAGGCAATAGGGCTAGTTCAACTCTACTGTAAAATTATTTGAACTAGCTTTTAGAGCTAGTTCAACTCTATCGCAAAAAAATTTGTAGTAGGCTATAGAGCTAGTTCAACACTTGTGTAAAATTATTCGTACAAGCTTATAGAGCTACTTCAACTCTAGTGTAAAAATATTTGTACTGGGCTATAGAGCGAGTTCAACTCTAGTGTAAATTTAGTTGAACTAGCTTATAGAGCTAGTTCAACTCTAGTGCAAATTTTTTTGTACAAGCTTATAGAGCTAGTTCAACTCTAGTGTGCAATTATTTGTACTAGGCTATAGAGCTAGTTAGACTCTAGTGTAAAATTATTTGTACTAGGCTATAGAGCTAGTTCAACTCTAGTGTAAAATTATTTGAACAAGCTTATAGACCTAGTTCAACTCTAGTATAAAATTATTTGTACTATGCAATAGAGCTAGTTCAACTCTAGTGTAAAATTATTTGAACTAGCTTATAGAGCAAGTTCAACTCTAGTGTAAAACTATTTGTACTAGGCTATAGAGCTAGTTCACCTCTAGAGTAAAATTATTTGAACTAGCTTATAGAGCAAGTTCCACTCTAGTGTAAAATTATTTGTACTAGGCTATAGAGCTAGTTCGAATCTAGGGTAAAATTATTTTAACTAGATTACAGTGCTAGTTAAACTCTAGTGTAAAAATATTTGTACTAGGCTATAGAGCTAGTTCAACTCTAGTGTAAAATTATTTGAACTAGCTTATAGAGCGAGTTCAACTCTAGTGTGAAATTATGTTTACAAGCTTATAGAGCGAGTTCAACTCTAGTGTAAAAATATTTGTACTAAGCTATAGAGCTAGTTCCACTCTAGTGTAAAATTATTCGAACTAGCTTATAGAGCTAGTTCAACTCTGGTGCAAAATTATTTGTACAAGCTTATAGAGCTAGTTCAACTCTAGTGTGGAATTATATGTACTAGGCTATACAGCTAGTTCAACTCTAGTGTAAAATTATTTGTACTAGGCTATAGAGCTAGTTCAACTCTACTATAAAGTTATTTGAACTAGCTTTTAGAGCTAGTTCAACTCTATTGCAAAAAAAATTGTACTAGGCTATAGAGCTAGTTCAACACTTGTGTAAAATTATTCGTACAAGCTTATAGAGCTAGTTCAACTCTATGTAAAAATTATTTGTACTAGGATATAGAGCGAGTTCAACTCTAGTGTAAATTTAGTTGAACTAGCTTATAGAGCTAGTTAAACTCTAGTGCAAAATTATTTGTACAAGATTATAGAGCTAGTTCAACTCTAGTGTGCAATTATTTGTACTAGGCTATAGAGCTAGTTCAACTCTAGTGTAAAATTATTTGTACTAGGCTATAGAGCTAGTTCAACTTTAGTGTAAAATTATTTGAACTAGATTATAGAGCTAGTTCAACTCTAGTATAAAATTATTTGTACTAGGCAATAGAGCTAGTTCAACTCCAGTGTAAAATTATTTGAACTAGCTTATAGAGCTAGTTCAGCTATAGTGTAAAATTATTTGTACTAGGCTATAGAGCTAGTTCAACTCTAGAGTAAAATTATTTGAACTAGCTTATAGAGCAAGTTCCACTCTTGTGTAAAACTATTTGTACTAGGCTATAGAGCTAGTTCGAATCTAGGGTAAAATTATTTTAACTAGCTTATAGTGCTAGTTAAACTCTAGTGTAAAAATATTTGTACTAGGCTATAGAGCTAGTTCAACTCTAGTGTAAAATTATTTGTACTAGGCTATAGAGCTAGTTCAACTCTAGTGTAAAATTATTTGTACAAGCTTATAGAGCTAGTTCATCTTTAGTTAAAAATTATTTGAACTAGCATATAGAGCGAGTTCAACTCTAGTGTGAAATTATTTTTACAAGCTTATCAAGCTAGGTCAACTCTACTGTAAAATTATTTGTACTAGGCTGTAGAGCTAGTTCAACTCTAGTGTAAAATTATTTGTACTAGGCTATAGAGCTGGTTCAACTCTAGTGTAAAATTATTTTAACAAGCTGATAGAGCTAGTTCAACTCTAGTGTAAAATTATTTGAACTAGCTTATAAAGCTAGTTCAACTCTAGTGCAAAATTATTTGTACAAGCTTATAGAGCTAGTTCAACTCTAGTGTGGAATTATATGTACTAGGCTATAGAGCTAGTTGAACTCTAGTGTAAAATTATTTGTACTAGGCTATAGAGCTAGTTCAACTCTACTGTAAAGTTATTTGAACTAGCTTTTAGAGCTAGTTCAACTCTATTGCAAAAAAAATTGTACTAGGCTATAGAGCTAGTTCAACACTTGTGTAAAATTATTCGTACAAGTTTATAGAGCTAGTTCAACTCTATGTAAAAATTATTTGTACTAGGATATAGAGCGAGTTGAACTCTAGTGTAAATTTAGTTGAAATAGCTTATAGAGCTAGTTAAACTCTAGTGCAAAATTATTTGTACAAGATTATAGAGCTAGTTCAACTCTAGTGTGCAATTATTTGTACTAGGCTATAGAGCTAGTTCAACTCTAGTGTAAATTTATTTTAACAAGCTGATAGAGCTAGTTCAACTCTAGTGTAAAATTATTTGAACTAGCTTATAAAGCTAGTTCAACTCTAGTGCAAAATTATTTGTACAAGCTTATAGAGCTAGTTCAACTCTAGTGTGGAATTATATGTACTAGGCTATAGAGCTAGTTGAACTCTAGTGTAAAATTATTTGTACTAGGCTATAGAGCTAGTTCAACTCTACTGTAAAGTTATTTGAACTAGCTTTTAGAGCTAGTTCAACTCTATTGCAAAAAAATTTGTACTAGGCTATAGAGCTAGTTCAACACTTGTGTAAAATTATTCGTACAAGTTTATAGAGCTAGTTCAACTCTATGTAAAAATTATTTGTACTAGGATATAGAGCGAGTTGAACTCTAGTGTAAATTTAGTTGAAATAGCTTATAGAGCTAGTTAAACTCTAGTGCAAAATTATTTGTACAAGATTATAGAGCTAGTTCAACTCTAGTGTGCAATTATTTGTACTAGGCTATAGAGCTAGTTCAACTCTAGTGTAAAATTATTTGTACTAGGCTATAGAGCTAGTTCAACTCTAGTGTAAAATTATTTTAACTAGATTACAGAGCTAGTTCAACTCTAGTATAAAATTATTTGTACTAGGCAATAGAGCTAGTTCAACTCTAGTGTAAAATTATTTGAACTAGCTTATAGAGCTAGTTCAGCTATAGTGTAAAATTATTTGTACTAGGCTATAGAGCTAGTTCAACTCTAGAGTAAAATTATTTGAACTAGCTTATAGAGCAAGTTCAACTCTAGTGTAAAATTATTTGTACTAGGCAATAGAGCTAGTTCGAATCTAGGGTAAAATTATTTTAACTAGCTTATAGTGCTAGTTAAACTCTAGTGTAAAAATATTTGTACTAGGCAATAGAGCTAATTCAACTCTAGTGTAAAATTATTTGTACTAGGCTATAGAGCTAGTTCAACTCTAGTGTAAAATTATTTGTACAAGCTTATAGAGCTAGTTCTTCTCTAGTTTAAAATTATTTGAACTAGCATATAGAGCGAGTTCTACTCTAGTGTGAAATTATTTTTACAAGCTTATAAAGCTAGGTCAACTCTACTCTAAAATTATTTGTACTAGGCCGTAGAGCTAGTTCAACTCTAGTGTAAAATTATTTGTACTAGGCTATAGAGGTAGTTCAACTCTAGTGTAAAATTATTTCAACAAGCTGATAGAGCTAGTTCAACTCTAGTGTAAAAATATTTGTACTAGTCTATAGAGCTAGTTCAACTCTAGTGTAAAATTGTTTGTACTTGGCTACAGAGATAGTTAAACTCTAGTGTAAAAATATTTGTACTAGGCTATGGAGCTAGTTCAACTCTAGTGTAAAATTATTTGAACTTGCTTATAGAGCGAGTTCAACTCTAGTGTGAAATTATGTTTACAAGCTTATAGAGCTAGTTCAACTCTAGTGTAAAAATATTTGTACTAAGCTATAAAGCTAGTTCCACTCTAGTGTAAAATTATTTGAACTAGCTTATAGAGCTAGTTCAACTCTAGTGTAAATATATTTGTACTAGGCTATAGAGCTAGTTGAACTCTAGTGTAAAATTATTTGTACTAGGCTATAGAGCTAGTTCAACTCTACTGTAAAATTATTTGAACTAGCTTTTAGAGCTAGTTCAACTCTATTGCAAAAAATTTGTACTAGGCTATAGAGCTAGTTCAACACTTGTGTAAAATTATTCGTACAAGCTTATAGAGCTAGTTCAACTCTAGTGTAAACATATTTGGACTAGGCAATAGAGCGAGTTCAACTCTAGTGTAAATTTAGTTGAACTAGGTTATAGAGCTAGTTCAACTCTAGTGCAAAATTATTTGTACTAGCTTATATAGCTAGTTCAACTCTAGTGTGCAAATATTTGTACTAGGCTATAGAGCTAGTTCAACTCTAGTGCAAAATTATTTGTACTAGGCTATAGAGCTAGTTCAACTCTAGTGTAAAATTATTTGAACTAGCTTATAAAGCTAGTTGAAATCTAGTATAAAATTATTTGTACTAGGCAATAGAGCTACTTCAACTCTAGTGTAAAATTATTTGAACTAGCTTATAGAGCTAGTTCAGTTATAGTGTAAAATTATTTGTACTAGGCTATAGAGCTAGTTCAACTCTAGAGTAAAATTATTTGAACTAGCTCATAGAACAAGTTCAACTCAAATGTAAAATTATTTGTACTAGGCTATAGAGCCAGTTGGAATCTATGGTAATATTATTTTAACTAGCTTATAGTGCTAGTTAAACTCTAGTGTAAAAATATTTGTACAAGGCTATAGAGCTAGTGCGACTCTAGTGTAAAATTATTTGTACTAGGCTATAGAGCTAGTTCAACTCTAGTGTAAAATTATTTGAACAAGCTTATAGAGCTAGTTCATCTCTAGTTTAATATTATTTGAACTAGCTTATAGAGCGAGTTCAACTCTGGTGTGAAATTATTTTTACAAGCTTAAAAAGGTAGGTCAACTCTACTGTAAAATTATTTGTACTAGGCTATAGAGCTAGTTCAACTCTAGTTTAAAATTATTTATACTAGGCTACAGAGCTAGTACAACTCTAGTGTAAAATTATTTCAACAAGCTGATAGAGCTAGTTCAACTCTAGTATAAAATTATTTGTACTAGGCAATAGAGCTAGTTCAACTCTAGTGTAAAATTATTTGAACTAGCTTATAGAGCAAGTTCAACTCTAGTGTAAAACTATTTGTACTAGGCTATAGAGCTAGTTCACCTCTAGAGTAAAATTATTTGAAATAGCTTATAGAGCAAGTTCCACTCTAGTGTAAAATTATTTGTACTAGGCTATAGAGCTAGTTCCAATCTAGGGTAAAATTATTTTAACTAGATTATAGTGCTAGTTAAACTCTAGTGTAAAAATATTTGTACTAGGCTATAGAGCTAGGTCAACTCTAGTGTAAAATTATTTGAACTAGCTTATAGAGCGAGTTCAACTCTAGTGTGAAATTATGTTTACAAGCTTATAGAGCGAGTTCAACTCTAGTGTAAAAATATTTGTACTAAGCTATAGAGCTAGTTCCACTCTAGTGTAAAATTATTCGAACTAGCTTATAGAGCTAGTTCAACTCTGGTGCAAAATTATTTGTACAAGCTTATAGAGCTAGTTCAACTCTAGTGTGGAATTATATGTACTAGGCTATACAGCTAGTTCAACTCTAGTGTAAAATTATTTGTACTAGGCTATAGAGCTAGTTCAACTCTACTATAAAGTTATTTGAACTAGCTTTTAGAGCTAGTTCAACTCTATTGCAAAAAAAATTGTACTAGGCTATAGAGCTAGTTCAACACTTGTGTAAAATTATTCGTACAAGCTTATAGAGCTAGTTCAGCTCTATGTAAAAATTATTTGTACTAGGATATAGAGCGAGTTCAACTCTAGTGTAAATTTAGTTGAACTAGCTTATAGAGCTAGTTAAACTCTAGTGCAAAATTATTTGTACAAGATTATATAGCTAGTTCAACTCTAGTGTGCAATTATTTGTACTTATCTATAGAGCTAGTTCAACTCTAGTGTAAAATTATTTGTACTAGGCTATAGAGCTAGTTCAACTCTAGTGTAAAATTATTTGAACTAGATTATAGAGCTAGTTCAACTCTAGTATAAAATTATTTGTACTAGGCAATAGAGCTAGTTCAACTCTAGTGTAAAATTATTTGAACTAGCTTATAGAGCTAGTTCAGCTATAGTGTAAAATTATTTGTACTAGGCTATAGAGCTAGTTCAACTCTAGAGTAAAATTATTTGAACTAGCTTATAGAGCAAGTTCCACTCTTGTGTAAAACTATTTGTACTAGGCTATAGAGCTAGTTCGAATCTAGGGTAAAATTATTTTAACTAGCTTATAGTGCTAGTTAAACTCTAGTGTAAAAATATTTGTACTAGGCTATAGAGCTAGTTCAACTCTAGTGTAAAATTATTTGTACTAGGCTATAGAGCTAGTTCAACTCTAGTGTAAAATTATTTGTGTAAGCTTATAGAGCTAGTTCATCTCTAGTTAAAAATTATTTGAACTAGCATATAAAGCGAGTTCAACTCTAGTGTGAAATTATTTTTACAAGCTTATAAAGCTAGGTCAACTCTACTGTAAAATTATTTGTACTAGGCTGTAGAGCTAGTTCAACTCTAGTGTAAAATTATTTGTACTAGGCTATAGAGCTGGTTCAACTCTAGTGTAAAATTATTTTAACAAGCTGATAGAGCTAGTTCAACTCTAGTGTAAAAATATTTGTACTAGTCTATAGAGCTAGTTCAACTCTAGTGTAAAATTATTTGTACTAGGCTATAGAGCTAGTTAAACTCTAGTGTAAAAATATTTGTACTAGGCTATAAAGCTAGTTCAACTCTAGTGTAAAATTATTTGAACTAGCTTATAGAGCGAGTTCAACTCTAGTGTGAAATTATGTTTACAAGCTTATAGAGCTAGTTTAACTCTAGTGTAAAGATATTTGTACTAAGCTATAGAGCTAGTTCCACTCTAGTGTAAAATTATTTGAACTAGCTTATAAAGCTAGTTCAACTCTAGTGCAAAATTAGTTGTACAAGCTTATAGAGCTAGTTCAACTCTAGTGTGGAATTATATGTACTAGGCTATAGAGCTAGTTGAACTCTAGTGTAAAATTATTTGTACTAGGCTATAGAGCTAGTTCAACTCTACTGTAAAGTTATTTGAACTAGCTTTTAGAGCTAGTTCAACTCTATTGCAAAAAAATTTGTACTAGGCTATAGAGCTAGTTCAACACTTGTGTAAAATTATTCGTACAAGCTTATAGCGCTAGTTCAACTCTATGTAAAAATTATTTGTACTAGGATATAGAGCGAGTTGAACTCTAGTGTAAATTTAGTTGAAATAGCTTATAGAGCTAGTTAAACTCTAGTGCAAAATTATTTGTACAAGATTATAGAGCTAGTTCAACTCTAGTGTGCAATTATTTGTACTAGGCTATAGAGCTAGTTCAACTCTAGTGTAAAATTATTTGTACTAGGCTATAGAGCTAGTTCAACTCTAGTGTAAAATTATTTGAACTAGATTACAGAGCTAGTTAAACTCTAGTATAAAATTATTTGTACTAGGCAATAGAGCTAGTTCAACTCTAGTGTAAAATTATTTGAACTAGCTTATAGAGCTAGTTCAGCTATAGTGTAAAATTATTTGTACTAGGCTATAGAGCTAGTTCAACTCTAGAGTAAAATTATTTGAACTAGCTTATAGAGCAAGTTCAACTCTAGTGTAAAATTATTTGTACTAGGCTATAGAGCTAGTTCGAATCTAGGGTAAAATTATTTTAACTAGCTTATAGTGCTAGTTAAACTCTAGTGTAAAAATATTTGTACTAGGCAATAGAGCTAATTCAACTCTAGTGTAAAATTATTTGTACTAGGCTATAGAGCTAGTTCAACTCTAGTGTAAAATTATTTGTACAAGCTTATAGAG
This sequence comes from Aegilops tauschii subsp. strangulata, assembly GCF_002575655.3. NCBI lineage: Eukaryota > Viridiplantae > Streptophyta > Magnoliopsida > Poales > Poaceae > Aegilops > Aegilops tauschii. The sequence continues at coordinate 155,194,046 of NC_053039.3, forward strand.
CTAGTTCATCTCTAGTTTAAAATTATTTGAACTAGCATATAGAGCGAGTTCTACTCTAGTGTGAAATTATTTTTACAAGCTTATAAAGCTAGGTCAACTCTACTCTAAAATTATTTGTACTAGGCCGTAGTGCTAGTTCAACTCTAGTGTAAAATTATTTGTACTAGGCTATAGAGGTAGTTCAACTCTAGTGTAAAATTATTTCAACAAGCTGATAGAGCTAGTTCCACTCTAGTGTAAAAATATTTGTACTAGTCTATAGAGCTAGTTCAACTCTAGTGTAAAATTGTTTGTACTTGGCTATAGAGATAGTTAAACTCTAGTGTAAAAATATTTGAACTAGGCTATGGAGCTAGTTCAACTCTAGTGTAAAATTATTTGTACTAGGATATAGAGCGAGTTCAACTCTAGTGTAAATTTAGTTGAACTAGCTTATAGAGCTAGTTAAACTCTAGTGCAAAATTATTTGTACAAGATTATAGAGCTAGTTCAACTCTAGTGTGCAATTATTTGTACTTATCTATAGAGCTAGTTCAACTCTAGTGTAAAATTATTTGTACTAGGCTATAGAGCTAGTTCAACTCTAGTGTAAAATTATTTGAACTAGATTATAGAGCTAGTTCAACTCTAGTATAAAATTATTTGTACTAGGCAATAGAGCTAGTTCAACTCTAGTGTAAAATTATTTGAACTAGCTTATAGAGCTAGTTCAGCTATAGTGTAAAATTATTTGTACTAGGCTATAGAGCTAGTTCAACTCTAGAGTAAAATTATTTGAACTAGCTTATAGAGCAAGTTCCACTCTTGTGTAAAACTATTTGTACTAGGCTATGGAGCTAGTTCGAATCTAGGGTAAAATTATTTTAACTAGCTTATAGTGCTAGTTAAACTCTAGTGTAAAAATATTTGTACTAGGCTATAGAGCTAGTTCAACTCTAGTGTAAAATTATTTGTACTAGGCTATAGAGCTAGTTCAACTCTAGTGTAAAATTATTTGTACAAGCTTATAGAGCTAGTTCATCTCTAGTTAAAAATTATTTGAACTGGCATATAGAGCGAGTTCAACTCTAGTGTGAAATTATTTTTACAAGCTTATAAAGCTAGGTCAACTCTACTGTAAAATTATTTGTACTAGGCTGTAGAGCTAGTTCAACTCTAGTGTAAAATTATTTGTACTAGGCTATAGAGCTGGTTCAACTCTAGTGTAAAATTGTTTTAACAAGCTGATAGAGCTAGTTCAACTCTAGTGTAAAAATATTTGTACTAGTCTATAGAGCTAGTTCAACTCTAGTGTAAAATTATTTGTACTAGGCTATAGAGCTAGTTAAACTCTAGTGTAAAAATATTTGTACTAGGCTATAAAGCTAGTTCAACTCTAGTGTAAAATTATTTGAACTAGCTTATAGAGCGAGTTCAACTCTAGTGTGAAATTATGTTTACAAGCTTATAGAGCTAGTTCAACTCTAGTGTAAAAATATTTGTACTAAGCTATAGAGCTAGTTCCACTCTAGTGTAAAATTATTTGAACTAGCTTATAAAGCTAGTTCAACTCTAGTGCAAAATTATTTGTACAAGCTTATAGAGCTAGTTCAACTCTAGTGTGGAATTATATGTACTAGGCTATAGAGCTAGTTGAACTCTAGTGTAAAATTATTTGTACTAGGCTATAGAGCTAGTTCAACTCTACTGTAAAGTTATTTGAACTAGCTTTTAGAGCTAGTTCTACTCTATTGCAAAAAAATTTGTACTAGGCTATAGAGCTAGTTCAACACTTGTGTAAAATTATTCGTACAAGCTTATAGCGCTAGTTCAACTCTATGTAAAAATTATTTGTACTAGGATATAGAGCGAGTTGAACTCTAGTGTAAATTTAGTTGAAATAGCTTATAGAGCTAGTTAAACTCTAGTGCAAAATTATTTGTACAAGATTATAGAGCTAGTTCAACTCTAGTGTGCAATTATTTGTACTAGGCTATAGAGCTAGTTCAACTCTAGTGTAAAATTATTTGTACTAGGCTATAGAGCTAGTTCTCCTCTAGTGTAAAATTATTTGAACTAGATTACAGAGCTAGTTCAACTCTAGTATAAAATTATTTGTACTAGGCAATAGAGATAGTTCAACTCTAGTGTAAAATTATTTGAACTAGCTTATAGAGCTAGTTCAGCTATAGTGTAAAATTATTTGTACTAGGCTATAGAGCTAGTTCAACTCTAGAGTAAAATTATTTGAACTAGCTTATAGAGCAAGTTCAACTCTAGTGTAAAATTATTTGTACTAGGCTATAGAGCTAGTTCGAATCTAGGGTAAAATTATTTTAACTAGCTTATAGTGCTAGTTAAACTCTAGTGTAAAAATATTTGTACTAGGCAATAGAGCTAATTCAACTCTAGTGTAAAATTATTTGTACTATGCTATAGAGCTAGTTCAACTCTAGTGTAAAATTATTTGTACAAGCTTATAGAGCTAGTTCATCTCTAGTTTAAATTTATTTGAACTAGCATATAGAGCGAGTTCTACTCTAGTGTGAAATTATTTTTACAAGCTTATAAAGCTAGGTCAACTCTACTCTAAAATTATTTGTACTAGGCCGTAGTGCTAGTTCAACTCTAGTGTAAAATTATTTGTACTAGGCTATAGAGGTAGTTCAACTCTAGTGTAAAATTATTTCAACAAGCTGATAGAGCTAGTTCCACTCTAGTGTAAAAATATTTGTACTAGTCTATAGAGCTAGTTCAACTCTAGTGTAAAATTGTTTGTACTTGGCTATAGAGATAGTTAAACTCTAGTGTAAAAATATTTGTACTAGGCTATGGAGCTAGTTCAACTCTAGTGTAAAATTATTTGAACTTGCTTATAGAGCGAGTTCAACTCTAGTGTGAAATTATGTTTACAAGCTTATAGAGCTAGTTCAACTCTAGTGTAAGAATATTTGTACTAAGCTATAAAGCTAGTTCCACTCTACTGTAAAATTATTTGAACTAGCTTATAGAGCTAGTTCAACTCTAGTGTAAAATTATTTGTACTAGGCTATAGAGCAAGTTGAACTCTAGTGTAAAATTATTTGTACTAGGCTATAGAGCTAGTTCAACTCTACTGTAAAATTATTTGAACTAGCTTTTATAGCTAGTTCAACTCTATTGCAAAAAATTTGTACTAGGCTATAGAGCTAGTTCAACACTTGTGTAAAATTATTCGTACAAGCTTATAGAGCTAGTTCAACTCTAGTGTAAACATATTTGGACTAGGCAATAGAGCGAGTTCAACTCTAGTGTAAATTTAGTTGAACTAGGTTACAGAGCTAGTTCAACTCTAGTGCAAAATTATTTGTACAAGCTTATATAGCTAGTTCAACTCTAGTGTGCAAATATTTGTACTAGGCTATAGAGCTAGTTCAACTCTAGTGCAAAATTATTTGTACTAGGCTATAGAGCTAGTTCAACTCTAGTGTAAAATTATTTGAACTAGCTTATAAAGCTAGTTGAAATCTAGTATAAAATTATTTGTACTAGGCAATAGAGCTACTTCAACTCTAGTGTAAAATTATTTGAACTAGCTTATAGAGCTAGTTCAGTTATAGTGTAAAATTATTTGTACTAGGCTATAGAGCTAGTTCAACTCTAGAGTAATTTATTTGAACTAGCATATAGAGCAAGTTCAACTCTAGTGTAAAATTATTTGTACTAGGCTATAGAGCTAGTTCGAATCTAGGGTAAAATTATTTTAACTAGCTTATAGTGCTAGTTAAACTCTAGTGTAAAAATATTTGTACTAGTCTATAGAGCTAGTGCAACTCTAGTGTAAAATTATTTGTACTAGGCTATAGAGCTAGTTCAACTCTAGTGTAAAATTATTTGTACAAGCTTATAGAGCTAGTTCATCTCTTGTTTAAAATTATTTGAACTAGCTTATAGAGCGAGTTCAACTCTAGTGTGAAATTATTTTTACAAGCTTATAGAGCTAGTTCATCTCTAGTTTAAAATTATTTGAACTAGCTTATAGAGCAAGTTCAACTCTAGTGTAAAACTATTTGTACTAGGCTATAGAGCTAGTTCAACTCTAGAGTAAAATTATTTGAACTAGCTTATAGAGAAAGTTCCACTCTAGTGTAAAATTATTTGTACTATGCTATAGAGCTAGTTCGAATCTAGGGTAAAATTAATTTAACTAGCTTATAGTGCTAGTGAAACTCTAGTGTAAAAATATTTTTACTAGGCTATAGAGCTAGTTCAACTCTAGTGTAAAATTATTTGAACTAGCTTATAGAGCGAGTTCAACTCTAGTGTGAAATTATTTTTACAAGCTTATAGAGCTAGTTCAACTCTAGTGTAAAAATATTTGTACTAAGCTAAAGAGATAGTTCCACTCTAGTGTAAAATTATTTGAACTAGCTTATAGAGCTAGTTCAACTCTAGTGTAAAATTATTTGTACTAGGCTATAGAGCTAGTTTAACTCTAGTGTAAAATTATTTGTACTAGGCTATAGAGCTAGTTCAACTCTACTGTAAAATTATTTGAACTAGCTTTTAGAGCTAGTTCAACTCTATTGCAAAAATATTTGTACTAGGCTATATAGCTAGTTAAACACTTGTGTAAAATTATTTGTACAAGCTTATAGAGCTAGTTCAACTCTAGTGTAAAAATATTTGTACTAGACTATAGAGCGAGTTCAACTCTACTGTAAATGTAGTTGAACTAGCTTATAGAGCTAGTTCAACTCTAGTGCAAAATTATTTGTACAAGCTTATAGAGCTAGTTCAACTCTAGTGTGCAATTATTTGTACTAGGCTATAGAGCTAGTTCAACTCTAGTGTAAAATTATTTGTACTAGGCTATAGAGCTAGTTCAACTCTAGAGTAAAATTATTTGAACTAGCTTATAGAGCTAGTTCAACTCTAGTATAAAATTATTTGAACTAGGCAATAGAGCTAGTTTAACACTAGTGTAAAATTATTTGAACTAGCTTATAGAGCTAGTTCAGCTATAGTGTAAAATTATTTGTACTAGGCTATAGAGCTAGTCCAACTCTAGAGTAAAATTATTTGAACTAGCTTATAGAGCAAGTTCAACTCTAGTGTAAAATTATTTGTACTAGGCTATAGAGCTAGTTCGAATCTATGGTAAAATTATTTTATCTAGCTTATGGTGCTAGTTAAACTCTAGTGTAAAAATATTTGTACTAGGCTATAGAGCCAGTTCAACTCTAGTGTAAAATTATTTGTACTAGGCTATAGAGCTAGTTCAACTCTAGTGTAAAATTATTTGTACAAGCTTATAGAGCTAGTTCATCTCTAGTTTAAAATTATTTGAACTAGGTTATAGAGCGAGTTCAACTCTAGTGTGAAATTATTTTTACAAGCTTATAAAGCTAGGTCAACTCTACTCTAAAATTATTTGTACTAGGCTATAGAGCTAGTTCAACTCTAGTGTAAAATTATTTATACTAGGCTATAGAGCTAGTTCAACTCTAGTGTAAAATTATTTCAACAAGCTGATAGCGCTAGTTCAACTCTAGTGTAAAATTATTTGTACTAGTCTATAGAGCTAGTTCAACTCTAGTGTATAATTATTTGTACTAGGCTATAGAGCTAGTTAAACTCTAGTGTAAAAATATTTGTACTAGGCTATAGAGCTAGTTCAACTCTAGTGTAAAATTATTTGAACTAGCTTATAGAGCGAGTTCAGCTCTAGTGTGAAATTATTTTTATAAGATTATAGAGCTAGTTCAACTCTAGTGTAAAAATATTTGTACTAAGCTATAGAGCTAGTTCCACTCTAGTGTAAAATTATTTATACTAGGCTATAGAGCTAGTACAACTCTAGTGTAAAATTATTTCAACAAGCTTATAGAGCAAGTTCAACTCTAGTGTAAAATTATTTGTACTAGGCTATAGAGCTAGTCCAACTCTAGAGGAAAATTATTTGAACTAGCTTATAGAGCAAGTTCAACTCTAGTGTAAAATTATTTGTACTAGGCTATAGAGCTAGTTCGAATCTAGGGTAAAATTATTTTAACTAGCTTATGGTGCTAGTTAAACTCTAGTGTAAAAATATTTGTACTAGGCTATAGTGCCAGTTCAACTCTAGTGTAAAATTATTTGTACTAGGCTATAGAGCTAGTTCAACTCTAGTGTAAAATTATTTGTACTAGGCTATGGAGCTAGTTCAACTCTAGTGTAAAATTATTTGTACTAGGCTATAGAGCTAGTTCAACTCTAGTGTAAAATTATTTGAACTAGCTTATAGAGCTAGTTGAAATCTAGTACAAAATTATTTGTACTAGGCTATAGGACTAGTTCAACTCTAGTGTAAAATTATTTGAACAAGTTTATAGAGCGAGTTCAACTCTAGTGTGAAATTATTTTTACAAGATTATAGAGCTAGTTCAACTCTAGTGTAAAAATATTTGTACTAAGCTATAGAGCTAGTTCCACTCTAGTGTAAAATTATTTATACTAGGCTATAGAGCTAGTACAACTCCAGTGTAAAATTATTTCAATAAGCTGATAGAGCTAGTTCAAATCTAGTTTAAAAATATTTGTACTAGTCTATAGAGCTAGTTCAACTCTAGTGTAAAATTATTTGTACTAGGCTATAGAGCTAGTTAAACTCTAGTGTAAATTTTTTTGTACTAGGCTATAGGGCTAGTTCAACTCTAGTGTAAAATTATTTGAACTAGCTTATAGAGCGAGTTCAACTCTAGTGTGAAATTATTTTTACAAGCTTATAGAGCTAGTTCAACTCTAGTGTAAAAATATTTGTACTAAGCTATAGAGCTAGTTCCACTCTAGTGTTAAATTATTTGAAGTAGCTTATAGAGCTAGTTCAACTCTAGTGTAAAATTATTTGTACTAGGCTATAGAGCTAGTTTAACTCTAGTGTAAAATTATTTGTACTAGGCTATAGAGCTAGTTCAACTCTACTGTAAAATTATTTGAACTAGCTTTTAGAGCTAGTTCAACTCTATTGCAAAAAAAATTGTACTAGGCTATAGAGCTAGTTCAACACTTGTGTAAAATTATTTGTACAAGCTTATAGAGCTAGTTCAACTATAGTGTAAAAATATTTGTACTAGGCTATAGAGCGAGTTCAACTCCACTGTAAATGTAGTTGAACTAGCTTATAGAGCTAGTTCATCTCTAGTGCAAAATTATTTGTACAAGCTTATAGAGCTAGTTCAACTCTAGTGTGCAATTATTTGTACTAGGCTATAGAGCTAGTTCAACTCTAGTGTAAAATTATTTGTACTAGGCTATAGAGCTAGTTCAACTCTAGTGTAAAATTATTTGAACTAGCTTATAGAGCTAATTTAACTCTAGTGTAAAGTTATTTGAACTAGCTTATGGAGCTAGTTCAGCTATAGTGTAAAATTATTTGTTCTAGGCTATAGAGCTAGTCCAACTCTAGAGTAAAATTATTTGAACTAGCTTATAGAGAAGGTTCAACTCTAGTGTAAAATTATTTGTACTAGGCTATAGAGCTAGTTCGAATCTAGGGTAAAATTATTTTAACTAGCTTATGGTGCTAGTTAAACTCTAGTGTAAAAATATTTGTACTAGGCTATAGAGCCAGTTCAACTCTAGTGTAAAATTATTTGTACTAGGCTATAGAGCTAGTTCAACTCTAGTGTAAAATTATTTGTACAAGCTTATAGAGCTAGTTCATCTCTAGTTTAAAATTATTTGAACTAGGTTATAGAGCGAGTTCAACTCTAGTGTGAAATTATTTTTACAAGCTTATAAAGTTAGGTCAACTCTACTGTAAAATAATTTGTACTAGGCTATAGAGCTAGTTCAACTCTAGTGTAAAATTATGTCAACAAGCTGATAGAGCTAGTTCAACTCTAGTGTAAAAATATTTGTACTAGTCTATACAGCTAGTTCAACTCTAGTGTAAAATTATTTGAACTAGTTTATAGAGCGAGTTCAACTCTAGTGTGAAATTATTTTTACAACCTTATAGAGCTAGTTCAACTGTAGTGTAAAAATATTTGTACTAAGCTATAGACCTAGTTCCACTCTAGTGTTAAATTATTTGAACTAGCTTATAGAGCTAGTTCAACTCTAGTGTAAAATTATTTGTACTAGGCTATAGAGCTAGTTTAACTCTAGTGTAAAATTATTTGTACTAGGCTATAGAGCTAGTTCAACTCTACTGTAAAATTATTTGAACTAGCTTTTAGAGCTAGTTCAACTCTATTGCAAAAAAATTTGTACTAGGCTATAGAGCTAGTTCAACACTTGAGTAAAATTATTTGTACAAGCTTATAGAGCTAGTTCAACTCTAGTGTAAAAATATTTGTACTAGGCTATAGAGCGAGTTCAACTCCACTGTAAATGTAGTTGAACTAGCTTATAGAGCTAGTTCAACTCTAGTGCAAAATTATTTGTACAAGCTTATAGAGCTAGTTCAACTCTAGTGTGCAATTATTTGTACTAGGCTATAGAGCTAGTTCAACTCTAGTGTAAAATTATTTGTACTAGGCTATAGAGCTAGTTCAACTCTAGTGTAAAATTATTTGAACTAGCTTATAGAGCTAGTTCAACTCTAGTATAAAATTATGTGTACTAGGCAATAGAGCTAGTTTAACTCTAGTGTAAAATTATTTGAACTAGCTTATAGAGCTAGTTCAGCTATAGTGTAAAATTATTTGTACTAGGCTATAGAGCTAGTCCAACTCTAGAGTAAAATTATTTGAACTAGCTTATAGAGAAAGTTCAACTCTAGTGTAAAATTATTTGTACTAGGCTATAGAGCTAGTTCGAATCTAGGGTAAAATTATTTTAACTAGCTTATGGTGCTAGTTAAACTCTAGTGTAAAAATATTTGTACTAGGCTATAGAGCCAGTTCAACTCTAGTGTAAAATTATTTGTACTAGGCTATAGAGCTAGTTCAACTCTAGTGTTAAATTATTTGTACAAGCTTATAGAGCTAGTTCATCTCTAGTTTAAAATTATTTGAACTAGCTTATAGAGCGAGTTCAACTCTAGTGTGAAATTATTTTTACAAGATTATAAAGTTAGGTCAACTCTACTGTAAAATTATTTGTACTAGGCTATAGAGCTAGTTCAACTCTAGTGTAAAATTATTTCAACAAGCTGATAGAGCTAGTTCAACTCTAGTGTAAAAATATTTGTACTAGTCTATACAGCTAGTTCAACTCTAGTGTATAATTATTTGTACTAGGCTATAGAGCTAGTTAAACTCTAGTGTGAAAATATTTGTACTAGGCTATCGAGCTAGTTCAACTCTAGTGTAAAATTATTTGAACTAGCTTATAGAGCGAGTTCAACTCTAGTGTGAAATTATTTTTACAGGCTAATAGAGCTAGTTCAACTCTAGTGTAAAAATATTTGTACTAAGCTATAGAGCTAGTTCCACTCTAGTGTAAAATTATTTGAACTAGCTTATAGAGCTAGTTCAGCTATAGTGTAAAATTATTTGTACTAGGCTATAGAGCTAGTCCAACTCTAGAGTAAAATTATTTGAACTTGCTTATAGAGCAAGTTCAACTCTAGTGTAAAATTATTTGTACTAGGCTATGGAGCTAGTTCGAATGTAGGGTAAAATTATTTTAACTAGCTTATGGTGCTAGTTAAACTCTAGTGTAAAAATACTTGTACTAGGGTATAGAGCCAGTTCAACTCTAGTGTAAAATTATTTGTACTAGGCTATAGAGCTAGTTCAACTCTAGTGTAAAATTATTTGTACAATCTTATAGAGCTAGTTCATCTATAGTTTAAAATTATTTGAACTAGCTTATAGAGCTTGTTCAACTCTAGTGTGAAATTATTTTTACAAGCTTATAAAGCTAGGTCAACTCTACTGTAAAATTATTTGTACTAGGCTATAGAGCTAGTTCAACTGTAGTGTAAAATTATTTATACTAGGCTATAGAGCTAGTTCAACTCTAGTGTAAAATTATTTCAACAAGCTGATAGAGCTAGTTCAACTCTACTGTAAAAATATTTGTACTAGTCTATAGAGCTAGTTCAACTCTAGTGTATAATTATTTGTACTAGGCTATAGAGCTAGTTAAACTCTAGTGTAAAAATATTTGTACTAGGCTATAGAGCAAGTTCAACTCTAGTGTAAAATTATTTGAACTAGCTTATAGAGCGAGTTCAACTCTAGTGTGAAATTATTTTTACAAGCTTATAGAGCTAGTTCAACTCTAGTGTAAAAATATTTGTACTAAGCTATAGAGCTAGTTCCACTCTAGTGTAAAATTATTTGAACTAGCTTATAGAGCTAGTTCAACTCTAGTGGAAAATTATTTGTACTAGGCTATAGAGCTAGTTAAACTCTAGTGTAAAAATATTTGTACTAGGCTATAGAGCTAGTTCAACTCTAGTGTAAAATTATTTGTACTAGGCTATAGAGCTAGTTAAACTCTAGTGTTGAAATATTTGTACTAGGCTATAGGGCTAGTTCAACCCTAGTGTAAAATTATTTGAACTAGCTTATAGAGCGAGTTCAACTCTAGTTTGAAATTATTTTTACAAGCTTATAGAGCTAGTTCAACTCTAGTGTAAAAATATTTGTACTAAGCTATAGAGCTAGTTCCACTCTAGTGTTAAATTATTTGAACTAGCTTATAGAGCTAGTTCAACTCTAGTGTAAAATTATTTGTACTAGGCTATAGAGCTAGTTTAACTCTAGTGTAAAATTATTTGTACCAGGCTATAGAGCTAGTTCAACTCTACTGTAAAATTATTTGAACTAGCTTTTAGAGCTAGTTAAACTCTATTGCAAAAAAATTTGTGCTAGGCTATAGAGCTAGTTCAACACTTGTGTAAAATTATTCGTACAAGCTTATAGAGCTAGTTCAACACTTGTGTAAAATTATTCATACAAGCTTATAGAGCTAGTTCATCTCTACTGTAAAAATATTTGTACTAGGCTATAGAGCGAGTTCAACTCTACTGTAAATGTAGTTGAACTAACTTATAGAGCTAGTTCAACTCTAGTGCAAAATTATTTGTACAAGCTTATAGAGCTAGTTCAACTCTAGTATGCAATTATTTGTACTAGGCTATAGAGCTAGTTCAACTCAAGTGTAAAATTATTTGTACTAGGCTATAGAGCTAGTTCAACTCTAGTGTAAAATTATTTGAACTAGCTTATAGAGCTAGTTCAACTCTAGTATAAAATTATTTGTACTAGGCAATAGAGCAAGTTTAACTCTAGTGTAAAATTATTTGAACTAGCTTATAGAGCTAGTTCAGCTATAGTGTAAAATTATTTGTACTAGGCTATAGAGCTAGTCCAACTCTAGAGTAAAATTATTTGAACTAGCTTATAGAGGAAGTTCAACTCTAGTGTAAAATTATTTGTACTAGGCTATAGAGCTAGTTCGAATCTAGGGTAAAATTATTTTAACTAGCTTATGGTGCTAGTTAAACTCTAGTGTAAAAATATTTGTACTAGGCTATAGAGCTAGTTCAACTCTAGTGTAAAATTATTTGAACTAGCTTATAGAGCTCGTTCAACTCTTGTGTAAAATTATTTGTACTAGGCTATAGAGCTAGTTCAACTCTACTGTAAAATTATTTGAACTAACTTTTAGAGCTAGTTCAACTCTATTGCAAAAAATTTTTTACTAGGCTATAGAGCTAGTTCAACACTTGCGTAAAATTATTTGTACAAGCTTATAGAGCAAGTTCAACTCTAGTGTAAAAATATTTGTACTAGGCTATAGAGCGAGTTCAACTCTACTGTAAATGTTGTTGAACTAGCTTATAGAGCTAGGTCAACTCTAGTGCAAAATTATTTGTACAAGCTTATAGAGCTAGTTCAACTCTAGTGTGCAATTTATTGTACTAGGCTATAGAGCTAGTTCAACTCTAGTGTAAAATTATTTGTACTAGGCTATATAGCTAGTTCAACTCTAGTGTAAAATTATTTGAACTAGCTTATAGAGCTAGTTCAACTCTAGTATAAAATTATTTGTACTAGGCAATAGAGCTAGTTTAACTCTAGTGTAAAAGTATTTGAACTAGCTTATAGAGCTAGTTCAGCTATAGTGTAAAATTATTTGTACTAGGCTATAGAGCTAGTCCAACTCTAGAGTAAAATTATTTAAACTAGCTTATAGAGAAAGTTAAACTCTAGTGTAAAATTATTTGTACTAGGCTATAGAGCTAGTTCGAATCTAGGGTAAAATTATTTTAACTAGCTTATGGTGCTAGTTAAACTCTAGTGTAAAAATATTTGTACTAGGCTATAGAGCCAGTTCAACTCTAGTGTAATATTATTTGTACTAGCCTATAGAGCTAGTTCAGCTCTAGTGTAAAATTATTTGTACAAGCTTATAGAGCTAGTTCATCTCTAGTTTAAAACTATTTGAACTAGCTTATAGAGCGAGTTCAACTCTAGTGTGAAATTATTTTTACAATCTTATAAAGTTAGGTCAACTCTACTGTAAAATTATTTGTACTAGGCTATAGAGCTAGTTCAACTCAAGTGTAAAATTATTTATACTAGGCTCTAGAGCTAGTTCAACTCTAGTGTAAAATTATTTCAACAAGCTGATAGAGCTAGTTCAACTCTAGTGTAAAAATATTTGTACTAGTCTATTGAGCTAGTTAAACTCTAGTGTAAAATATTTGTACTAGGCTATAGAGCTAGTTCAATTCTAGTGTAAAATTATTTAAACTAGCTTATAGAGCGAGTTCAACTCTAGTGTGAAATTATTTTTACAAGCTAATAGAGCTAGTTCAACTCTAGTGTAAAAATATTTGTACTAAGCTATAGAGCTAGTTCCACTCTAGTGTAAAATTATTTGAACTAGCTTATAGAGCTTGTTCAGCTATAGTGTAAAATTATTTGTACTAGGCTATAGAGCTTGTCCAACTCTAGAGTAAAATTATTTGAACTAGCTTATAGAGCAAGTTAAACTCTAGTGTAAAAATATTTGTACTAGGCTATAGAGCCAGTTCAACTCTAGTGTAAAATTACTTGTACTAGGCTATAAAGCTAGTTCAACTCTAGTGTAAAATTATTTGTACAATCTTATAGAGCTAGTTCATCTATAGTTTAAAATTATTTGAACTAGCTTATAGAGCTTGTTCAACTCTAGTGTGAAATTATTTTTACAAGCTTATATAGCTAGGTCAACTCTACTGTAAAATTATTTGTACTAGGCTATAGAGCTAGTTCAACTGTAGTGTAAAATTATTTATACTAGGCTATAGAGCTAGTTCAACTCTAGTGTAAAATTATTTGTACTAGGCAATAAAGCTAGTTCAACTCTAGTGTAAAATTATTTGTAGTAGGTTATAGAGCTAGTTCAACTCTAGGGTAAAATTATTTCAACAAGCTGATAGAGCTATCTCAACTCTACTGTAAAAATATTTGTACTAGTCTATAGAGCTAGTTCAACTCTAGTGTATAATTATTTGTACTAGGCTATAGAGCTAGTTAAACTCTAGTGTAAAAATATTTGTACTAGGCTATAGAGCAAGTTCAACTCTAGTGTAAAATTATTTGAACTAGCTTATAGAGCGAGTTCAACTCTAGTGTGAAATTATTTTTAACAAGCTTATAGAGCTAGTTCAACTCTAGTGTAAAAATATTTTTACTAAGCTATAGAGCTAGTTCCACTCTAGTGTAAAATTATTTGAACTAGCTTATAGAGCTAGTTCAACTCTAGTGGAAAATTATTTGTACTAGGCTATAGAGCTAGTTAAACTCTAGTGTAAAAATATTTGTACTAGGCTATAGAGCAAGTTCAACTCTAGTGTAAAATTATTTGTACTAGGCTATAGAGCTAGTTAAACTCTAGTGTAGAAATATTTGTACTAGGCTATAGGGCTAGTTCAACTCTAGTGTAAAATTAGTTGAACTAGCTTATAGAGCGACTTCAACTCTAGTGTGAAATTATTTTTACAAGCTTATAGAGCTAGTTCAACTCTAGTGTAAAAATATTTGTACTAAGCTATAGAGCTAATTCCACTCTAGTGTTAAATTATTTGAACTAGCTTATAGAGCTAGTTCAACTCTAGTGTAAAATTATTTGTACTAGGCTATAGAGCTAGTTTAACTCTAGTGTAAAATTATTTGTACTAGGCTATAGAGCTAGTTCAACTCTACTATAAAATTATTTTAACTAGCTTTTAGAGCTAGTTCAACTCTATTGCAAAAAAATTTGTGCTAGGCCATAGAGCTAGTTCAACACTTGTGTAAAATTATTCGTACAAGCTTATAGAGCTAGTTCAACTCTACTATAAAAATATTTGTACTAGGCTATAGAGCGAGTTCAACTCTACTGTAAATGTAGTTGAACTAGCTTATAGAGCTAGTTCAACTCTAGTGCAAAATTATTTGTACAAGCTTATAGAGCTAGTTCAACTCTAGTATGCAATTATTTGTACTAGGCTATAGAGCTAGTTCAACTCTAGTGTAAAATTATTTGTACTAGGCTATAGAGCTAGTTCAACTCTAGTGTAAAATTATTTGAACTAGCTTATAGAGCTAGTTCAACTCTAGTATAAAATTATTTGTACTAGGCAATACAGCTAGTTTAACTCTAGTGTAAAATTATTTGAACTAGCTTATAGAGCTAGTTCAGCTATAGTGTAAAATTATTTGTACTAGGCTATAGAGCTAGTCCAACTCTAGAGTAAAATTATTTGAACTAGCTTATAGAGGAAGTTCAACTCTAGTGTAAAATTATTTGTACTAGGCTATAGAGCTAGTTCGAATCTAGGGTAAAATTATTTTAACTAGCTTATGGTGCTAGTTAAACTCTAGTGTAAAAATATTTGTACTAGGCTATAGAGCTAGTTCAACTCTAGTGTAAAATTGTTTGAACTGGCTTATAGAGGTCGTTCAACTCTAGTGTAAAATTATTTGTACTAGGCTATAGAGCTAGTTCAACTCTACTGTAAAATTATTTGAACTAGCTTTTAGAGCTAGTTCAACTCTATTGCAAAAAAATTTGTATTAGGCTATAGAGCTAGTTCAACACTTGTGTAAAATTATTTGTACAAGCTTATAGAGCTAGTTCAACTCTAGTGTAAAAATATTTGTACTAGGCTATAGAGCGAGTTCAACTCTACTGTAAATGTAGTTGAGCTAGCTTATAGAGCTAGTTCAACTCTAGTGCAAAATTATTTGTACAAGCTTATAGAGCTAGTTCAACTCTAGTGTGCAGTTATTTGTACTAGGCTATAGAGCTAGTTCAACTCTAGTGTAAAATTATTTGTACTAGGCTATAGAGCAAGTTCAACTCTAGTGTAAAATTATTTGAACTAGCTTATAGAGCGAGTTCAACTCTAGTGTGAAATTATTTTTACAAGCTTATAGAGCTAGTTCAACTCTAGTGTAAAAATATTTGTACTAAGCTATAGAGCTAGTTCCACTCTAGTGTAAAATTATTTGAACTAGCTTATAGAGCTAGTTCAACTCTAGTGGAAAATTATTTGTACTAGGCTATAGAGCTAGTTAAACTCTAGTGTAAAAATATTTGTACTAGGCTATAGAGCTAGTTCAACTCTAGTGTAAAATTATTTGTACTAGGCTATAGAGCTAGTTAAACTCTAGTGTTGAAATATTTGTACTAGGCTATAGGGCTAGTTCAACCCTAGTGTAAAATTATTTGAACTAGCTTATAGAGCGAGTTCAACTCTAGTTTGAAATTATTTTTACAAGCTTATAGAGCTAGTTCAACTCTAGTGTAAAAATATTTGTACTAAGCTATAGAGCTAGTTCCACTCTAGTGTTAAATTATTTGAACTAGCTTATAGAGCTAGTTCAACTCTAGTGTAAAATTATTTGTACTAGGCTATAGAGCTAGTTTAACTCTAGTGTAAAATTATTTGTACCAGGCTATAGAGCTAGTTCAACTCTACTGTAAAATTATTTGAACTAGCTTTTAGAGCTAGTTAAACTCTATTGCAAAAAAATTTGTGCTAGGCTATAGAGCTAGTTCAACACTTGTGTAAAATTATTCGTACAAGCTTATAGAGCTAGTTCAACACTTGTGTAAAATTATTCATACAAGCTTATAGAGCTAGTTCATCTCTACTGTAAAAATATTTGTACTAGGCTATAGAGCGAGTTCAACTCTACTGTAAATGTAGTTGAACTAACTTATAGAGCTAGTTCAACTCTAGTGCAAAATTATTTGTACAAGCTTATAGAGCTAGTTCAACTCTAGTATGCAATTATTTGTACTAGGCTATAGAGCTAGTTCAACTCAAGTGTAAAATTATTTGTACTAGGCTATAGAGCTAGTTCAACTCTAGTGTAAAATTATTTGAACTAGCTTATAGAGCTAGTTCAACTCTAGTATAAAATTATTTGTACTAGGCAATAGAGCAAGTTTAACTCTAGTGTAAAATTATTTGAACTAGCTTATAGAGCTAGTTCAGCTATAGTGTAAAATTATTTGTACTAGGCTATAGAGCTAGTCCAACTCTAGAGTAAAATTATTTGAACTAGCTTATAGAGGAAGTTCAACTCTAGTGTAAAATTATTTGTACTAGGCTATAGAGCTAGTTCGAATCTAGGGTAAAATTATTTTAACTAGCTTATGGTGCTAGTTAAACTCTAGTGTAAAAATATTTGTACTAGGCTATAGAGCTAGTTCAACTCTAGTGTAAAATTATTTGAACTAGCTTATAGAGCTCGTTCAACTCTTGTGTAAAATTATTTGTACTAGGCTATAGAGCTAGTTCAACTCTACTGTAAAATTATTTGAACTAACTTTTAGAGCTAGTTCAACTCTATTGCAAAAAATTTTTTACTAGGCTATAGAGCTAGTTCAACACTTGCGTAAAATTATTTGTACAAGCTTATAGAGCAAGTTCAACTCTAGTGTAAAAATATTTGTACTAGGCTATAGAGCGAGTTCAACTCTACTGTAAATGTTGTTGAACTAGCTTATAGAGCTAGGTCAACTCTAGTGCAAAATTATTTGTACAAGCTTATAGAGCTAGTTCAACTCTAGTGTGCAATTTATTGTACTAGGCTATAGAGCTAGTTCAACTCTAGTGTAAAATTATTTGTACTAGGCTATATAGCTAGTTCAACTCTAGTGTAAAATTATTTGAACTAGCTTATAGAGCTAGTTCAACTCTAGTATAAAATTATTTGTACTAGGCAATAGAGCTAGTTTAACTCTAGTGTAAAAGTATTTGAACTAGCTTATAGAGCTAGTTCAGCTATAGTGTAAAATTATTTGTACTAGGCTATAGAGCTAGTCCAACTCTAGAGTAAAATTATTTAAACTAGCTTATAGAGAAAGTTAAACTCTAGTGTAAAATTATTTGTACTAGGCTATAGAGCTAGTTCGAATCTAGGGTAAAATTATTTTAACTAGCTTATGGTGCTAGTTAAACTCTAGTGTAAAAATATTTGTACTAGGCTATAGAGCCAGTTCAACTCTAGTGTAATATTATTTGTACTAGCCTATAGAGCTAGTTCAGCTCTAGTGTAAAATTATTTGTACAAGCTTATAGAGCTAGTTCATCTCTAGTTTAAAACTATTTGAACTAGCTTATAGAGCGAGTTCAACTCTAGTGTGAAATTATTTTTACAATCTTATAAAGTTAGGTCAACTCTACTGTAAAATTATTTGTACTAGGCTATAGAGCTAGTTCAACTCAAGTGTAAAATTATTTATACTAGGCTCTAGAGCTAGTTCAACTCTAGTGTAAAATTATTTCAACAAGCTGATAGAGCTAGTTCAACTCTAGTGTAAAAATATTTGTACTAGTCTATTGAGCTAGTTAAACTCTAGTGTAAAATATTTGTACTAGGCTATAGAGCTAGTTCAATTCTAGTGTAAAATTATTTAAACTAGCTTATAGAGCGAGTTCAACTCTAGTGTGAAATTATTTTTACAAGCTAATAGAGCTAGTTCAACTCTAGTGTAAAAATATTTGTACTAAGCTATAGAGCTAGTTCCACTCTAGTGTAAAATTATTTGAACTAGCTTATAGAGCTTGTTCAGCTATAGTGTAAAATTATTTGTACTAGGCTATAGAGCTTGTCCAACTCTAGAGTAAAATTATTTGAACTAGCTTATAGAGCAAGTTAAACTCTAGTGTAAAAATATTTGTACTAGGCTATAGAGCCAGTTCAACTCTAGTGTAAAATTACTTGTACTAGGCTATAAAGCTAGTTCAACTCTAGTGTAAAATTATTTGTACAATCTTATAGAGCTAGTTCATCTATAGTTTAAAATTATTTGAACTAGCTTATAGAGCTTGTTCAACTCTAGTGTGAAATTATTTTTACAAGCTTATATAGCTAGGTCAACTCTACTGTAAAATTATTTGTACTAGGCTATAGAGCTAGTTCAACTGTAGTGTAAAATTATTTATACTAGGCTATAGAGCTAGTTCAACTCTAGTGTAAAATTATTTGTACTAGGCAATAAAGCTAGTTCAACTCTAGTGTAAAATTATTTGTAGTAGGTTATAGAGCTAGTTCAACTCTAGGGTAAAATTATTTCAACAAGCTGATAGAGCTATCTCAACTCTACTGTAAAAATATTTGTACTAGTCTATAGAGCTAGTTCAACTCTAGTGTATAATTATTTGTACTAGGCTATAGAGCTAGTTAAACTCTAGTGTAAAAATATTTGTACTAGGCTATAGAGCAAGTTCAACTCTAGTGTAAAATTATTTGAACTAGCTTATAGAGCGAGTTCAACTCTAGTGTGAAATTATTTTTAACAAGCTTATAGAGCTAGTTCAACTCTAGTGTAAAAATATTTTTACTAAGCTATAGAGCTAGTTCCACTCTAGTGTAAAATTATTTGAACTAGCTTATAGAGCTAGTTCAACTCTAGTGGAAAATTATTTGTACTAGGCTATAGAGCTAGTTAAACTCTAGTGTAAAAATATTTGTACTAGGCTATAGAGCAAGTTCAACTCTAGTGTAAAATTATTTGTACTAGGCTATAGAGCTAGTTAAACTCTAGTGTAGAAATATTTGTACTAGGCTATAGGGCTAGTTCAACTCTAGTGTAAAATTAGTTGAACTAGCTTATAGAGCGACTTCAACTCTAGTGTGAAATTATTTTTACAAGCTTATAGAGCTAGTTCAACTCTAGTGTAAAAATATTTGTACTAAGCTATAGAGCTAATTCCACTCTAGTGTTAAATTATTTGAACTAGCTTATAGAGCTAGTTCAACTCTAGTGTAAAATTATTTGTACTAGGCTATAGAGCTAGTTTAACTCTAGTGTAAAATTATTTGTACTAGGCTATAGAGCTAGTTCAACTCTACTATAAAATTATTTTAACTAGCTTTTAGAGCTAGTTCAACTCTATTGCAAAAAAATTTGTGCTAGGCCATAGAGCTAGTTCAACACTTGTGTAAAATTATTCGTACAAGCTTATAGAGCTAGTTCAACTCTACTATAAAAATATTTGTACTAGGCTATAGAGCGAGTTCAACTCTACTGTAAATGTAGTTGAACTAGCTTATAGAGCTAGTTCAACTCTAGTGCAAAATTATTTGTACAAGCTTATAGAGCTAGTTCAACTCTAGTATGCAATTATTTGTACTAGGCTATAGAGCTAGTTCAACTCTAGTGTAAAATTATTTGTACTAGGCTATAGAGCTAGTTCAACTCTAGTGTAAAATTATTTGAACTAGCTTATAGAGCTAGTTCAACTCTAGTATAAAATTATTTGTACTAGGCAATACAGCTAGTTTAACTCTAGTGTAAAATTATTTGAACTAGCTTATAGAGCTAGTTCAGCTATAGTGTAAAATTATTTGTACTAGGCTATAGAGCTAGTCCAACTCTAGAGTAAAATTATTTGAACTAGCTTATAGAGGAAGTTCAACTCTAGTGTAAAATTATTTGTACTAGGCTATAGAGCTAGTTCGAATCTAGGGTAAAATTATTTTAACTAGCTTATGGTGCTAGTTAAACTCTAGAGTAAAAATATTTGTACTAGGCTATAGAGCTAGTTCAACTCTAGTGTAAAATTGTTTGAACTGGCTTATAGAGGTCGTTCAACTCTAGTGTAAAATTATTTGTACTAGGCTATAGAGCTAGTTCAACTCTACTGTAAAATTATTTGAACTAGCTTTTAGAGCTAGTTCAACTCTATTGCAAAAAAATTTGTATTAGGCTATAGAGCTAGTTCAACACTTGTGTAAAATTATTTGTACAAGCTTATAGAGCTAGTTCAACTCTAGTGTAAAAATATTTGTACTAGGCTATAGAGCGAGTTCAACTCTACTGTAAATGTAGTTGAGCTAGCTTATAGAGCTAGTTCAACTCTAGTGCAAAATTATTTGTACAAGCTTATAGAGCTAGTTCAACTCTAGTGTGCAGTTATTTGTACTAGGCTATAGAGCTAGTTCAACTCTAGTGTAAAATTATTTGTACTAGGCTATAGAGCTAGTTCAACTCTAGTGTAAAATTATTTGAACTAGCTTATAGAGCTAATTCAACTCTAGTATAAAATTATTTGTACTAGGCAATAGAGCTAGTTTAACTCTAGTGTAAAATTATTTGAACTAGCTTATAGAGCTAGTTCAGCTATAGTGTAAAATTATTTGTACTAGGCTATAGAGCTAGTCCAACTCTAGAGTAAAATTATTTGAACTAGCTAATAGAGAAAGTTCAACTCTAGTGTAAAATTATTTGTACTAGGCTATAGAGCTAGTTCGAATCTAGGGTAAAATTATTTTAACTAGCTTATGGTGCTAGTTAAACTCTAGTGTAAAAATATTTGTACTAGGCTATAGAGCTAGTTCAACTCTAGTGTAAAATTATTTGTACAAGCTTATAGAGCTAGTTCAACTCTACTGTAAAATTATTTGAACTAGCTTTTGGAGCTAGTTCAACTCTATTGCAAAAAAAATTGTGCTAGGCTATAGAGCTAGTTCAACACTTGTGTAAAATTATTCGTACAAGCTCATAGAGGTAGTTCAACTCTACTGTAAAAATATTTGTACTAGGCTATAGAGCAAGTTCAACTCTACTGTAAATGTAGTTGAACTAGCTTATAGAGCTAGTTCAACTCTAGTGCAAAATTATTTGTACAAGCTTATAGAGCTAGTTCAACTCTAGTATGCAATTATTTGTACTAGGCTATAGAGCTATTTCAACTCTAGTGTAAAATTATTTGTACTAGGCTATAGAGCTAGTTCAACTCTAGTGTAAAATTATTTGAACTAGCTTATAGAGCTAGTTCAACTCTAGTATAAAATTATTTGTACTAGGCAATAGAGCTAGTTTAACTCTAGTGTAAAATTATTTGAACTAGCTTATAGAGCTAGTTCAGCTATAGTGTAAAATTATTTGTACTAGGCTATAGAGCTAGTCCAACTCTAGAGTAAAATTATTTGAACTAGCTTATAGAGGAAGTTCAACTCTAGTGTAAAATTATTTGTACTAGGCTATAGAGCTAGTTCGAATCAAGGGTAAAATTATTTTAACTAGCTTATGGTGCTAGTTAAACTCTAGTGTAAAAATATTTGTACTAGGCTATAGAGCTAGTTCAACTCTAGTGTAAAATTGTTTGAACTAGCTTATAGAGGTCGTTCAACTCTAGTGTAAAATTATTTGTACTAGGCTATAGAGCTAGTTCAACTCTACTGTAAAATTATTTGAACTAGCTTTTAGAGCTAGTTCAACTCTATTGCAAAAAAATTTGTACTAGGCTATAGAGCTAATTCAACTCTAGTATAAAATTATTTGTACTAGGCAATAGAGCTAGTTTAACTCTAGTGTAAAATTATTTGAACTAGCTTATAGAGCTAGTTCAGCTATAGTGTAAAATTATTTGTACTAGGCTATAGAGCTAGTCCAACTCTAGAGTAAAATTATTTGAACTAGCTTATAGAGGAAGTTCAACTCTAGTGTAAAATTATTTGTACTAGGCTATAGAGCTAGTTCGAATCTAGGGTAAAATTATTTTAACTAGCTTATGGTGCTAGTTAAACTCTAGTGTAAAAATATTTGTACTAGGCTATAGAGCTAGTTCAACTCTAGTGTAAAATTGTTTGAACTGGCTTATAGAGGTCGTTCAACTCTAGTGTAAAATTATTTGTACTAGGCTATAGAGCTAGTTCAACTCTACTGTAAAATTATTTGAACTAGCTTTTAGAGCTAGTTCAACTCTATTGCAAAAAAATTTGTACTAGGCTATAGAGCTAGTTCAACACTTGTGTAAAATTATTTGTACAAGCTTATAGAGCTAGTTCAACTCTAGTGTAAAAATATTTGTACTAGGCTATAGAGCGAGTTCAACTCTACTGTAAATGTAGTTGAGCTAGCTTATAGAGCTAGTTCAACTCTAGTGCAAAATTATTTGTACAAGCTTATAGAGCTAGTTCAACTCTAGTGTGCAGTTATTTGTACTAGGCTATAGAGCTAGTTCAACTCTAGTGTAAAATTATTTGTACTAGGCTATAGAGCTAGTTCAACTCTAGTGTAAAATTATTTGAACTAGCTTATAGAGCTAATTCAACTCTAGTATAAAATTATTTGTACTAGGCAATAGAGCTAGTTTAACTCTAGTGTAAAATTATTTGAACTAGCTTATAGAGCTAGTTCAGCTATAGTGTAAAATTATTTGTACTAGGCTATAGAGCTAGTCCAACTCTAGAGTAAAATTATTTGAACTAGCTAATAGAGAAAGTTCAACTCTAGTGTAAAATTATTTGTACTAGGCTATAGAGCTAGTTCGAATCTAGGGTAAAATTATTTTAACTAGCTTATGGTGCTAGTTAAACTCTAGTGTAAAAATATTTGTACTAGGCTATAGAGCTAGTTCAACTCTAGTGTAAAATTATTTGTACAAGCTTATAGAGCTAGTTCAACTCTACTGGAAAATTATTTGAACTAGCTTTTGGAGCTAGTTCAACTCTATTGCAAAAAAAATTGTGCTAGGCTATAGAGCTAGTTCAACACTTGTGTAAAATTATTCGTACAAGCTCATAGAGGTAGTTCAACTCTACTGTAAAAATATTTGTACTAGGCTATAGAGCAAGTTCAACTCTACTGTAAATGTAGTTGAACTAGCTTATAGAGCTAGTTCAACTCTAGTGCAAAATTATTTGTACAAGCTTATAGAGCTAGTTCAACTCTAGTATGCAATTATTTGTACTAGGCTATAGAGCTATTTCAACTCTAGTGTAAAATTATTTGTACTAGGCTATAGAGCTAGTTCAACTCTAGTGTAAAATTATTTGAACTAGCTTATAGAGCTAGTTCAACTCTAGTATAAAATTATTTGTACTAGGCAATAGAGCTAGTTTAACTCTAGTGTAAAATTATTTGAACTAGCTTATAGAGCTAGTTCAGCTATAGTGTAAAATTATTTGTACTAGGCTATAGAGCTAGTCCAACTCTAGAGTAAAATTATTTGAACTAGCTTATAGAGGAAGTTCAACTCTAGTGTAAAATTATTTGTACTAGGCTATAGAGCTAGTTCGAATCAAGGGTAAAATTATTTTAACTAGCTTATGGTGCTAGTTAAACTCTAGTGTAAAAATATTTGTACTAGGCTATAGAGCTAGTTCAACTCTAGTGTAAAATTGTTTGAACTAGCTTATAGAGGTCGTTCAACTCTAGTGTAAAATTATTTGTACTAGGCTATAGAGCTAGTTCAACTCTACTGTAAAATTATTTGAACTAGCTTTTAGAGCTAGTTCAACTCTATTGCAAAAAAATTTGTACTAGGCTATAGAGCTAATTCAACTCTAGTATAAAATTATTTGTACTAGGCAATAGAGCTAGTTTAACTCTAGTGTAAAATTATTTGAACTAGCTTATAGAGCTAGTTCAGCTATAGTGTAAAATTATTTGTACTAGGCTATAGAGCTAGTCCAACTCTAGAGTAAAATTATTTGAACTAGCTCATAGAGAAAGTTCAACTCTAGTGTAAAATTATTTGTACTAGGCTATAGAGCTAGTTCGAATCTAGGGTAAAATTATTTTAACTAGCTTATGGTGCTAGTTAAACTCTAGTGTAAAAATATTTGTACTAGGCTATAGAGCTAGTTCAACTCTACTGTAAAATTATTTGAACTAGCTTATAGAGCTAGTTCAACTCTACTGTAAAATTATTTGAACTAGCTTTTAGAGCCAGTTCAACTCTATTGCAAAAAAAATTGTACTAGGCTATAGAGCTAGTTCAACACTTGTGTAAAATTATTTGTACAAGCTTATAGAGCTAGTTCAACTCTAGTGTAAAAATATTTGTACTAGGCTATAAAGCGAGTTCAACTCTACTGTAAATGTAGTTGAACTAGCTTATAGAGCTAGTTCAACTCTAGTGCATAATTATTTGTACAAGCTTATAGAGCTAGTTCAACTCTAGTGTGCAATTATTTTTACTAGGCTATAGAGCTAGTTAACCTCTAGTGTAAAATTATTTGTACTAGGCTATAGAGCTAGTTCAACTCTAGTGTAAAATTATTTTAACTAGCTTATAGAGCTAGTTCAACTCTAGTATAAAATTATTTGTACTAGGCAATAGAGCTAGTTTAACTCTAGTGTAAAATTATTTGAACTAGCTTATAGAGCTAGTTCAGCTATAGTGTAAAATTATTTGTACTAGGCTATAGAGCTAGTCCAACTCTAGAGTAAAATTATTTGAACTAGCTTATAGAGAAAGTTCAACTCTAGTGTAAAATTATTTGTACTAGGCTATAGAGCTAGTTCGAATCTAGGGTAAAATTATTTTAACTAGCTTATGGTGCTAGTTAAACTCTAATGTAAAAATATTTGTACTAGGCTATAGAGCCAGTTCAACTCTAGTGTAAAATTATTTGTACTAGGCTATAGAGCTAGTTCAACTCTACTATAAAATTATTTGAACTAGCTTTTAGAGCTAGTTCAACTCTATTGCAAAAAAAATTGTGCTAGGCTATAGAGCTAGTTCAACACTTGTGTAAAATTATTCGTACAAGCTTATAGAGCTAGTTCAACTCTACTGTAAAAATATTTGTACTAGGCTATAGAGCGAGTTCAACTCTACTGTAAATGTAGTTGAACTAGCTTATAGAGCTAGTTCAACTCTAGTGCAAAATTATTTGTACAAGCTTATAGAGCTAGTTCAACTCTAGTATGCAATTATTTGTACTAGGCTATAGAGCTAGTTCAACTCTAGTGTAAAATTATTTGTACTAGGCCATAGAGCTAGTTCAACTCTAGTGTAAAATTATTTGAACTAGCTTATAGAGCTAGTTCAACTCTAGTATAAAATTATTTGTACTAGGCAATAGAGCTAGTTTAACTCTAGTGTAAAATTATTTGAACTAGCTTATAGAGCTAGTTCAGCTATAGTGTAAAATTATTTGTACTAGGCTATAGAGCTAGTCCAACTCTAGAGTAAAATTATTTGAACTAGCTTATAGAGGAAGTTCAACTCTAGTGTAAAATTATTTGTACTAGGCTATAGAGCTAGTTCGAAGCTAGGGTAAAATTATTTTAACTAGCTTATGGTGCTAGTTAATCTCTAGTGTAAAAATATTTGTACTAGGCTATAGAGCTAGTTCAACTCTAGTGTAAAATTATTTGAACTAGCTTATAGAGCTCGTTCAACTCTAGTGTAAAATTATTTGTACTAGCTTATAGAGCTAGTTCAACTCTACTGTAAAATTATTTGAACTAGCTTTTAGAGCTAGTTCAACTCTATTGCAAAAAAAATTGTACTAGGCTATAGAGCTAGTTCAACACTTGTGTAAAATTATTTGTACAAGCTTATAGAGCTAGTTCAACTCTAGTGTAAAAATATTTGTACTAGGCTATAGAGCGAGTTCAACTCTACTTTAAATGTAGTTGAACTAGCTTATAGAGCTAGTTCAACTCTAGTGCAAAATTATTTGTACAAGCTTATAGAGCTAGTTCAACTCTAGTGTGCAATTATTTGTACTAGGCTATAGAGCTAGTTCAACTCTAGTGTAAAATTATTTGTACTAGGCTATAGAGCTAGTTCAACTATAGTGTAAAATTATTTGAACTAGCTTATAGAGCTAGTTCAACTCTAGTATAAAATTATTTGTACTAGGCAATAGAGCTAGTTTAACTCTAGTGTAAAATTATTTGAACTAGCTTATAGAGCTAGTTCAGCTATAGTGTAAAATTATTTGTACTAGGCTATAGAGCTAGTCCAACTCTAGAGTAAAATTATTTGAACTAGCTTATAGAGAAAGTTCAACTCTAGTGTAAAATTATTTGTACTAGGCTATAGAGCTAGTTCGAATCTTGGGTAAAATTATTTTAACTAGCTTATGGTGCTAGTTAAACTCTAGTGTAAAAATATTTGTACTAGGCTATAGAGCCAGTTCAACTCTAGTGTAAAATTATTTGTACTAGGCTATAGAGCTAGTTCAACTCTAGTGTAAAATTATTTGTACAAGCTTATAGAGCTAGTTCATCTCTAGTTTAAAATTATTTGAACTAACTTATAGAGCGAGTTCAACTCTAGTGTGAAATTATTTTTACAAGCTTATAAAGTTAGGTCAACTCTACTGTAAAATTATTTGTACTAGGCTATAGAGCTAGTTCAACTCTAATATAAAATTATTTATACTAGGCTATAGAGCTAGTTCAACTCTAGTGTAAAATTATTTCAACAAGCTGATAGAGCTAGTTCAACTCTAGTGTAAAAATATTTGTACTAGTCTATAGAGCTAGTTCAACTCTAGTGTATAATTATTTGTGCTAGGCTATAGAGCTAGTTAAACTCTAGTGTAAAAATATTTGTACTAGGCTATAGAGCTAGTTCAACTCTAGTGTAAAATTATTTGAACTAGCTTATAGAGCGAGTTCAACTCTAGTGTGAAATTATTTTTACAAGCTAATAGAGCTAGTTCAACTCTAGTGTAAAAATATTTGTACTAAGCTATAGAGCTAGTTCCACTCTAGTGTAAAATTATTTGAACTAGCTTATAGAGCTAGTTCCACTCTAGTGTTAAATTATTTGAACTAGCTTATAGAGCTAGTTCAACTCTAGTGTAAAATTATTTGTACTAGGCTATAGAGCTAGTTTAACTCTAGTGTAAAATTATTTGTACCAGGCTATAGAGCTAGTTCAACTCTACTGTAAAATTATTTGAACTAGCTTTTAGAGCTAGTTAAACTCTATTGCAAAAAAATTTGTGCTAGGCTATAGAGCTAGTTCAACACTTGTGTAAAATTATTCGTACAAGCTTATAGAGCTAGTTCAACACTTGTGTAAAATTATTCGTACAAGCTTATAGAGCTAGTTCATCTCTACTGTAAAAATATTTGTACTAGGCTATAGAGCGAGTTCAACTCTACTGTAAATGTAGTTGAACTAGCTTATAGAGCTAGTTCAACTCTAGTGCAAAATTATTTGTACAAGCTTATAGAGCTAGTTCAACTCTAGTATGCAATTATTTGTACTAGGCTATAGAGCTAGTTCAACTCTAGTGTAAAATTATTTGTACTAGGCTATAGAGCTAGTTCAACTCTAGTGTAAAATTATTTGAACTAGCTTATAGAGCTAGTTCAACTCTAGTATAAAATTATTTGTACTAGGCAATAGAGCTAGTTTAACTCTAGTGTAAAATTATTTGAACTAGCTTATAGAGCTAGTTCAGCTATAGTGTAAAATTATTTGTACTAGGCTATAGAGCTAGTCCAACTCTAGAGTAAAATTATTTGAACTAGCTTATAGAGGAAGTTCAACTCTAGTGTAAAATTATTTGTACTAGGCTATAGAGCTAGTTCGAATCTAGGGTAAAATTATTTTAACTAGCTTATGGTGCTAGTTAAACTCTAGTGTAAAAATATTTGTACTAGGCTATAGAGCTAGTTCAACTCTAGTGTAAAATTATTTGAACTAGCTTATAGAGCTCGTTCAACTCTTGTGTAAAATTATTTGTACTAGGCTATAGAGCTAGTTCAACTCTACTGTAAAATTATTTGAACTAACTTTTAGAGCTAGTTCAACTCTATTGCAAAAAAATTTGTACTAGGCTATAGAGCTAGTTCAACACTTGCGTAAAATTATTTGTACAAGCTTATAGAGCTCGTTCAACTCTAGTGTAAAATTATTTGTACTAGGCTATAGAGCTAGTTCAACACTTGTGTAAAATTATTTGTACAAGCTTATAGAGCTAGTTCAACTCTAGTGTAAAAATATTTGTACTAGGCTATAGAGCGAGTTCAACTCTACTGTAAATGTAGTTGAACTTGCTTATAGAGCTAGTTCAACTCTAGTGCAAAATTATTTGTACAAGCTTATAGAGCTAGTTCAACTCTAGTGTGCAATTATTTGTACTAGGCTATAGAGCTAGTTCAACTCTAGTGTAAAATTATTTGTACTAGGCTATAGAGCTAGTTCAACTCTAGTGTAAAATTATTTGAACTAGCTTATAGAGCTAGTTCAACTCTAGTATAAAATTATTTGTACTAGGCAATAGAGCTAGTTTAACTCTAGTGTAAAATTATTTGAACTAGCTTATAGAGCTAGTTCAGCTATAGTGTAAAATTATTTGTACTAGGCTATAGAGCTAGTCCAACTCTAGAGTAAAATTATTTGAACTAGCTTATAGAGAAAGTTCAACTCTAGTGTAAAATTATTTGTACTAGGCTATAGAGCTAGTTCGAATCTTGGGTAAAATTATTTTAACTAGCTTATGGTGCTAGTTAAACTCTAGTGTAAAAATATTTGTACTAGGCTATAGAGCCAGTTCAACTCTAGTGTAAAATTATTTGTACTAGGCTATAGAGCTAGTTCAACTCTAGTGTAAAATTATTTGTACAAGCTTATAGAGCTAGTTCATCTCTAGTTTAAAATTATTGGAACTAACTTATAGAGCGAGTTCAACTCTAGTGTGAAATTATTTTTACAAGCTTATAAAGTTAGGTCAACTCTACTGTAAAATTATTTGTACTAGGCTATAGAGCTAGTTCAACTCTAATATAAAATTATTTATACTAGGCTATAGAGCTAGTTCAACTCTAGTGTAAAATTATTTCAACAAGCTGATAGAGCTAGTTCAACTCTAGTGTAAAAATATTTGTACTAGTCTATAGAGCTAGTTCAACTCTAGTGTATAATTATTTGTGCTAGGCTATAGAGCTAGTTAAACTCTAGTGTAAAAATATTTGTACTAGGCTATAGAGCTAGTTCAACTCTAGTGTAAAATTATTTGAACTAGCTTATAGAGCGAGTTAAACTCTAGTGTGAAATTATTTTTACAAGCTAATAGAGCTAGTTCAACTCTAGTGTAAAAATATTTGTACTAAGCTATAGAGCTAGTTCCACTCTAGTGTAAAATTATTTGAACTAGCTTATAGAGCTTGTTCAGCTATAGTGTAAAATTATTTGTACTAGGCTATAGAGCTAGTCCAACTCTAGAGTAAAATTATTTGAACTAGCTTATAGAGCAAGTTCAACTCTAGTGTAAAATTATTTGTACTAGGCTATAGAGCTAGTTCGAATGTAGGGTAAAATTATTTTAACTAGCTTATGGTGCTAGTTAAACTCTAGTGTAAAAATATTTGTACTAGGCTATAGAGCCAGTTCAACTCTAGTGTAAAATTATTTGTACTAGGCTATAGAGCTAGTTCAAATCTAGTGTAAAATTATTTGTACAATCTTATAGAGCTAGTTCATCTATAGTTTAAAATTATTTGAACTAGCTTATAGAGCTTGTTCAACTCTAGTGTGAAATTATTTTTACAAGCTTATAAAGCTAGGTCAACTCTACTGTAAAATTATTTGTACTAGGCTATAGAGCTAGTTCAACTGTAGTGTAAAATTATTCGTACAAGCTTATAGAGCTAGTTCAACACTTGTGTAAAATTATTCGTACAAGCTTATAGAGCTAGTTCATCTCTACTGTAAAAATATTTGTACTAGGCTATAGAGCGAGTTCAACTCTACTGTAAATGTAGTTGAACTAGCTTATAGAGCTAGTTCAACTCTAGTGCAAAATTATTTGTACAAGCTTATAGAGCTAGTTCAACTCTAGTATGCAATTATTTGTACTAGGCTATAGAGCTAGTTCAACTCTAGTGTAAAATTATTTGTACTAGGCTATAGAGCTAGTTCAACTCTAGTGTAAAATTATTTGAACTAGCTTATAGAGCTAGTTCAACTCTAGTATAAAATTATTTGTACTAGGCAATAGAGCTAGTTTAACTCTAGTGTAAAATTATTTGAACTAGCTTATAGAGCTAGTTCAGCTATAGTGTAAAATTGTTTGTACTAGGCTATAGAGCTAGTCCAACTCTAGAGTAAAATTATTTGAACTAGCTTATAGAGAAAGTTCAACTCTAGTGTAAAATTATTTGTACTAGGCTATAGAGCTAGTTCGAATCTTGGGTAAAATTATTTTAACTAGCTTATGGTGCTAGTTAAACTCTAGTGTAAAAATATTTGTACTAGGCTATAGAGCCAGTTCAACTCTAGTGTAAAATTATTTGTACTAGGCTATAGAGCTAGTTCAACTCTAGTGTAAAATTATTTGTACAAGCTTATAGAGCTAGTTCATCTCTAGTTTAAAATTATTTGAACTAACTTATAGAGCGAGTTCAACTCTAGTGTGAAATTATTTTTACAAGCTTATAAAGTTAGGTCAACTCTACTGTAAAATTATTTGTACTAGGCTATAGAGCTAGTTCAACTCTAATATAAAATTATTTATACTAGGCTATAGAGCTAGTTCAACTCTAGTGTAAAATTATTTCAACAAGCTGATAGAGCTAGTTCAACTCTAGTGTAAAAATATTTGTACTAGTCTATAGAGCTAGTTCAACTCTAGTGTATAATTATTTGTGCTAGGCTATAGAGCTAGTTAAACTCTAGTGTAAAAATATTTGTACTAGGCTATAGAGCTAGTTCAACTCTAGTGTAAAATTATTTGAACTAGCTTATAGAGCGAGTTCAACTCTAGTGTGAAATTATTTTTACAAGCTAATAGAGCTAGTTCAACTCTAGTGTAAAAATATTTGTACTAAGCTATAGAGCTAGTTCCACTCTAGTGTAAAATTATTTGAACTAGCTTATAGAGCTAGTTCCACTCTAGTGTTAAATTATTTGAACTAGCTTATAGAGCTAGTTCAACTCTAGTGTAAAATTATTTGTACTAGGCTATAGAGCTAGTTTAACTCTAGTGTAAAATTATTTGTACCAGGCTATAGAGCTAGTTCAACTCTACTGTAAAATTATTTGAACTAGCTTTTAGAGCTAGTTAAACTCTATTGCAAAAAAATTTGTGCTAGGCTATAGAGCTAGTTCAACACTTGTGTAAAATTATTCGTACAAGCTTATAGAGCTAGTTCAACACTTGTGTAAAATTATTCGTACAAGCTTATAGAGCTAGTTCATCTCTAGTGTAAAATTATTTCAACAAGCTGATAGAGCTAGTTCAACTCTAGTGTAAAAATATTTGTACTAGTCTATAGAGCTAGTTCAACTCTAGTGTATAATTATTTGTGCTAGGCTATAGAGCTAGTTAAACTCTAGTGTAAAAATATTTGTACTAGGCTATAGAGCTAGTTCAACTCTAGTGTAAAATTATTTGAACTAGCTTATAGAGCGAGTTCAACTCTAGTGTGAAATTATTTTTACAAGCTAATAGAGCTAGTTCAACTCTAGTGTAAAAATATTTGTACTAGTCTATAGAGCTAGTTCAACTCTAGTGTATAATTATTTGTGCTAGGCTATAGAGCTAGTTAAACTCTAGTGTAAAAATATTTGTACTAGGCTATAGAGCTAGTTCAACTCTAGTGTAAAATTATTTGAACTAGCTTATAGAGCTAGTTCCACTCTAGTGTTAAATTATTTGAACTAGCTTATAGAGCTAGTTCAACTCTAGTGTAAAATTATTTGTACTAGGCTATAGAGCTAGTTTAACTCTAGTGTAAAATTATTTGTACCAGGCTATAGAGCTAGTTCAACTCTACTGTAAAATTATTTGAACTAGCTTTTAGAGCTAGTTAAACTCTATTGCAAAAAAATTTGTGCTAGGCTATAGAGCTAGTTCAACACTTGTGTAAAATTATTCGTACAAGCTTATAGAGCTAGTTCAACACTTGTGTAAAATTATTCGTACAAGCTTATAGAGCTAGTTCATCTCTACTGTAAAAATATTTGTACTAGGCTATAGAGCGAGTTCAACTCTACTGTAAATGTAGTTGAACTAGCTTATAGAGCTAGTTCAACTCTAGTGCAAAATTATTTGTACAAGCTAATAGAGCTAGTTCAACTCTAGTATGCAATTATTTGTACTAGGCTATAGAG
This sequence comes from Aegilops tauschii subsp. strangulata, assembly GCF_002575655.3. Taxonomy (NCBI): domain Eukaryota; kingdom Viridiplantae; phylum Streptophyta; class Magnoliopsida; order Poales; family Poaceae; genus Aegilops; species Aegilops tauschii. The sequence continues at coordinate 155,226,252 of NC_053039.3, forward strand.
CTAGTTCAACTCTAGTGTAAAATTATTTGTACTAGGCTATAGAGCTAGTTCAACTCTAGTGTAAAATTATTTGAACTAGCTTATAGAGCTAGTTCAACTCTAGTATAAAATTATTTGTACTAGGCAATAGAGCTAGTTTAACTCTAGTGTAAAATTATTTGAACTAGCTTATAGAGCTAGTTCAGCTATAGTGTAAAATTATTTGTACTAGGCTATAGAGCTAGTCCAACTCTAGAGTAAAATTATTTGAACTAGCTTATAGAGGAAGTTCAACTCTAGTGTAAAATTATTTGTACTAGGCTATAGAGCTAGTTCGAATCTAGGGTAAAATTATTTTAACTAGCTTATGGTGCTAGTTAAACTCTAGTGTAAAAATATTTGTACTAGGCTATAGAGCTAGTTCAACTCTAGTGTAAAATTATTTGAACTAGCTTATAGAGCTCGTTCAACTCTTGTGTAAAATTATTTGTACTAGGCTATAGAGCTAGTTCAACTCTACTGTAAAATTATTTGAACTAACTTTTAGAGCTAGTTCAACTCTATTGCAAAAAAATTTGTACTAGGCTATAGAGCTAGTTCAACACTTGCGTAAAATTATTTGTACAAGCTTATAGAGCTCGTTCAACTCTAGTGTAAAATTATTTGTACTGGGCTATAGAGCTAGTTCAACACTTGTGTAAAATTATTTGTACAAGCTTATAGAGCTAGTTCAACTCTAGTGTAAAAATATTTGTACTAGGCTATAGAGCGAGTTCAACTCTACTGTAAATGTAGTTGAACTAGCTTATAGAGCTAGTTCAACTCTAGTGCAAAATTATTTGTACAAGCTTATAGAGCTAGTTCAACTCTAGTGTGCAATTATTTGTACTAGGCTATAGAGCTAGTTCAACTCTAGTGTAAAATTATTTGTACTAGGCTATAGAGCTAGTTCAACTCTAGTGTAAAATTATTTGAACTAGCTTATAGAGCTAGTTCAACTCTAGTATAAAATTATTTGTACTAGGCAATAGAGCTAGTTTAACTCTAGTGTAAAATTATTTGAACTAGCTTATAGAGCTAGTTCAGCTATAGTGTAAAATTATTTGTACTAGGCTATAGAGCTAGTCCAACTCTAGAGTAAAATTATTTGAACTAGCTTATAGAGAAAGTACAACTCTAGTGTAAAATTATTTGTACTAGGCTATAGAGCTAGTTCGAATCTTGGGTAAAATTATTTTAACTAGCTTATGGTGCTAGTTAAACTCTAGTGTAAAAATATTTGTACTAGGCTATAGAGCCAGTTCAACTCTAGTGTAAAATTATTTGTACTAGGCTATAGAGCTGGTTCAACTCTAGTGTAAAATTATTTGTACAAGCTTATAGAGCTAGTTCATCTCTAGTTTAAAATTATTGGAACTAACTTATAGAGCGAGTTCAACTCTAGTGTGAAATTATTTTTACAAGCTTATAAAGTTAGGTCAACTCTACTGTAAAATTATTTGTACTAGGCTATAGAGCTAGTTCAACTCTAATATAAAATTATTTATACTAGGCTATAGAGCTAGTTCAACTCTAGTGTAAAATTATTTCAACAAGCTGATAGAGCTAGTTCAACTCTAGTGTAAAAATATTTGTACTAGTCTATAGAGCTAGTTCAACTCTAGTGTATAATTATTTGTGCTAGGCTATAGAGCTAGTTAAACTCTAGTGTAAAAATATTTGTACTAGGCTATAGAGCTAGTTCAACTCTAGTGTAAAATTATTTGAACTAGCTTATAGAGCGAGTTAAACTCTAGTGTGAAATTATTTTTACAAGCTAATAGAGCTAGTTCAACTCTAGTGTAAAAATATTTGTACTAAGCTATAGAGCTAGTTCCACTCTAGTGTAAAATTATTTGAACTAGCTTATAGAGCTTGTTCAGCTATAGTGTAAAATTATTTGTACTAGGCTATAGAGCTAGTCCAACTCTAGAGTAAAATTATTTGAACTAGCTTATAGAGCAAGTTCAACTCTAGTGTAAAATTATTTGTACTAGGCTATAGAGCTAGTTCGAATGTAGGGTAAAATTATTTTAACTAGCTTATGGTGCTAGTTAAACTCTAGTGTAAAAATATTTGTACTAGGCTATAGAGCCAGTTCAACTCTAGTGTAAAATTATTTGTACTAGGCTATAGAGCTAGTTCAAATCTAGTGTAAAATTATTTGTACAATCTTATAGAGCTAGTTCATCTATAGTTTAAAATTATTTGAACTAGCTTATAGAGCTTGTTCAACTCTAGTGTGAAATTATTTTTACAAGCTTATAAAGCTAGGTCAACTCTACTGTAAAATTATTTGTACTAGGCTATAGAGCTAGTTCAACTGTAGTGTAAAATTATTCGTACAAGCTTATAGAGCTAGTTCAACACTTGTGTAAAATTATTCGTACAAGCTTATAGAGCTAGTTCATCTCTACTGTAAAAATATTTGTACTAGGCTATAGAGCGAGTTCAACTCTACTGTAAATGTAGTTGAACTAGCTTATAGAGCTAGTTCAACTCTAGTGCAAAATTATTTGTACAAGCTAATAGAGCTAGTTCAACTCTAGTATGCAATTATTTGTACTAGGCTATAGAGCTAGTTCAACTCTAGTGTAAAATTATTTGTACTAGGCTATAGAGCTAGTTCAACTCTAGTGTAAAATTATTTGAACTAGCTTATAGAGCTAGTTCAACTCTAGTATAAAATTATTTGTACTAGGCAATAGAGCTAGTTTAACTCTAGTGTAAAATTATTTGAACTAGCTTATAGAGCTAGTTCAGCTATAGTGTAAAATTATTTGTACTAGGCTATAGAGCTAGTCCAACTCTAGAGTAAAATTATTTGAACTAGCTTATAGAGGAAGTTCAACTCTAGTGTAAAATTATTTGTACTAGGCTATAGAGCTAGTTCGAATCTAGGGTAAAATTATTTTAACTAGCTTATGGTGCTAGTTAAACTCTAGTGTAAAAATATTTGTACTAGGCTATAGAGCTAGTTCAACTCTAGTGTAAAATTATTTGAACTAGCTTATAGAGCTCGTTCAACTCTTGTGTAAAATTATTTGTACTAGGCTATAGAGCTAGTTCAACTCTACTGTAAAATTATTTGAACTAACTTTTAGAGCTAGTTCAACTCTATTGCAAAAAAATTTGTACTAGGCTATAGAGCTAGTTCAACACTTGCGTAAAATTATTTGTACAAGCTTATAGAGCTCGTTCAACTCTAGTGTAAAATTATTTGTACTGGGCTATAGAGCTAGTTCAACACTTGTGTAAAATTATTTGTACAAGCTTATAGAGCTAGTTCAACTCTAGTGTAAAAATATTTGTACTAGGCTATAGAGCGAGTTCAACTCTACTGTAAATGTAGTTGAACTAGCTTATAGAGCTAGTTCAACTCTAGTGCAAAATTATTTGTACAAGCTTATAGAGCTAGTTCAACTCTAGTGTGCAATTATTTGTACTAGGCTATAGAGCTAGTTCAACTCTAGTGTAAAATTATTTGTACTAGGCTATAGAGCTAGTTCAACTCTAGTGTAAAATTATTTGAACTAGCTTATAGAGCTAGTTCAACTCTAGTATAAAATTATTTGTACTAGGCAATAGAGCTAGTTTAACTCTAGTGTAAAATTATTTGAACTAGCTTATAGAGCTAGTTCAGCTATAGTGTAAAATTATTTGTACTAGGCTATAGAGCTAGTCCAACTCTAGAGTAAAATTATTTGAACTAGCTTATAGAGAAAGTACAACTCTAGTGTAAAATTATTTGTACTAGGCTATAGAGCTAGTTCGAATCTTGGGTAAAATTATTTTAACTAGCTTATGGTGCTAGTTAAACTCTAGTGTAAAAATATTTGTACTAGGCTATAGAGCCAGTTCAACTCTAGTGTAAAATTATTTGTACTAGGCTATAGAGCTGGTTCAACTCTAGTGTAAAATTATTTGTACAAGCTTATAGAGCTAGTTCATCTCTAGTTTAAAATTATTGGAACTAACTTATAGAGCGAGTTCAACTCTAGTGTGAAATTATTTTTACAAGCTTATAAAGTTAGGTCAACTCTACTGTAAAATTATTTGTACTAGGCTATAGAGCTAGTTCAACTCTAATATAAAATTATTTATACTAGGCTATAGAGCTAGTTCAACTCTAGTGTAAAATTATTTCAACAAGCTGATAGAGCTAGTTCAACTCTAGTGTAAAAATATTTGTACTAGTCTATAGAGCTAGTTCAACTCTAGTGTATAATTATTTGTGCTAGGCTATAGAGCTAGTTAAACTCTAGTGTAAAAATATTTGTACTAGGCTATAGAGCTAGTTCAACTCTAGTGTAAAATTATTTGAACTAGCTTATAGAGCGAGTTAAACTCTAGTGTGAAATTATTTTTACAAGCTAATAGAGCTAGTTCAACTCTAGTGTAAAAATATTTGTACTAAGCTATAGAGCTAGTTCCACTCTAGTGTAAAATTATTTGAACTAGCTTATAGAGCTTGTTCAGCTATAGTGTAAAATTATTTGTACTAGGCTATAGAGCTAGTCCAACTCTAGAGTAAAATTATTTGAACTAGCTTATAGAGCAAGTTCAACTCTAGTGTAAAATTATTTGTACTAGGCTATAGAGCTAGTTCGAATGTAGGGTAAAATTATTTTAACTAGCTTATGGTGCTAGTTAAACTCTAGTGTAAAAATATTTGTACTAGGCTATAGAGCCAGTTCAACTCTAGTGTAAAATTATTTGTACTAGGCTATAGAGCTAGTTCAAATCTAGTGTAAAATTATTTGTACAATCTTATAGAGCTAGTTCATCTATAGTTTAAAATTATTTGAACTAGCTTATAGAGCTTGTTCAACTCTAGTGTGAAATTATTTTTACAAGCTTATAAAGCTAGGTCAACTCTACTGTAAAATTATTTGTACTAGGCTATAGAGCTAGTTCAACTGTAGTGTAAAATTATTCGTACAAGCTTATAGAGCTAGTTCAACACTTGTGTAAAATTATTCGTACAAGCTTATAGAGCTAGTTCATCTCTACTGTAAAAATTTTTGTACTAGGCTATAGAGCGAGTTCAACTCTACTGTAAATGTAGTTGAACTAGCTTATAGAGCTAGTTCAACTCTAGTGCAAAATTATTTGTACAAGCTTATAGAGCTAGTTCAACTCTAGTATGCAATTATTTGTACTAGGCTATAGAGCTAGTTCAACTCTAGTGTAAAATTATTTGTACTAGGCTATAGAGCTAGTTCAACTCTAGTGTAAAATTATTTGAACTAGCTTATAGAGCTAGTTCAACTCTAGTATAAAATTATTTGTACTAGGCAATAGAGCTAGTTTAACTCTAGTGTAAAATTATTTGAACTAGCTTATAGAGCTAGTTCAGCTATAGTGTAAAATTATTTGTACTAGGCTATAGAGCTAGTCCAACTCTAGAGTAAAATTATTTGAACTAGCTTATAGAGGAAGTTCAACTCTAGTGTAAAATTATTTGTACTAGGCTATAGAGCTAGTTCGAATCTAGGGTAAAATTATTTTAACTAGCTTATGGTGCTAGTTAAACTCTAGTGTAAAAATATTTGTACTAGGCTATAGAGCTAGTTCAACTCTAGTGTAAAATTATTTGAACTAGCTTATAGAGCTCGTTCAACTCTTGTGTAAAATTATTTGTACTAGGCTATAGAGCTAGTTCAACTCTACTGTAAAATTATTTGAACTAACTTTTAGAGCTAGTTCAACTCTATTGCAAAAAAATTTGTACTAGGCTATAGAGCTAGTTCAACACTTGCGTAAAATTATTTGTACAAGCTTATAGAGCTCGTTCAACTCTAGTGTAAAATTATTTGTACTAGGCTATAGAGCTAGTTCAACACTTGTGTAAAATTATTTGTACAAGCTTATAGAGCTAGTTCAACTCTAGTGTAAAAATATTTGTACTAGGCTATAGAGCGAGTTCAACTCTACTGTAAATGTAGTTGAACTAGCTTATAGAGCTAGTTCAACTCTAGTGCAAAATTATTTGTACAAGCTTATAGAGCTAGTTCAACTCTAGTGTGCAATTATTTGTACTAGGCTATAGAGCTAGTTCAACTCTAGTGTAAAATTATTTGTACTAGGCTATAGAGCTAGTTCAACTCTAGTGTAAAATTATTTGAACTAGCTTATAGAGCTAGTTCAACTCTAGTATAAAATTATTTGTACTAGGCAATAGAGCTAGTTTAACTCTAGTGTAAAATTATTTGAACTAGCTTATAGAGCTAGTTCAGCTATAGTGTAAAATTATTTGTACTAGGCTATAGAGCTAGTCCAACTCTAGAGTAAAATTATTTGAACTAGCTTATAGAGAAAGTTCAACTCTAGTGTAAAATTATTTGTACTAGGCTATAGAGCTAGTTCGAATCTTGGGTAAAATTATTTTAACTAGCTTATGGTGCTAGTTAAACTCTAGTGTAAAAATATTTGTACTAGGCTATAGAGCCAGTTCAACTCTAGTGTAAAATTATTTGTACTAGGCTATAGAGCTAGTTCAACTCTAGTGTAAAATTATTTGTACAAGCTTATAGAGCTAGTTCATCTCTAGTTTAAAATTATTTGAACTAACTTATAGAGCGAGTTCAACTCTAGTGTGAAATTATTTTTACAAGCTTATAAAGTTAGGTCAACTCTACTGTAAAATTATTTGTACTAGGCGATAGAGCTAGTTCAACTCTAATATAAAATTATTTATACTAGGCTATAGAGCTAGTTCAACTCTAGTGTAAAATTATTTCAACAAGCTGATAGAGCTAGTTCAACTCTAGTGTAAAAATGTTTGTACTAGTCTATAGAGCTAGTTCAACTCTAGTGTATAATTATTTGTGCTAGGCTATAGAGCTAGTTAAACTCTAGTGTAAAAATATTTGTACTAGGCTATAGAGCTAGTTCAACTCTAGTGTAAAATTATTTGAACTAGCTTATAGAGCGAGTTCAACTCTAGTGTGAAATTATTTTTACAAGCTAATAGAGCTAGTTCAACTCTAGTGTAAAAATATTTGTACTAAGCTATAGAGCTAGTTCCACTCTAGTGTAAAATTATTTGAACTAGCTTATAGAGCTTGTTCAGCTATAGTGTAAAATTATTTGTACTAGGCTATAGAGCTAGTCCAACTCTAGAGTAAAATTATTTGAACTAGCTTATAGAGCAAGTTCAACTCTAGTGTAAAATTATTTGTACTAGGCTATAGAGCTAGTTCGAATGTAGGGTAAAATTATTTTAACTAGCTTATGGTGCTAGTTAAACTCTAGTGTAAAAATATTTGTACTAGGCTATAGAGCCAGTTCAACTCTAGTGTAAAATTATTTGTACTAGGCTATAGAGCTAGTTCAAATCTAGTGTAAAATTATTTGTACAATCTTATAGAGCTAGTTCATCTATAGTTTAAAATTATTTGAACTAGCTTATAGAGCTTGTTCAACTCTAGTGTGAAATTATTTTTACAAGCTTATAAAGCTAGGTCAACTCTACTGTAAAATTATTTGTACTAGGCTATAGAGCTAGTTCAACTGTAGTGTAAAATTATTTATACTAGGCTATAGAGCTAGTTCAACTCTATTGTAAAATTATTTGTACTAGGCAATAGAGCTAGTTTAACTCTAGTGTAAAATTATTTGAACTAGCTTATAGAGCTAGTTCAGCTATAGTGTAAAATTATTTGTACTAGGCTACAGAGCTAGTCCAACTCTAGTGTAAAATTATTGTTACTAGGCTATAGAGCTAGTTCAACTCTAGTGTAAAATTATTTGAACTAGCTTATAGAGCTAGTTCAACTCTAGTATAAAATTATTTGTACTAGGCAATAGAGCTAGTTTAACTCTACTGTAAAATTATTTGAACTAGCTTATAGAGCTAGTTCAGCTATAGTGTAAAATTATTTGTACTAGGCTATAGAGCTAGTCCAACTCTAGAGTAAAATTATTTGAACTAGCTTATAGAGGAAGTTCAACTCTAGTGTAAAATTATTTGTACTAGGCTATAGAGCTAGTTCGAAGCTAGGGTAAAATTATTTTAACTAGCTTATGGTGCTAGTTAAACTCTAGTGTAAAAATATTTGTACTAGGCTATAGAGCTAGTTCAACTCTAGTGTAAAATTATTGGAACTAGCTTATAGAGCTCGTTCAACTCTAGTGTAAAATTATTTGTACTAGGCTATAGAGCTAGTTCAACTCTACTGTAAAATTATTTGAACTAGCTTTTAGAGCTAGTTCAACTCTATTGCAAAAAAATTTGTACTAGGCTATAGAGCTGGTTCAACACTTGTGTAAAATTATTTGTACAAGCTTATAGAGCTAGTTCAACTCTAGTGTAAAAATATTTGTACTAGGCTATAGAGCGAGTTCAACTCTACTGTAAATGTAGTTGAACTAGCTTATAGAGCTAGTTCAACTCTAGTGCAAAATTATTTGTACAAGCTTATAGAGCTAGTTCAACTCTAGTGTGCAATTATTTGTACTAGGCTATAGAGCTAGTTCAACTCTACTGTAAAATTATTTGAACTAGCTTTTAGAGCTAGTTCAACTCTATTGCAAAAAAATTTGTACTAGGCTATAGAGCTGGTTCAACACTTGTGTAAAATTATTTGTACAAGCTTATAGAGCTAGTTCAACTCTAGTGTAAAAATATTTGTACTAGGCTATAGAGCGAGTTCAACTCTACTGTAAATGTAGTTGAACTAGCTTATAGAGCTAGTTCAACTCTAGTGCAAAATTATTTGTACAAGCTTATAGAGCTAGTTCAACTCTAGTGTGCAATTATTTGTACTAGGCTATAGAGCTAGTTCAACTCTAGTGTAAAATTATTTGTACTAGGCTATAGAGCTAGTTCAACTCTAGTGTAAAATTATTTGAACTAGCTTATAGAGCTAGTTCAACTCTAGTATAAAATTATTTGTACTAGGCAATAGAGCTAGTTTAACTCTAGTGTAAAATTATTTGAACTAGCTTATAGAGCTAGTTCAGCTATAGTGTAAAATTATTTGTACTAGGCTATAGAGCTAGTCCAACTCTAGAGTAAAATTATTTGAACTAGCTTATAGAGAAAGTTCAACTCTAGTGTAAAATTATTTGTACTAGGCTATAGAGCTAGTTCGAATCTTGGGTAAAATTATTTTAACTAGCTTATGGTGCTAGTTAAACTCTAGTGTAAAAATATTAGTACTAGGCTATAGAGCCAGTTCAACTCTAGTGTAAAATTATTTGTACTAGGCTATAGAGCTAGTTCAACTCTAGTGTAAAATTATTTGTACAAGCTTATAGAGCTAGTTCAACTCTAGGGTGAAATTTATTGTACTAGGCTATAGAGCTATTTCAACTCTAGTGTAAAATTATTTGAACTAGCTTATAGAGCGAGTTCAACTCTAGTGTGAAATTATTTTTACAAGCTTATAAAGTTAGGTCAACTCTACTGTAAAATTATTTGTACTAGGCTATAGAGCTAGTTCAACTCTAGTGTAAAATTATTTATACTAGGCTATAGAGCTAGTTCAACTCTAGTGTAAAATTATTTCAACAAGCTGATAGAGCTAGTTCAACTCTAGTGTAAAAATATTTGTACTAGTCTATAGAGCTAGTTCAACTCTAGTGTATAATTATTTGTGCTAGGCTATAGAGCTAGTTAAACTCTAGTGTAAAAATATTTGTACTAGGCTATAGAGCTAGTTCAACTCTAGTGTAAAATTATTTGAACTAGCTTATAGAGCGAGTTAAACTCTAGTGTGAAATTATTTTTACAAGCTAATAGAGCTAGTTCAACTCTAGTGTAAAAATATTTGTACTAAGCTATAGAGCTAGTTCCACTCTAGTGTAAAATTATTTGAACTAGCTTATAGAGCTTGTTCAGCTATAGTGTAAAATTATTTGTACTAGGCTATAGAGCTAGTCCAACTCTAGAGTAAAATTATTTGAACTAGCTTATAGAGCAAGTTCAACTCTAGTGTAAAATTATTTGTACTAGGCTATAGAGCTAGTTCGAATGTAGGGTAAAATTATTTTAACTAGCTTATGGTGCTAGTTAAACTCTAGTGTAAAAATATTTGTACTAGGCTATAGAGCCAGTTCAACTCTAGTGTAAAATTATTTGTACTAGGCTATAGAGCTAGTTCAAATCTAGTGTAAAATTATTTGTACAATCTTATAGAGCTAGTTCATCTATAGTTTAAAATTATTTGAACTAGCTTATAGAGCTTGTTCAACTCTAGTGTGAAATTATTTTTACAAGCTTATAAAGCTAGGTCAACTCTACTGTAAAATTATTTGTACTAGGCTATAGAGCTAGTTCAACTGTAGTGTAAAATTATTTATACTAGGCTATAGAGCTAGTTCAACTCTAGTGTAAAATTATTTGTACTAGGCTATAGAGCTAGTTCAACTGTAGTGTAAAATTATTTGAACTAGCTTATAGAGCTAGTTCAGCTCTAGTATAAAATTATTTGTACTAGGCAATAGAGCTAGTTTAACTCTAGTGTAAAATTATTTGAACTAGCTTATAGAGCTAGTTCAGCTATAGTGTAAAATTATTTGTACTAGGCTATAGAGCTAGTCCAACTCTAGAGTAAAATTATTTGAACTAGCTTATAGAGAAAGTTCAACTCTAGTGTAAAATTATTTGTACTAGGCTATAGAGCAAGTTCGAATCTTGGGTAAAATTATTTTAACTAGCTTATGGTGCTTGTTAAACTCTAGTGTAAAAATATTTGTACTAGGCTATAGAGCCAGTTCAACTCTAGTGTCAAATTATTTGTACAACTCTATAGAGCTAGTTCAACTCTAGTGTAAAATTATTTATACTAGGCTATAGAGCTAGTTCAACTCTAGTGTAAAATTATTTCAACAAGCTGATAGAGCTAGTTCAACTCTAGTGTAAAAATATTTGTACTAGTCTATAGAGCTAGTTCAACTCTAGTGTATAATTATTTGTACTAGGCTATAGAGCTAGTTAAACTCTAGTGTAAAAATATTTGTACTAGGCTATAGAGCTAGTTCAACTCTAGAGTAAAATTATTTGAACTAGCTTATAGAGCGAGTTCAACTCTAGTGTGAAATTATTTGTACTAGGCTATAGAGCGAGTTCAACTCTAGTGTAAATTTAGTTGAACTAGCTTATAGAGCTAGTTCAACTCTAGTGCAAAATTATTTGTACAAGCTTATAGAGCTAGTTCAACTCTAGTGTGCAATTATTTATACTAGGCTATAGAGCTAGTCCAACTCTAGAGTAAAATTATTTGAACTAGCTTAAAGAGCAAGTTCAACTCTAGTGTAAAATTATTTGTACTAGGCTATAGAGCTAGTTCGAATCTAGGGTAAAATTATTTTAACTAGCTTATGGTGCTAGTTAAACACTAGTCTAAAAATATTTGTACTAGGCTATAGAGCTAGTTCAACTCTACTGTAAAATTATTTGTACTAGGCTATAGAGCTAGTTTAACTCTAGTGTAAAATTATTTTTACAAACTTATAGAGCTAGTTCAACTCTAGTGTAAAATTATTTGAACTAGCTTGTAGAGCGAGTTCAAGTCTAGTGTGAAATTATTTTTACAAGCTTATAGAGCTAGTTCATCTCTAGTTTAAAATTATTTGAACTAGCTTATAGAGCGAGTTCAACTCTAGTGTGAAATTATTTTTACAAGCTTATAAAGCTAGGTCAACTCTACTCTAAAATTATTTGTACTAGGCTATAGAGCTAGTTCAACTCTAGTGTAAAAATATTTGTACTAAGCTATAGAGCTAGTTCAACTCTAGTGTAAAATTATTTCAACAAGCTGATAGAGCTAGTTCAACTCTAGTGTAAAAATATTTGTACTAGTCTATAGAGCTAGTTCAACTCTAGTGTAAAATTATTTGTACTAGTCTATAGAGCTAGTTAAACTCTAGTGTAAAAATATTTGTACTAGGCTATAGAGCGAGTTCAACTCTAGTGTAAATTTAGTTGAAGTAGCTTATAGAGCTAGTTCAACTCTAGTGCAAAATTATTTGTACAAGCTTATAGAGCTAGTTCAACTCTAGTGTGCAATTATTTGTACTAGGCTATAGAGCTAGTTCAACTCTAGTGTAAAATTATTTGTACTAGGCTATAGAGCTAGTTCAAATCTAGTGTAAAATTATTTCAACAAGCTGATAGAGCTAGTTCAACTCTAGTGTAAAAATATTTGTACTAGTCTATAGAGCTAGTTCAACACTAGTGTAAAATTATTTGTACCAGGCTATAGAGCTAGTTAAACTCTAGTGTAAAAATATTTGTACTAGGCTATAGAGCTAGTTCAACTCTAGTGTAAAATTATTTGACCTAGCTTATAGAGCGAGTTCAACTCCACTTTGAAATTATTTTTACAACCTTATAGAGCTAGTTCAACTCTAGTGTAAAAATATTTGTACTAAGCTATAGAGCTAGTTCCACTCTAGTGTAAAATTATTTGAACTAGCTTATAGAGCTAGTTCAACTCTAGTGTAAAATTATTTTTATTAGGCTATAAAGCTAGTTCAACTCTACTGTAAAATTATTTGAACTAGGTTTTAGAGCTAGTTCAACTCTATTGCAAAAAAAAATTTACTAGGCTATAGAGCTAGTTCAACACTTGTGTAAAATTATTCGTACAAGCTTATAGAGCTAGTTCAACTCTAGTGTAAAAATATTTTTACTAGGCTATAGAGCGAGTTCAACTCTACTGTAAATTTAGTTGAACTAGCTTATAGAGCTAGTTCAACTCTAGTGCAAAATTATTGTACAAGCTTATAGAGCTAGTTCAACTCTAGTGTGCAATTATTTGTACTAGGCTATAGAGCTAGTTCAACTCTAGTGTAAAATTATTTGTACTAGGCTATAGAGCTAGTTCAACTCTAGTGTAAAATTATTTGAACTAGCTTATAGAGCGAGTTCAACTCTAGCTTGATATTATTTTCACAAGCTTATAGAGCTAGTTCAACTCTAGTGTAAAAATATTTGTACTAAGCTATAGAGCTAGTTCCACTCTAGTGTAAAATTATTTGAACTAGCTTATAGAGCTAGTTCAACTCTAGTGTAAAATTATATTTACTAGGCTATAGAGCTAGTTTAACTCTAGTGTAAAATTATTTGTACTAGGCTATAGAGCTAGTTCAACTCTACTGTAAAATTATTTGAACTAGGTTTTAGAGCTAGTTCAACTCTATTGCAAAAAAAAATTTACTAGGCTATAGAGCTAGTTCAACACTTGTGTAAAATTATTCATACAAGCTTATAGAGCTAGTTCAACTCTAGTGTAAAAATATTTTTACTTGGCTATAGAGCGAGTTCAACTCTACTGTAAATTTAGTTGAACTAGCTTATAGAGCTAGTTCAACTCTAGTGCAAAATTATTTGTACAAGCTTATAGAGCTAGTTCAACTCTAGTGTGCAATTATTTGTACTAGGCTATAGAGCTAGTTCAACTCTAGTGTAAAATTATTTGTACTAGGCTATAGAGCTAGTTCAACTCTAGTGTAAAATTATTTGAACTAGCTTATAGAGCGAGTTCAACTCTAGCTTGATATTATTTTCACAAGCTTATAGAGCTAGTTCAACTCTAGTGTAAAAATATTTGTACTAAGCTATAGAGCTAGTTCCACTCTAGTGTAAAATTATTTGAACTAGCTTATAGAGCTAGTTCAACTCTAGTGTAAAATTATTTTTACTAGGCTATAGAGCTAGTTTAACTCTAGTGTAAAATTATTTGTACTAGGCTATAGAGCTAGTTCAACTCTACTGTAAAATTATTTGAACTAGGTTTTAGAGCTAGTTCAACTCTATTGCAAAAAAAAATTTACTAGGTTATAGAGCTAGTTCAACACTTGTGTAAAATTATTCATACAAGCTTATAGAGCTAGTTCAACTCTAGTGTAAAAATATTTTTACTAGGCTATAGAGCGAGTTCAACTCTACTATAAATTTAGTTGAACTAGCTTATAGAGCTAGTTCAACTCTAGTGCAAAATTATTTGTACAAGCTTATAGAGCTAGTTCAACTCTAGTGTGCAATTATTTGTACTAGGCCATAGAGCTAGTTCAACTCTAGTGTAAAATTATTTGAACTAGCTTAAAGAGCAAGTTCAACTCTAGTGTAAAATAATTTGTACTAGGCTATAGAGCTAGTTCGAATCTAGGGTAAAATTATTTTAACTAGCTTATGGTGCTAGTTAAACTCTAGTGTAAAAATATTTGTACTAGGCTATAGAGCTAGTTCAACTCTAGTGTAAAATTATTTGAACTAGCTTATAGAGCGAGTTCAACTCTAGTGTGAAATTATTTGTACTAGGCTATAGAGCGAGTTCAACTCTAGTGTAAATTTAGTTGAACTAGCTTATAGAGCTAGTTCAACTCTAGTGCAAAATTATTTGTACAAGCTTATAGAGCTAGTTCAACTCTAGTGTGCAATTATTTATACTAGGCTATAGAGCTAGTCCAACTCTAGAGTAAAATTATTTGAACTAGCTTAAAGAGCAAGTTCAACTCTAGTGTAAAATTATTTGTACTAGGCTATAGAGCTAGTTCGAATCTAGGGTAAAATTATTTTAACTAGCTTATGGTGCTAGTTAAACTCTAGTGTAAAAATATTTCTACTAGGCTATAGAGCTATTTCAACTCTACTGTAAAATTATTTGTACTAGGCTATAGAGCTAGTTTAACTCTAGTGTAAAATTATTTTTACAAACTTATAGAGCTAGTTCAACTCTAGTGTAAAATTATTTGAACTAGCTTGTAGAGCGAGTTCAAGTCTAGTGTGAAATTATTTTTACAAGCTTATAGAGCTAGTTCATCTCTAGTTTAAAATTATTTGAACTAGCTTATAGAGCGAGTTCAACTCTAGTGTGAAATTATTTTTACAAGCTTATAAAGCTAGGTCAACTCTACTCTAAAATTATTTGTACTAGGCTATAGAGCTAGTTCAACTCTAGTGTAAAAATATTTGTACTAAGCTATAGAGCTAGTTCAACTCTAGTGTAAAATTATTTCAACAAGCTGATAGAGCTAGTTCAACTCTAGTGTAAAAATATTTGTACTAGTCTCTAGAGCTAGTTCAACTCTAGTGTAAAATTATTTGTACTAGTCTATAGAGCTAGTTAAACTCTAGTGTAAAAATATTTGTACTAGGCTATAGAGCGAGTTCAACTCTAGTGTAAATTTAGTTGAAGTAGCTTATAGAGCTAGTTCAACTCTAGTGCAAAATTATTTGTACAAGCTTATAGAGCTAGTTCAACTCTAGTGTGCAATTATTTGTACTAGGCTATAGAGCTAGTTCAACTCTAGTGTAAAATTATTTATACTAGGCTATAGAGCTAGTTCAAATCTAGTGTAAAATTATTTCAACAAGCTGATAGAGCTAGTTCAACTCTAGTGTAAAAATATTTGTACTAGTCTATAGAGCTAGTTCAACACTAGTGTAAAATTATTTGTACCAGGCTATAGAGCTAGTTAAACTCTAGTGTAAAAATATTTGTACTAGGCTATAGAGCTAGTTCAACTCTAGTGTAAAATTATTTGAACTAGCTTATAGAGCGAGTTCAACTCCACTTTGAAATTATTTTTACAAGCTTATAGAGCTAGTTCAACTCTAGTGTAAAAATATTTGTACTAAGCTATAGAGCTAGTTCCACTCTAGTGTAAAATTATTTGAACTAGCTTATAGAGCGAGTTCAACTCCACTTTGAAATTATTTTTACAAGCTTATAGAGCTAGTTCAACTCTAGTGTAAAAATATTTGTACTAAGCTATAGAGCTAGTTCGACTCTAGTGTAAAATTATTTGAACTAGCTTATAGAGCTAGTTCAACTCTAGTGTAAAATTATTTTTATTAGGCTATAGAGCTAGTTTAACTCTAGTGTAAAATTATTTGTACTAGGCTATAAAGCTAGTTCAACTCTACTGTAAAATTATTTGAACTAGGTTTTAGAGCTAGTTCAACTCTATTGCAAAAAAAAATTTACTAGGCTATAGAGCTAGTTTAACACTTGTGTAAAATTATTAGTACAAGCTTATAGAGCTAGTTCAACTCTAGTGTAAAAATATTTTTACTAGGCTATAGAGCGAGTTCAACTCTACTGTAAATTTAGTTGAACTAGCTTATAGAGCTAGTTCAACTCTAGTGCAAAATTATTTGTACAAGCTTATAGAGCTAGTTCAACTCTAGTGTGCAATTATTTGTACTAGGCTATAGAGCTAGTTCAACTCTAGTGTAAAATTATTTGTACTAGGCTATAGAGCTAGTTCAACTCTAGTGTAAAATTATTTGAACTAGCTTATAGAGCGAGTTCAACTCTAGCTTGATATTATTTTCACAAGCTTATAGAGCTAGTTCAACTCTAGTGTAAAAATATTTTTACTAAGCTATAGAGCTAGTTCCACTCTAGTGTAAAATTATTTGAACTAGCTTATAGAGCTAGTTCAACTCTAGTGTAAAATTATTTTTACTAGGCTATAGAGCTAGTTTAACTCTAGTGTAAAATTATTTGTACTAGGCTATAGAGCTAGTTCAACTCTACTGTAAAATTATTTGAACTAGGTTTTAGAGCTAGTTCAACTCTATTGCAAAAAAAAATTTACTAGGCTATAGAGCTAGTTCTATACTTGTGTAAAATTATTCATACAAGCTTATAGAGCTAGTTCAACTCTAGTGTAAAAATATTTTTACTAGGCTATAGAGCGAGTTCAACTCTACTATAAATTTAGTTGAACTAGCTTATAGAGCTAGTTCAACTCTAGTGCAAAATTATTTGTACAAGCTTATAGAGCTAGTTCAACTCTAGTGTGCAATTATTTGTACTAGGCCATAGAGCTAGTTCAACTCTAGTGTAAAATTATTTGAACTAGCTTAAAGAGCAAGTTCAACTCTAGTGTAAAATAATTTGTACTAGGCTATAGAGCTAGTTCGAATCTAGGGTAAAATTATTTTAACTAGCTTATGGTGCTAGTTAAACTCTAGTGTAAAAATATTTGTACTAGGCTATAGAGCTAGTTCAACTCTACTGTAAAGTTATTTGTACTAGGCTATAGAGCTAGTTTAACTCTAGTGTAAAATTATTTTTACAAACTTATAGAGCTAGTTCAACTCTAGTGTAAAATTATTTGAACTAGCTTGTAGAGCGAGTTCAAGTCTAGTGTGAAATTATTTTTACAAGCTTATAGAGCTAGTTCATCTCTAGTTTAAAATTATTTGAACTAGCTTATAGAGCGAGTTCAACTCTAGTGTGAAATTATTTTTACAAGCTTATAAAGCTAGGTCAACTCTACTCTAAAATTATTTGTACTAGGCTATAGAGCTAGTTCAACTCTAGTGTAAAAATATTTGTACTAAGCTATAGAGCTAGTTCAACTCTAGTGTAAAATTATTTCAACAAGCTGATAGAGCTGGTTCAACTCTAGTGTAAAAATATCTGTACTAGTCTATAGAGCTAGTTCAACCCTAGTGTAAAATTATTTGTACTAGTCTATAGAGCTAGTTAAACTCTAGTGTAAAAATATTTGTGCTAGGCTATAGAGCGGTTCAACTCTAATGTAAATTTAGTTGAACTAGCTTATAGAGCTAGTTCAACTCCAGTGCAAAATTATTTGTACAAGCTTATAGAGCTAGTTCAACTCTAGTGTGCAATTAATTGTTCTAGGCTATAGAGCTAGTTCAACTCTAGTGTAAAATTATTTGTACTAGGCTATAGAGCTAGTTCAACTCTAGTGTAAAAATAATTGTACTAGTCTATAGAGCTAGTTCAACACTAGTGTAAAATTATTTGTACTAGGCTATAGAGCTAGTTAAACTCTAGTGTAAAAATATTTGTACTAGGCTATAGAGCTAGTTCAACTCTAGTGTAAAATTATTTGAACTAGCTTATAGAGCGAGTTCAACTCCACTTTGAAATTATTTTTACAAGCTTATAGAGCTAGTTCAACTCTAGTGTAAAAATATTTGTACTAAGCTATAGAGCTAGTTCCACTCTAGTGTAAAATTATTTGAACTAGCTTAAAGAGCTAGTTCAACTCTAGTGTAAAATTATTTTTATTAGGCTATAGAGCTAGTTTAACTCTAGTGTAAAATTATTTGTACTAGGCTATAGAGCTAGTTCAACTCTACTGTAAAATTATTTGAACTAGGTTTTAGAGCTAGTTCAACTCTATTGCAAAAAAAAAATTACTAGGCTATGGACCTAGTTCAACACTTGTGTAAATTTATTCGTACAAGCTTATAGAGCTAGTTCGACTCTAGTGTAAAAATATTTTTACTAGGCTATAGAGCGAGTTCAACTCTACTGTAAATTTAGTTGAACTAGCTTATAGAGCTAGTTCAACTCTAGTGCAAAATTATTTGTACAAGCTTATAGAGCTAGTTCAACTCTAGTGCGCAATTATTTGTACTAGGCTATAGAGCTAGTTCAACTCTAGTGTAAAATTATTTGTACTAGGCTATAGAGCTATTTCAACTCTAGTGTAAAATTATTTGAACTAGCTTATAGAGCTAGTTCAACTCTAGTATAAAATTATTTGTACTAGGCAATAGAGCTAGTTTAACTCTAGTGTAAAATTATGTCAACTAGCTTATAGAGCTAGTTCAGCTATAGTGTAAAATTATTTGTACTAGGCTATAGAGCTAGTCCAACTCTAGAGTAAAATTATTTGAACTAGCTTATAGAGCAAGTTCAACTCTAGTGTAAAATTATTTGTACTAGGCTATAGAGCTAGTTCAAATCTAGGGCAAAATTATTTTAACTAGCTTATGGTGCTAGTTAAACTCTAGTGTAAAAATATTTGTACTAGGCTATAGAGCTAGTTCAACTCTAGTGTAAAATTATTTGTACTAGGCTATAGAGCTAGTTCAACTCTAGTGTAAAATTATTTGTACAAGCTTATAGAGCTAGTTCATCTCTAGTTTAAAATTATTTGAACTAGCTTATAGAGCGAGTTCAACTCTAATGTGAAATTATTTTTACAAGCTTATAAAGCTAGGTCAACTCTACTGTAAAATTATTTGTACTAGGCTATAGAGCTAGTTCAACTCTAGTGTAAAATTATTTGTACTAGGCTATAGAGCTAGTTCAAATCTAGTGTAAAATTATTTTAACAAGCTGATAGAGCTAGTTCAACTCTAGTGTAAAAATATTTGTACTAGTCTATAGAGCTAGTTAACCTCTAGTGTAAAAATATTTGTACTAGGCTATAGAGCTAGTTAAACTCTAGTGTAAAAATATTTGTACTAGGCTATAGAGCTAGTTCAACTCTAGTGCAAAATTATTTGTACAAGCTTATAGAGCTAGTTCAACTCTAGTGTGCAATTATTTGTACTAGGCTATAGAGCTAGTTCAACTCTAGTGTAAAATTATTTGTACTAGGCTATAGAGCTAGTTCAAATCTAGTGTAAAATTATTTCAACAAGCTGATAGAGCTAGTTCAACTCTAGTGTAAAAATATTTGTACTAGTCTATAGAGCTAGTTCAACTCTAGTGTAAAATTATTTGAACTAGATTATAGAGCGAGTTGAACTCTAGTTTGAAATTATTTTTACAAGCTTATAGAGCTAGTTCAACTCTAGTGTAAAAATATTTGTACTAAGCTATAGAGCTAGTTCCACTCTAGTGTAAAATAATTTGAACTAGCTTATAGAGCTAGTTCAACTCTAGTGTAAAATTATTTTTACTAGGCTATAGAGCTAGTTTAACTCTAGTGTAAAATTATTTGTACTAGGCTATAGAGCTAGTTCAAATCTACTGTAAAATTATTTGAACTAGGTTTTAGAGCTAGTTCAACTCTATTGCAAAAAAAAATTACTAGGCTATAGAGCTAGTTCAACACTTGTGTAAAATTATTCGTACAAGCTTATAGAGCTAGTTCAACTCTAGTGAAAAATATTTTTACTAGGCTATAGAGTGAGTTCAACTCTACTGTAAATTTAGTTGAACTAGTTTATAGAGCTAGTTCAACTCTAGTGCAAAATTATTTGTACAAGCTTATAGAGCAAGTTCAACTCTAGTGTGCAATTATTTGTACTAGGCTACAGAGCTAGTTCAACTCTAGTGTAAAATTATTTGTACTAGGCTATAGAGCTATTTCAACTCTAGTGTAAAATTATTTGAACTAGCTTATAGAGCTAGTTCAACTATAGTATAAAATTATTTGTACTAGGCAATAGAGCTAGTTTAACTCTAGTGTAAAATTATTTGTACTAGCTTATAGAGCTAGTTCAGCTATAGTGTAAAATTATTTGTACTAGGCTATAGAGCTAGTCCAACTCTAGAGTAAAATTATTTGAACTAGCTTATAGAGCAAGTGCAACTCTAGTGTAAAATTATTTGTACTAGGCTATAGAGCTAGTTCGAATCTAGGGCAAAATTATTTTAACTAGCTTATGGTGCTAGTTAAACTCTAGTGTAAAAATATTTGTACTAGGCTATAGAGCTAGTTCAACTCTAGTGTAAAATTATTTGTACTAGGCTATAGAGCTAGTTCAACTCTAGTGTAAAATTATTTGTACTAGGCTATAGAGCTAGTTCAACTCTAGTGTAAAATTATTTGTACAAGCTTATAGAGCTAGTTCATCTCTAGTTTAAAATTATTTGAACTAGCTTATAGAGCGAGTTCAAATCTAATGTGAAATTATTTGTACTAGGCTATAGAGCTAGTTCAACTCTAGTGTAAAAAAATTTGTACTAGGCTATAGAGCTAGTTCAAATCTAGTGTAAAATTATTTCAACAAGCTGATAGAGCTAGTTCAACTCTAGTGTAAAAATATTTGTACTAGTCTATAGAGCTAGTTAACCTCTAGTGTAAAAATATTTGTACTAGGCTATAGAGCTAGTTCAACTCTAGTGTAAAATTATTTGAACTAGCTTATAGAGCAAGTTCAACTCTAGTGTGAAATTATTTTTACAAGCTTATAGAGCTAGTACAACTCTAGTGTAAAAATATTTGTACTAAGTTATAGAGCTAGTTCCACTCTAGTGTTAAATTATTTGAACTAGCTTATAGAGCTAGTTCAACTCTAGTGTAAAATTATTTGTACTAGGCTATAGAGCTAGTTTAACTCTAGTGTATAATTATTTGTACTAGGCTATAGAGTTAGTTCAACTCTACTGTAAAATTATTTGAACTAGCTTTTAGAGCTAGTTCAACTCTATTGCAAAAAAAATTGTACTAGGCTATTGAGCTAGTTCAACACTTGTGTAAAATTATTCGTACAAGCTTATAGAGCTAGTTCAACTCCAGTGTAAAAATATTTGTACTAGGCTATAGAGCGAGTTCAACTCTACTGTAAATGTAGTTGAACTAGCTTATAGAGCTAGTTCAACTCTAGTGCAAAATTATTTGTACAAGCTTATAGAGCTAGTTCAACTCTAGTGTGCAATTATTTGTACTAGGCTATAGAGCTAGTTCAACTCTAGTGTATAATTATTTGTACTAGGCTATAGAGCTAGTTCAACTCTAGTGTAAAATTATTTGAACTAGCTTATAGAGCTAGTTCAAATCTAGTATAAAATTATTTGTACTAGGCAATAAAGCTAGTTCAACTCTAGTGTAAAATTATTTGAACTAGCTTATAGAGCTAGTTCAGCTATAGTGTAAAATTATTTGTACTAGGCTATAGAGCTAGTTCAACTCTAGAGTAAAATTATTTGAACTAGCTCATAGAGCAAGTTCAACTCTAGTGTAAAATTATTTGAACAAGGCAATAGAGCTAGTTCAACTCTAGTGTAAAATTATTTCAACAAGCTGATAGAGCTAGTTCAACTCTAGTGTAAAAATATTTGTACTAGTCTATATAGCTAGTTCAACTCTAGTGTAAAATTATTTGTACTAGTCTATAGAGCTAGTTAAACTCTAGTGTAAAAATATTTGTACTAGGCTAAAGAGCTAGTTCAACTCTAGTGTAAAATTATTTGAACTAGCTTATAGAGCGAGTTCAACTCTAGTGTGAAATTATTTTTACAACCTTATAGAGCTAGTTCTACTCTAGTGTAAAAATATTTGTACTAAGCTATAGAGCTAGTTCCACTCTAGTGTAAAATTATTTGAACTAGCTTATAGAGCTAGTTCAACTCTAGTGTGAAATTATTTTTACAACCTTATAGAGCTAGTTCAACTCTAGTGTAAAAATATTTGTACTAAGCTATAGAGCTAGTTCAACTCTAGTGTAAAATTATTTCAACAAGCTGATAGAGCTAGTTCAACTCTAGTGTAAAAATATTTGTACTAGTCTATAGAGCTAGTTTAACTCTAGTGTAAAATTATTTGTACTAGTCTATAGAGCTAGTTAAACTCTAGTGTAAAAATATTTGTACTAGGCTATAGAGCTAGTTCAACTCTAGTGTAAAATTATTTGAACTAGGTTGTAGAGCGAGTTCAACTCTAGTGTGAAATTATTTTTACAACCTTATAGAGCTAGTTCAACTCTAGTGTAAAAATATTTGTACTATGCTATAGAGCTAGTTCCACTCTAGTGTAAAATTATTTGAACTAGCTTATAGAGCTAGTTCAACTCTAGTGTAAATTAGTACTAGGCTATAGAGCTAGTTTAACTCTAGTGTAAAATTATTTGTACTAGGCTAGAGAGCTAGTTCAACTCTACTGTACAATTATTTGAACTAGCTATTAGAGCTAGTTCAACTCTATTGCAAAAAAATTGTACTAGGCTATAGAGCTAGTTCAACACTTGTGTAAAATTATTCGTACAAGCTTATAGAGCTAGTTCAACTCTAGTGTAAAATTATTTGTACTAGGCTATAGAGCGAGTTCAACTCTAGTGTCAATTTAGTTGAACTAGCTTATAGAGCTAGTTCAACTCTAGTGCAAAATTATTTGTACAAGCTTATAGAGCTAGTTCAACTCTAGTGTGCAATTATTTGTACAAGGCTATAGAGCTATTTTAACTCTAGTGTAAAATTATTTGTACTAGGCTATAGAGCTAGTTCAACTCTAGTGTAAAATTATTTGAACTAGCTTATAGAGCTAGTTCAAATCTAGTATAAAATTATTTGTACTAGGCAATAGAGCTAGTTCAACTCTAGCGTAAAATTATTTGTACTAGGCTATAGAGCTAGTTCAACTCTAGTGTAAAATTATTTCAACAAGCTGATAGAGCTAGTTCAACTCTAGTGTAAAAATATTTGTACTAGTCTATAGAGCTAGTTCAACTCTAGTGTAAAATTATTTGTACTAGTCAAAAGAGCTAGTTAAACTCTAGTATAAAAATATTTGTACTAGGCTATAGAGATAGTTCAACTCTAGTGTAAAATTATTTGAACTAGCTTATAGATCGAGTTCAACTCTAGTGTGAAATTATTTTTACAAGCTTATAGAGCTAGTTCAACTCTAGTGTAAAAATATTTGTACTAAGCTATAGAGCTAGTTCCACTCTAGTGTAAAATTATTTGAACTAGCTTATAGAGCGATTTCAACTCTAGTGTGAAATTATTTTTACAACCTTATAGAGCTAGTTCTACTCTAGTGTAAAAATATTTGTACTAAGCTATAGAGCTAGTTCCAGTCTAGTGTAAAATTATTTGAACTAGCTTATAGAGCTAGTTCAACTCTAGTGTAAAAATATTTGTACTAGTCTATAGAGCTAGTTCAACTCTAGTGTAAAATTATTTGTACTAGGCTATAGAGCTAGTTCAACTCTAGTGTAAAATTATTTGTACTAGGCTATAGAGCTAGTTCAACTCTAGTGTAAAATTATTTGTACAAGCTTATAGAGCTAGTTCATCTCTAGTTTAAAATTATTTGAACTAGCTTATAGAGCGAGTTCAACTCTAATGTGAAATTATTTGTACTAGGCTATAGAGCTAGTTCAACTCTAGTGTAAAAATTTTTGTACTAGGCTATAGAGCTAGTTCAAATCTAGTGTAAAATTATTTCAACAAGCTGATAGAGCTAGTTCAACTCTAGTGTAAAAATATTTGTACTAGTCTATAGAGCTAGTTAACCTCTAGTGTAAAAATATTTGTACTAGGCTATAGAGCTAGTTCAACTCTAGTGTGAAATTATTTGAACTAGCTTATAGAGCGAGTTCAACTCTAGTGAATTATTTTTACAAGCTTATAGAGCTAGTACAACTCTAGTGTAAATATATTTGTACTAAGCTATAGAGCTAGTTCCACTCTAGTGTTAAATTATTTGAACTAGCTTATAGAGCTAGTTCAACTCTAGTGTAAAATTATTTGTACTAGGCTATAGAGCTAGTTTAACTCTAGTGTATAATTATTTGTACTAGGCTATAGAGTTAGTTCAACTCTACTGTAAAATTATTTGAACTAGCTTTTAGAGCTAGTTCAACTCTATTGCAAAAAAAATTTTACTAGGCTATTGAGCTAGTTCAACACTTGTGTAAAATTATTCGTACAAGCTTATAGAGCTAGTTCAACTCCAGTGTAAAAATATTTGTACTAGGCTATAGAGCGAGTTCAACTCTACTGTAAATGTAGTTGAACTAGCTTATAGAGCTAGTTCAACTCTAGTGCAAAATTATTTGTACAAGCTTATAGAGCTAGTTCAACTCTAGTGTGCAATTATTTGTACTAGGCTATAGAGCTAGTTCAACTCTAGTGTATAATTATTTGTACTAGGCTATAGAGCTAGTTCAACTCTAGTGTAAAATTATTTGAACTAGCTTATAGAGCAAGTTCAAATCTAGTATAAAATTATTTGTACTAGGCAATAAAGCTAGTTCAACTCTAGTGTAAAATTATTTGAACTAGCTTATAGAGCTAGTTCAGCTATAGTGTAAAATTATTTGTACTAGGCTATAGAGCTAGTTCAACTCTAGTGTAAAATTATTTGAACTAGCTTATAGAGCGAGTTCAACTCTAGTGTGAAATTATTTTTACAACCTTATAGAGCTAGTTCAACTCTAGTGTAAAAATATTTGTACTAAGCTATAGAGCTAGTTCCACTCTAGTGTAAAATTATTTGAACTTGCTTATAGAGCTAGTTCAACTCTAGTGTAAATTTGTACTAGGCTATAGAGCTAGTTTAACTCTAGTGTAAAATTATTTGTACTAGGCTATAGAGCTAGTTCAACTCTACTGTACAATTATTTGAACTAGCTATTAGAGCTAGTTCAACTCTATTGCAAAAAAATTGTACTAGGCTATAGAGCTAGTTCAACACTTGTGTAAAATTATTCGTACAAGCTTATAGAGCTAGTTCAACTCTAGTGTAAAATTATTTGTACTAGGCTATAGAGCGAGTTCAACTCTAGTGTCAATTTAGTTGAACTAGCTTATAGAGCTAGTTCAACTCTAGTGCAAAATTATTTGTACAAGCTTATAGAGCTAGTTCAACTCTAGTGTGCAATTATTTGTACAAGGCTATAGAGCTATTTTAACTCTAGTGTAAAATTATTTGTACTAGGCTATAGAGCTAGTTCAACTCTAGTGTAAAATTATTTGAACTAGCTTATAGAGCTAGTTCAAATCTAGTATAAAATTATTTGTACTAGGCAATAGAGCTAGTTCAACTCTAGCGTAAAATTATTTATACTAGGCTATAGAGCTAGTTCAACTCTAGTGTAAAATTATTTCAACAAGCTGATAGAGCTAGTTCAACTCTAGTGTAAAAATATTTGTACTAGTCTATAGAGCTAGTTCAACTCTAGTGTAAAATTATTTGTACTAGTCAAAAGAGCTAGTTAAACTCTAGTATAAAAATATTTGTACTAGGCTATAGAGATAGTTCAACTCTAGTGTAAAATTATTTGAACTAGCTTATAGATCGAGTTCAACTCTAGTGTGAAATTATTTTTACAAGCTTATAGAGCTAGTTCAACTCTAGTGTAAAAATATTTGTACTAAGCTATAGAGCTAGTTCCACTCTAGTGTAAAATTATTTGAACTAGCTTATAGAGCGATTTCAACTCTAGTGTGAAATTATTTTTACAACCTTATAGAGCTAGTTCTACTCTAGTGTAAAAATATTTGTACTAAGCTATAGAGCTAGTTCCAGTCTAGTGTAAAATTATTTGAACTAGCTTATAGAGCTAGTTCAACTCTAGTGTAAAAATATTTGTACTAGTCTATAGAGCTAGTTTAACTCTAGTGTAAAATCATTTGTACTAGTCTATAGAGCTAGTTAAACTCTAGTGTAAAAATATTTGTACTAGGCTATAGAGCTAGTTCAACTCTAGTGTAAAATTATTTGAACTAGCTGATAGAGCGAGTTCAACTCTAGTGTGAAATTATTTTTACAACCTTATAGAGCTAGTTCAACTCTAGTGTAAAAATATTTGTACTAAGCTATAGAGCTAGTTCCACTCTAGTGTAAAATTATTTGAACTAGCTTATAGAGCTAGTTCAACTCTAGTGTAAAAATATTTGTACTAGGCTATAGAGCTAGTTTAACTCTAGTGTAAAATCATTTGTATTAGGCTATAGAGCTAGTTCAACTCTACTGTAAAATTATTTGAACTAGCTTTTAGAACTAGTTCAACTCTATTGCAAAAAAATTGTAGTAGGCTATAGAGCTAGTTCAACACTTGTGTAAAATTATTCGTACAAGCTTATAGAGCTAGTTCAACTCTAGTGTAAAATTATTTGTACTAGGCTATAGAGCGAGTTCAACTCTAGTGTCAATTTAGTTGAACTAGCTTATAGAGCTAGTTCAACTCTAGTGCAAAATTATTTGTACAAGCTTATAGAGCTAGTTCAACTCTAGTGTGCAATTATTTGTACAAGGCTATAGAGCTATTTTAACTCTAGTGTAAAATTATTTGTACTAGTCTATAGAGCTAGTTAAACTCTAGCGTAAAAATATTTGTACTAGGCTAAAGAGCTAGTTCAACTCTAGTGTAAAATTATTTGAACTAGCTTATAGAGCGAGTTCAACTCTAGTGTGAAATTATTTTCACAACCTTATAGAGCTAGTTCTACTCTAGTGTAAAAATATTTGTACTAAGCTATAGAGCTAGTTCCACTCTAGTGTAAAATTATTTGAACTAGCTTATAGAGCTAGTTCAACTCTAGTGTGAAATTATTTTTACAACCTTATAGAGCTAGTTCAACTCTAGTGTAAAAATATTTGTACTAAGCTATAGAGCTAGTTCAACTCTAGTGTAAAATTATTTCAACAAGCTGATAGAGCTAGTTCAACTCTAGTGTAAAAATATTTGTACTAGTCTATAGAGCTAGTTTAACTCTAGTGTAAAATTATTTGTACTAGTCTATAGAGCTAGTTAAACTCTAGTGTAAAAATATTTGTACTAGGCTATAGAGCTAGTTCAACTCTAGTGTAAAATTATTTGAACTAGCTTATAGAGCGAGTTCAACTCTAGTGTGAAATTATTTTTACAACCTTATAGAGCTAGTTCAACTCTAGTGTAAAAATATTTGTACTAAGCTATAGAGCTAGTTCCACTCTAGTGTAAAATTATTTGAACTTGCTTATAGAGCTAGTTCAACTCTAGTGTAAATTTGTACTAGGCTATAGAGCTAGTTTAACTCTAGTGTAAAATTATTTGTACTAGGCTATAGAGCTAGTTCAACTCTACTGTACAATTATTTGAACTAGCTATTAGAGCTAGTTCAACTCTATTGCAAAAAAATTGTACTAGGCTATAGAGCTAGTTCAACACTTGTGTAAAATTATTCGTACAAGCTTATAGAGCTAGTTCAACTCTAGTGTAAAATTATTTGTACTAGGCTATAGAGCGAGTTCAACTCTAGTGTCAATTTAGTTGAACTAGCTTATAGAGCTAGTTCAACTCTAGTGCAAAATTATTTGTACAAGCTTATAGAGCTAGTTCAACTCTAGTGTGCAATTATTTGTACAAGGCTATAGAGCTATTTTAACTCTAGTGTAAAATTATTTGTACTAGGCTATAGAGCTAGTTCAACTCTAGTGTAAAATTATTTGAACTAGCTTATAGAGCTAGTTCAAATCTAGTATAAAATTATTTGTACTAGGCAATAGAGCTAGTTCAACTCTAGCGTAAAATTATTTGTACTAGGCTATAGAGCTAGTTCAACTCTAGTGTAAAATTATTTCAACAAGCTGATAGAGCTAGTTCAACTCTAGTGTAAAAATATTTGTACTAGTCTATAGAGCTAGTTCAACTCTAGTGTAAAATTATTTGTACTAGTCAAAAGAGCTAGTTAAACTCTAGTATAAAAATATTTGTACTAGGCTATAGAGATAGTTCAACTCTAGTGTAAAATTATTTGAACTAGCTTATAGATCGAGTTCAACTCTAGTGTGAAATTATTTTTACAAGCTTATAGAGCTAGTTCAACTCTAGTGTAAAAATATTTGTACTAAGCTATAGAGCTAGTTCCACTCTAGTGTAAAATTATTTGAACTAGCTTATAGAGCGATTTCAACTCTAGTGTGAAATTATTTTTACAACCTTATAGAGCTAGTTCTACTCTAGTGTAAAAATATTTGTACTAAGCTATAGAGCTAGTTCCAGTCTAGTGTAAAATTATTTGAACTAGCTTATAGAGCTAGTTCAACTCTAGTGTAAAAATATTTGTACTAGTCTATAGAGCTAGTTTAACTCTAGTGTAAAATCATTTGTACTAGTCTATAGAGCTAGTTAAACTCTAGTGTAAAAATATTTGTACTAGGCTATAGAGCTAGTTCAACTCTAGTGTAAAATTATTTGAACTAGCTTATAGAGCGAGTTCAACTCTAGTGTGAAATTATTTTTACAACCTTATAGAGCTAGTTCAACTCTAGTGTAAAAATATTTGTACTAAGCTATAGAGCTAGTTCCACTCTAGTGTAAAATTATTTGAACTAGCTTATAGAGCTAGTTCAACTCTAGTGTAAAAATATTTGTACTAGGCTATAGAGCTAGTTTAACTCTAGTGTAAAATCATTTGTATTAGGCTATAGAGCTAGTTCAACTCTACTGTAAAATTATTTGAACTAGCTTTTAGAGCTAGTTCAACTCTATTGCAAAAAAATTGTACTAGGCTATAGAGCTAGTTCAACACTTGTGTAAAATTATTCGTACAAGCTTATAGAGCTAGTTCAACTCTAGTGTAAAATTATTTGTACTAGGCTATAGAGCGAGTTCAACTCTAGTGTCAATTTAGTTGAACTAGCTTATAGAGCTAGTTCAACTCTAGTGCAAAATTATTTGTACAAGCTTATAGAGCTAGTTCAACTCTAGTGTGCAATTATTTGTACAAGGCTATAGAGCTATTTTAACTCTAGTGTAAAATTATTTGTACTAGTCTATAGAGCTAGTTAAACTCTAGCGTAAAAATATTTGTACTAGGCTAAAGAGCTAGTTCAACTCTAGTGTAAAATTATTTGAACTAGCTTATAGAGCGAGTTCAACTCTAGTGTGAAATTATTTTCACAACCTTATAGAGCTAGTTCTACTCTAGTGTAAAAATATTTGTACTAAGCTATAGAGCTAGTTCCACTCTAGTGTAAAATTATTTGAACTAGCTTATAGAGCTAGTTCAACTCTAGTGTGAAATTATTTTTACAACCTTATAGAGCTAGTTCAACTCTAGTGTAAAAATATTTGTACTAAGCTATAGAGCTAGTTCAACTCTAGTGTAAAATTATTTCAACAAGCTGATAGAGCTAGTTCAACTCTAGTGTAAAAATATTTGTACTAGTCTATAGAGCTAGTTTAACTCTAGTGTAAAATTATTTGTACTAGTCTATAGAGCTAGTTAAACTCTAGTGTAAAAATATTTGTACTAGGCTATAGAGCTAGTTCAACTCTAGTGTAAAATTATTTGAACTAGCTTATAGAGCGAGTTCAACTCTAGTGTGAAATTATTTTTACAACCTTATAGAGCTAGTTCAACTCTAGTGTAAAAATATTTGTACTAAGCTATAGAGCTAGTTCCACTCTAGTGTAAAATTATTTGAACTTGCTTATAGAGCTAGTTCAACTCTAGTGTAAATTTGTACTAGGCTATAGAGCTAGTTTAACTCTAGTGTAAAATTATTTGTACTAGGCTATAGAGCTAGTTCAACTCTACTGTACAATTATTTGAACTAGCTATTAGAGCTAGTTCAACTCTATTGCAAAAAAATTGTACTAGGCTATAGAGCTAGTTCAACACTTGTGTAAAATTATTCGTACAAGCTTATAGAGCTAGTTCAACTCTAGTGTAAAATTATTTGTACTAGGCTATAGAGCGAGTTCAACTCTAGTGTCAATTTAGTTGAACTAGCTTATAGAGCTAGTTCAACTCTAGTGCAAAATTATTTGTACAAGCTTATAGAGCTAGTTCAACTCTAGTGTGCAATTATTTGTACAAGGCTATAGAGCTATTTTAACTCTAGTGTAAAATTATTTGTACTAGGCTATAGAGCTAGTTCAACTCTAGTGTAAAATTATTTGAACTAGCTTATAGAGCTAGTTCAAATCTAGTATAAAATTATTTGTACTAGGCAATAGAGCTAGTTCAACTCTAGCGTAAAATTATTTGTACTAGGCTATAGAGCTAGTTCAACTCTAGTGTAAAATTATTTCAACAAGCTGATAGAGCTAGTTCAACTCTAGTGTAAAAATATTTGTACTAGTCTATAGAGCTAGTTCAACTCTAGTGTAAATTATTTGTACTAGTCAAAAGAGCTAGTTAAACTCTAGTATAAAAATATTTGTACTAGGCTATAGAGATAGTTCAACTCTAGTGTAAAATTATTTGAACTAGCTTATAGATCGAGTTCAACTCTAGTGTGAAATTATTTTTACAAGCTTATAGAGCTAGTTCAACTCTAGTGTAAAAATATTTGTACTAAGCTATAGAGCTAGTTCCACTCTAGTGTAAAATTATTTGAACTAGCTTATAGAGCGATTTCAACTCTAGTGTGAAATTATTTTTACAACCTTATAGAGCTAGTTCTACTCTAGTGTAAAAATATTTGTACTAAGCTATAGAGCTAATTCCAGTCTAGTGTAAAATTATTTGAACTAGCTTATAGAGCTAGTTCAACTCTAGTGTAAAAATATTTGTACTAGTCTATAGAGCTAGTTTAACTCTAGTGTAAAATCATTTGTACTAGTCTATAGAGCTAGTTAAACTCTAGTGTAAAAATATTGGTACTAGGCTATAAAGCTAGTTCAACTCTAGTGTAAAATTATTTGAACTAGCTTATAGAGCGAGTTCAACTCTAGTGTGAAAATATTTTTACAACCTTATAGAGCTAGTTCAACTCTAGTGTAAAAATATTTGTACTAAGCTATAGAGCTAGTTCCACTCTAGTGTAAAATTATTTGAACTAGCTTATAGAGCTAGTTCAACTCTAGTGTAAAAATATTTGTACTAGGCTATAGAGCTAGTTTAACTCTAGTGTAAAATCATTTGTATTAGGCTATAGAGCTAGTTCAACTCTACTGTAAAATTATTTGAACTAGCTTTTAGAACTAGTTCAACTCTATTGCAAAAAAATTATAGTAGGCTATAGAGCTAGTTCAATTCTAGTGTAAAATTATTTGTACTAGGCTATAGAGCTAGTTCAACACTTGTGTAAAATTATTCGTACAAGCTTATAGAGCTAGTTCAACTCTAGTGCAAAATTATTTGTACAAGCTTATAGAGCTAGTTCAACTCTAGTGTGCAATTATTTGTACAAGGCTATAGAGCTATTTTAACTCTAGTGTAAAATTATTTGTACTAGGCTATAGAGCTAGTTCAACTCTAGTGTAAAATTATTTGAACTAGCTTATAGAGCTAGTTCAAATCTAGTACAAAATTATTTGTACTAGGCAATAGAGCTAGTTCAACTCTAGTGTAAAATTATTTGTACTTGGCTATAGAGTTAGTTCAACTCTAGTGTAAAATTATTTCAACAAGCTGATAGAGCTAGTTCAACTCTAGTGTAAAAATATTTGTACTAGTCTATAGAGCTAGTTCAACTCTAGTGTAAAATTATTTCTACTAGTCTATAGAGCTAGTTAAACTCTAGTATAAAAATATTTGTACTAGGCTATAGAGATAGTTCAACTCTAGTGTAAAATTATTTGAACTACCTTATAGAGCGAGTTCAACTCTAGTGTGAAATTATTTTTACAAGCTTATAGAGCTAGTTCAACTCTAGTGTAAAAATATTTGTACTAAGCTATAGAGCTAGTTCCACTCTAGTGTAAAATTATTTGAACTAGCTTATAGAGCTAGTTCAACTCTAGTGTAAAATTATTTGTACTAGGCTATAGAGCTAGTTTAAGTCTAGTGTAAAATTATTTGTACTAGGCTATAGAGCTAGTTCAACTCTACTGTAAAATTATTTGAACTAGCTTTTAGAGCTAGTTCAACTCTATTGCAAAAAATTTGTACTAGGCTATAGAGAAGTTCAACACTTGTGTTAAATTATTCGTACAAGCTTATAGAGCTAGTTCAACTCTAGTGTAAAAATATTTGTACTAGGCTATAGAGCGAGTTCAACTCTACCGTAAATTTAGTTGAACTAGCTTATAGAGCTAGTTCAACTCTAGTGCAAAATTATTTGTACAAGCTTATAGAGCTAGTTCAACTCTAGTGTGTAATTATTTGTACTAGGCTATAGAGCTAGTTCAACTATAGTGTAAAATTATTTGTACTAGGCTATAGAGCTAGTTCAACTCTAGTGTAAAATTATTTGAACTAGCTTATAGAGCTAGTTCAAATCTAGTATAAATTTATTTGTACTAGGCAATAGAGCTAGTTCAACTCTAGTGTAAAATTATTTGTACTAGGCTATAGAGCTAGTTCAACTCTAGTGTAAAATTATTTGTACTAGGCTATAGAGCTAGTTCAACTCTAGTGGAAAATTATTTGAACTAGCTTATAGAGCTAGTTCAACTCTAGTATAAAATTATTTGTACTAGGCAATAGAGCTAGTTCAACTCTAGTGTAAAATTATTTGTACTAGGCTATAGAGCTAGTTCAACTCTAGTGTAAAATTATTTGTATTAGGCTATAGAGCTAGTTCAACTCTAGTGTAAAATTATTTCAACAAGCTGATAGAGCTAGTTCAACTCTAGTGTAAAAATATTTATACTAGTCTATAGAGCTAGTTCAACTCTAGTGTAAAATTATTTGTACTAGTCTATAGAGCTAGTTAAACTCTAGTGTAAAAATATTTGTACTAGGCTATAGAGCTAGTTCAACTCTAGTGTAAAATTATTTGAACTAGCTTATAGAGCGAGTTCAACTCTAGTGTGAAATTATTTTTACAAGCTTATAGAGCTAGTTCAACTCTAGTGTAAAAATATTTGTACTAAGCTATAGAGCTAGTTCCACTCTAGTGTAAAATTATTTGAACTAGCTTATAGAGCTAGTTCAACTCTAGTGTAAAATTATTTGTACTAGGCTATAGAGCTAGTTTAACTCTAGTGTAAAATCATTTGTATTAGGCTATAGAGCTAGTTCAACTCTACAGTAAAATTATTTGAACTAGCTTTTAGAGCTACTTCAACTCTATTGCAAACAAATTGTAGTAGGCTATAGAGCTAGTTCAACACTTGTGTAAAATTATTCGTACAAGCTTATAGAGCTAGTTCAACTCTAGTGTAAAATTATTTGTACTAGGCTATAGAGCGAGTTCAACTCCAGTGTAAATTTAGTTGAACTAGCTTATAGAGCTAGTTCAAGTCTAGTGCAAAATTATTTGTACAAGCTTATAGAGCTAGTTCAACTCTAGTGTGCAATTATTTGTACTAGGCTATAGAGGTAGTTCAACTCTACTGTAAAATTATTTGAACTAGCTTTTAGAGCTAGTTCAACTCTATTGCAAAAAATTTGTACTAGGCTATAGAGAAGTTCAACACTTGTGTTAAATTATTCGTACAAGCTTATAGAGCTAGTTCAACTCTAGTGTAAAAATATTTGTACTAGGCTATAGAGCGAGTTCAACTCTACCGTAAATTTAGTTGAACTAGCTTATAGAGCTAGTTCAACTCTAGTGCAAATTATTTGTACAAGCTTATAGAGCTAGTTCAACTCTAGTGTGCAATTATTTGTACTAGGCTATAGAGCTAGTTCAACTATAGTGTAAAATTATTTGTACTAGGCTATAGAGCTAGTTCAACTCTAGTGTAAAATTATTTGAACTAGCTTATAGAGCTAGTTAAAATCTAGTATAAATTTATTTGTACTAGGCAATAGAGCTAGTTCAACTCTAGTGTAAAATTATTTGTACTAGGCTATAGAGCTAGTTCAACTCTAGTGTAAAATTATTTGTACTAGGCTATAGAGCTAGTTCAACTCTAGTGTAAAATTATTTGAACTAGCGTATAGAGCTAGTTCAACTCTAGTATAAAATTATTTGTACTAGGCAATAGAGCTAGTTCAACTCTAGTGTAAAATTATTTGTACTAGGCTATAGAGCTAGTTCAACTCTAGTGTAAAATTATTTGTATTAGGCTATAGAGCTAGTTCAACTCTAGTGTAAAATTATTTCAACAAGCTGATAGAGCTAATTCAACTCTAGTGTAAAAATATTTATACTAGTCTATAGAGCTAGTTCAACTCTAGTGTAAAATTATTTGTACTAGTCTATAGAGCTAGTTAAACTCTAGTGTAAAAATATTTGTACTAGGCTATAGAGCTAGTTCAACTATAGTGTAAAATTATTTGAACTAGCTTATAGAGCGAGTGTAACTCTAGTGTGAAATTATTTTTACAAGCTTATAGAGCTAGTTCAACTCTAGTGTAAAAATATTTGTACTAAGCTATAGAGCTAGTTCCACTCTAGTGTAAAATTATTTGAACTAGCTTATAGAGCTAGTACAACTCTAGTGTAAAATTATTTGTACTAGGCTATAGAGCTAGTTTAACTCTAGTGTAAAATCATTTGTATTAGGCTATAGAGCTAGTTCAACTCTACTGTAAAATTATTTGAACTAGCTTTTAGAGCTAGTTCAACTCTATTGCAAAAAAATTGTAGTAGGCTATAGAGATAGTTCAACACTTGTGTAAAATTATTCGTACAAGCTTATAGAGCTAGTTCAACTCTAGTGTAAAATTATTTGTACTAGGCTATAGAGCGAGTTCAACTCCAGTGTAAATTTAGTTGAACTAGCTTATAGAGCTAGTTCAAGTCTGGTGCAAAATTATTTGTACAAGCTTATAGAGCTAGTTCAACTCTAGTGTGCAATTATTTGTACTAGGCTATAGAGGTAGTTCAACTCTACTGTAAAATTATTTGTACTAGGCTATAGAGCTATTTCAACTCTAGTGTAAAATTATTTGAACTAGCTTATAGAGCTAGTTCAAATCTAGTATAAAATTATTTGTACTAGGCAATAGAGCTAGTTCAACTCTAGTGTAAAATTATTTGTACTAGGCTATAGAGCTAGTTCAACTCTAGTGTAAAATTATTTGTACTAGGCTATAGAGCTAGTTCAACTCTAGTGTAAAATTATTTCAACAAGCTGATAGAGCTAGTTCGACTCTAGTGTAAAAATATTTGTACTAGTCTATAGAGCTAGTTCAACTCTAGTGTAAAATTATTTGCACTAGTCTATAGAGCTAGTTAAACTCTAGTGTAAAATATTTGTACTAGGCTATAGAGCTAGTTCAACTCTAGTGTAAAATTATTTGAACTAGCTTATAGAGCTAGTTCAAATCAAGTATAAAATTATTTGTACTAGGCAATAGAGCTAGTTCAACTCCAGTGTAAAATTATTTGTACTAGGCTATAGAGCTAGTTCAACTCTAGTGTAAAATTATTTCAACAAGCTGATAGAGCTAGTTCAACTCTACCGTAAATTTAGTTGAACTAGCTTATAGAGCTAGTTCAACTCTAGTGCAAAATTATTTGTACAAGTTTATAGAGCTAGTTCAACTCTAGTGTGCAATTATTTGTACTAGGCTATAGAGCTAGTTTAATTATAGTGTAAAATTATTCGTACTAGGCTATAGAGCTAGTTCAACTCTAGTGTAAAATTATTTGAACTAGCTTATAGAGCTAGTTCAAATCTAGTATAAATTTATTTGTACTAGGCAATAGAGCTAGTTCAGCTCTAGTGTAAAATTATTTGTACTAGGCTATAGAGCTAGTTCAACTCTAGTGTAAAATTATTTGTACTAGGCTATAGAGCTAGTTCAACTCTAGTGTAAAATTATTTGAACTAGCTTATAGAGCTAGTTCAACTCTAGTATAAAATTATTTGTACTAGGCAATAGAGCTAGTTCAACTCTAGTGTAAAATTATTTGTACTAGGCTATAGAGCTAGTTCAACTCTAGTGTAAAATTATTTGTATTAGGCTATAGAGCTAGTTCAACTCTAGTGTAAAATTATTTCAACAAGCTGATAGAGCTAGTTCAACTCTAGTGTAAAACTATTGATACTAGTCTATAGAGCTAGTTCAACTCTAGTGTAAAATTATTTGTACTAGTCTATAGAGCTAGTTAAACTCTAGTGTAAAAATATTTGTACTAGGCTATAGAGCTAGTTCAACTCTAGTGTAAAATTATTTGAACTAGCTTATAGAGCGAGTTCAACTCTAGTGTGAAATTATTTTTACAATCTTATAGAGCTAGTTCAACTCTAGTGTAAAAATATTTGTACTAAGCTATAGAGCTAGTTCCACTCTAGTGTAAAATTATTTGAACTAGCTTATAGAGCTAGTTCAACTCTAGTGTAAAATTATTTGTAGTAGGCTATAGAGCTAGTTTAACTCTAGTGTAAAATCATTTGTATTAGGCTATAGAGCTAGTTCAACTCTACTGTAAAATTATTTGAACTAGCTTTTAGAGCTAGTTCAACTCTATTGCAAAAAAATTGTAGTAGGCTATAGAGCTAGTTCAACACTTGTGTAAAATTATTCCTACAAGCTTATAGAGCTAGTTCAACTCTAGTGTAAAATTATTTGTACTAGGCTATAGAGCGAGTTCAACTCCAGTGTAAATTTAGTTGAACTAGCTTATAGAGCTAGTTCAAGTCTAGTGCAAAATTATTTGTACAAGCTTATAGAGCTAGTTCAACTCTAGTGTGCAATTATTTGTACTAGGCTATAGAGGTAGTTCAACTCTAGTGTAAAATTATTTGTACTAGACTATAGAGCTAGTTCAACTCTAGTGTAAAATTATTTGAACTAGCTTATAGAGCTAGTTCAAATCTAGTATAAAATTATTTGTACTAGGCAATAGAGCTAGTTCAACTCTAGTGTAAAATTATTTGTACTAGGCTATAGAACTAGTTCAACTCTAGTGTAAAATTATTTCAACAAGCTGATAGAGCTAGTTCAACTCTAGTGTAAAAATATTTGTACTAGTCTATAGAGCTAGTTCAACTCTAGTGTAAAATTATTTGTACTAGTCTATAGAGCTAGTTAAACTCTAGTGTAAAAATATTTGTACTAGGCTATAGAGCTAGTTCAACTCTACCGTAAATTTAGTTGAACTAGCTTATAGAGCTAGTTCAACTCTAGTGCAAAATTATTTGTACAAGCTTATAGAGCTAGTTCAACTCTAGTGTGCAATTATTTGTACTAGGCTATAGAGCTAGTTTAATTATAGTGTAAAATTATTCGTACTAGGCTATAGAGCTAGTTCAACTCTAGTGTAAAATTATTTGAACTAGCTTATAGAGCTAGTTCAAATCTAGTATAAATTTATTTGTACTAGGCAATAGAGCTAGTTCAGCTCTAGTGTAAAATTATTTGTACTAGGCTATAGAGCTAGTTCAACTCTAGTGTAAAATTATTTGAACTAGCCTATAGAGCTAGTTCAAATCTAGTGTAAAATTATTTGTACTAGGCAATAGAGCTAGTTCAACTCTAGTGTAAAATTATTTGTACTAGGCTATAGAGCTAGTTCAACTCTAGTGTAAAATTATTTGTATTAGGCTATAGAGCTAGTTCAACTCTAGTGTAAAATTATTTCAACAAGCTGATAGAGCTAGTTCAACTCTAGTGTAAAAATATTGATACTAGTCTATAGAGCTAGTTCAACTCTAGTGTAAAATTATTTGTACTAGTCTATAGAGCTAGTTAAACTCTAGTGTAAAAATATTTGTACTAGGCTATAGAGCTAGTTCAAC
This sequence comes from Aegilops tauschii subsp. strangulata, assembly GCF_002575655.3. Lineage (NCBI taxonomy): Eukaryota > Viridiplantae > Streptophyta > Magnoliopsida > Poales > Poaceae > Aegilops > Aegilops tauschii. The sequence continues at coordinate 155,264,194 of NC_053039.3, forward strand.
TCTAGTGTAAAATTATTTGAACTAGCTTATAGAGCGAGTTCAACTCTAGTGTGAAATTATTTTTATAAGCTTATAGAGCTAGTTCAACTCTAGTGTAAAAATATTTGTACTAAGCTATAGAGCTAGTTCCACTCTAGTGTAAAATTATTTGAACTAGCTTATAGAGCTAGTTCAACTCTAGTGTAAAATTATTTGTACTAGGCTATAGAGCTAGTTTAACTCTAGTGTAAAATCATTTGTATTAGGCTATAGAGCTAGTTCAACTCTACTGTAAAATTATTTGAACTAGCTTTTAGAGCTAGTTCAACTCTATTGCAAAAAAATTGTAGTAGGCTATAGAGCTAGTTCAACACTTGTGTAAAATTATTCGTACAAGCTTATAGAGCTAGTTCAACTCTAGTGTAAAATTTTTTGTACTAGGCTATAGAGCGAGTTCAACTCCAGTGTAAATTTAGTTGAACTAGCTTATAGAGCTAGTTCAAGTCTAGTGCAAAATTATTTGTACAAGCTTATAAAGCTAGTTCAACTCTAGTGTGCAATTATTTGTACTAGGCTATAGAGGTAGTTCAACTCTAGTGTAAAATTATTTGTACTAGGCTATAGAGCTAGTTCAACTCTAGTGTAAAATTATTTGAACTAGCTTATAGAGCTAGTTCAAATCTAGTATAAAATTATTTGTACTAGGCAATAGAGCTAGTTCAACTCTAGTGTAAAATTATTTGTACTAGGCTATAGAGCTAGTTCAACTCTAGTGTAAAATTATTTGTACTAGGCTATAGAGCTAGTTCAACTCTAGTGTAAAATTATTTCAACAAGCTGATAGAGCTAGTTCGACTCTAGTGTAAAAATATTTGTACTAGTCTATAGAGCTAGTTCAACTCTAGTGTAAAATTATTTGTACTAGTCTATAGAGCTAGTTAAACTCTAGTGTAAAAATATTCGTACTAGGCTAGAGAGCTAGTTCAACTCTAGTGTAAAATTATTTGAACTAGCTTATAGAGCTAGTTCAAATCTAGTATAAAATTATTTGTACTAGGCAATAGAGCTAGTTCAACTCTATTGTAAAATTATTTGTACTAGGCTATAGAGCTAGTTCAACTCTAGTGTAAAATTATTTCAACAAGCTGATAGAGCTAGTTCAACTCTAGTGTAAAAATATTTGTACTAGTCTATAGAGCTAGTTCAACTCTAGTGTAAAATTATTTGTACTAGTCCATAGAGCTAGTTAAACTCTAGTGTAAAAATATTTGTACTAGGCTATAGAGCGAGTTCAACTCTACCGTAAATTTAGTTGAACTAGCTTATAGAGCTAGTTCAACTCTAGTGCAAAATTATTTGTACAAGCTTATAGAGCTAGTTCAACTCTAGTGTGCAATTATTTGTACTAGGCTATAGAGCTAGTTTAATTATAGTGTAAAATTATTCGTACTAGGCTATAGAGCTAGTTCAACTCTACTGTAAAATTATTTGAACTAGCTTATAGAGCTAGTTCAAATCTAGTATAAATTTATTTGTACTAGGCAATAGAGCTAGTTCAGCTCTAGTGTAAAATTATTTGTACTAGGCTATAGAGCTAGTTCAACTCTAGTGTAAAATTATTTGAACTAGCTTATAGAGCTAGTTCAAATCTAGTGTAAAATTATTTGTACTAGGCAATAGAGCTAGTTCAACTCTAGTGTAAAATTATTTGTACTAGGCTATAGAGCTAGTTCAACTCTAGTGTAAAATTATTTGTATTAGGCTATAGAGCTAGTTCAACTCTAGTGTAAAATTATTTCAACAAGCTGATAGAGCTAGTTCAACTCTAGTGTAAAAATATTGATACTAGTCTATAGAGCTAGTTCAACTCTAGTGTAAAATTATTTGTACTAGTCTATAGAGCTAGTTAAACTCTAGTGTAAAAATATTTGTACTAGGCTATAGAGCTAGTTCAACTCTAGTGTAAAATTATTTGAACTAGCTTATAGAGCGAGTTCAACTCTAGTGTGAAATTATTTTTATAAGCTTATAGAGCTAGTTCAACTCTAGTGTAAAAATATTTGTACTAAGCTATAGAGCTAGTTCCACTCTAGTGTAAAATTATTTGAACTAGCTTATAGAGCTAGTTCAACTCTAGTGTAAAATTATTTGTACTAGGCTATAGAGCTAGTTTAACTCTAGTGTAAAATCATTTGTATTAGGCTATAGAGCTAGTTCAACTCTACTGTAAAATTATTTGAACTAGCTTTTAGAGCTAGTTCAACTCTATTGCAAAAAAATTGTAGTAGGCTATAGAGCTAGTTCAACACTTGTGTAAAATTATTCGTACAAGCTTATAGAGCTAGTTCAACTCTAGTGTAAAATTATTTGTACTAGGCTATAGAGCGAGTTCAACTCCAGTGTAAATTTAGTTGAACTAGCTTATAGAGCTAGTTCAAGTCTAGTGCAAAATTATTTGTACAAGCTTATAGAGCTAGTTCAACTCTAGTGTGCAATTATTTGTACTAGGCTATAGAGGTTGTTCAACTCTAGTGTAAAATTATTTGTACTAGGCTATAGAGCTAGTTCAACTCTAGTGTAAAATTATTTCAACAAGCTGATAGAGCTAGTTCAACTCTAGTGTAAAAATATTTGTACTAGTCTATAGAGCTAGTTCAACTCTAGTGTAAAATTATTTGTACTAGTCTATAGAGCTAGTTAAACTCTAGTGTAAAAATATTTGTACTAGGCTATAGAGCTAGTTCAACTCTACCGTAAATTTAGTTGAACTAGCTTATAGAGCTAGTTCAACTCTAGTGCAAAATTATTTGTACAAGCTTATAGAGCTAGTTCAACTCTAGTGTGCAATTATTTATACTAGGCTATAGAGCTAGTTTAATTATAGTGTAAAATTATTCGTACTAGGCTATAGAGCTAGTTCAACTCTACTGTAAAATTATTTGAACTAGCTTATAGAGCTAGTTCAAATCTAGTATAAATTTATTTGTACTAGGCAATAGAGCTAGTTCAGCTCTAGTGTAAAATTATTTGTACTAGGCTATAGAGCTAGTTCAACTCTAGTGTAAAATTATTTGAACTAGCTTATAGAGCTAGTTCAAATCTAGTGTAAAATTATTTGTACTAGGCAATAGAGCTAGTTCAACTCTAGTGTAAAATTATTTGTACTAGGCTATAGAGCTAGTTCAACTCTAGTGTAAAATTATTTGTATTAGGCTATAGAGCTAGTTCAACTCTAGTGTAAAATTATTTCAACAAGCTGATAGAGCTAGTTCAACTCTAGTGTAAAAATATTGATACTAGTCTATAGAGCTAGTTCAACTCTAGTGTAAAATTATTTGTACTAGTCTATAGAGCTAGTTAAACTCTAGTGTAAAAATATTTGTACTAGGCTATAGAGCTAGTTCAACTCTAGTGTAAAATTATTTGAACTAGCTTATAGAGCGAGTTCAACTCTAGTGTGAAATTATTTTTATAAGCTTATAGAGCTAGTTCAACTCTAGTGTAAAAATATTTGTACTAAGCTATAGAGCTAGTTCCACTCTAGTGTAAAATTATTTGAACTAGCTTATAGAGCTAGTTAAACTCTAGTGTAAAATTATTTGTACTAGGCTATAGAGCTAGTTTAACTCTAGTGTAAAATCATTTGTATTAGGCTATAGAGCTAGTTCAACTCTACTGTAAAATTATTTGAACTAGCTTTTAGAGCTAGTTCAACTCTATTGCAAAAAAATTGTAGTAGGCTATAGAGCTAGTTCAACACTTGTGTAAAATTATTCGTACTAGTCTATAGAGCTAGTTAAACTCTAGTGTAAAAATATTCGTACTAGGCTAGAGAGCTAGTTCAACTCTAGTGTAAAATTATTTGAACTAGCTTATAGAGCGAGTTCAACTCTAGTGTGAAATTATTTTTATAAGCTTATAGAGCTAGTTCAACTCTAGTGTAAAATTATTTGTACTAGGCTATAGAGCTAGTTCAACTCTAGTGTAAAATTATTTGAACTAGCTTATAGAGCTAGTTCAAATCTAGTATAAAATTATTTGTACTAGGCAATAGAGCTAGTTCAACTCTAGTGTAAAATTATTTGTACTAGGCTATAGAGCTAGTTCAACTCTAGTGTAAAATTATTTGTACTAGGCTATAGAGCTAGTTCAACTCTAGTGTAAAATTATTTCAACAAGCTGATAGAGCTAGTTCGACTCTAGTGTAAAAATATTTGTACTAGTCTATAGAGCTAGTTCAACTCTAGTGTAAAATTATTTGTACTAGTCTATAGAGCTAGTTAAACTCTAGTGTAAAAATATTCGTACTAGGCTAGAGAGCTAGTTCAACTCTAGTGTAAAATTATTTGAACTAGCTTATAGAGCTAGTTCAAATCTAGTATTAAATTATTTGTACTAGGCAATAGAGCTAGTTCAACTCTAGTGTAAAATTATTTGTACTAGGCTATAGAGCTAGTTCAACTCTAGTGTAAAATTATTTCAACAAGCTGATAGAGCTAGTTCAACTCTAGTGTAAAAATATTTGTACTAGTCTATAGAGCTAGTTCAACTCTAGTGTAAAATTATTTGTACTAGTCTATAGAGCTAGTTAAACTCTAGTGTAAAAATATTCGTACTAGGCTAGAGAGCTAGTTCAACTCTAGTGTAAAATTATTTGAACTAGCTTATAGAGCTAGTTCAAATCTAGTATAAAATTATTTGTACTAGGCAATAGAGATAGTTCAACTCTAGTGTAAAATTATTTGTACTAGGCTATAGAGCTAGTTCAACTCTAGTGTAAAATTATTTTTACAAGCTTATAGAGCTAGTTCAACTCTAGTGTAAAAATATTTGTACTAAGCTATAGAGCTAGTTCCACTCTAGTGTAAAATTATTTGAACTAGCTTATAGAGCTAGTTCAACTCTAGTGTAAAATTATTTGTACTAGGCTATAGAGCTAGTTTAAGTCTAGTGTAAAATTATTTGTACTAGGCTATAGAGCTAGTTCAACTCTACTGTAAAATTATTTGAACTAGCTTTTAGAGCTAGTTCAACTCTATTGCAAAAAAATTGTAGTAGGCTATAGAGCTAGTTCAACACTTGTGTAAAATTATTCGTACAAGCTTATAGAGCTAGTTCAACTGTAGTGTAAAATTATTTGTACTAGGCTATAGAGCGAGTTCAACTCCAGTGTAAAATTATTTCAACAAGCTGATAGAGCTAGTTCAACTCTAGTGTAAAAATATTTGTACTAGTCTATAGAGCTAGTTCAACTCTAGTGTAAAATTATTTGTACTAGTCTATAGAGCTAGTTAAACTCTAGTGTAAAAATATTTGTACTAGGCTATAGAGCTAGTTCAACTCTAGTGTAAAATTATTTGAACTAGCTTATAGAGCGAGTTCAACTCTAGTGTGAAATTATTTTTACAAGCTTATAGAGCTAGTTCAACTCTAGTGTAAAAATATTTGTACTAAGCTATAGAGCTAGTTCCACTCTAGTGTAAAATTATTTGAACTAGCTTATAGAGCTAGTTCAACTCTAGTGTAAAATTATTTGTACTAGGCTATAGAGCTAGTTTAAGTCTAGTGTAAAATTATTTGTACTAGGCTATAGAGCTAGTTCAACTCTACTGTAAAATTATTTGAACTAGCTTTTAGAGCTAGTTCAACTCTATTGCAAAAAAATTGTACTAGGCTATAGAGAAGTTCAACACTTGTGTTAAATTATTCGTACAAGCTTATAGAGCTAGTTCAACTCTAGTGTAAAAATATTTGTACTAGGCTATAGAGCGAGTTCAACTCTACCGTAAATTTAGTTGAACTAGCTTATAGAGCTAGTTCAACTCTAGTGCAAAATTATTTGTACAAGCTTATAGAGCTAGTTCAACTCTAGTGTGCAATTATTTGTACTAGGCTATAGAGCTAGTTTAATTATAGTGTAAAATTATTCGTACTAGGCTATAGAGCTAGTTCAACTCTAGTGTAAAATTATTTAAACTAGCTTATAGAGCTAGTTCAAATCTAGTATAAATTTATTTGTACTAGGCAATAGAGCTAGTTCAGCTCTAGTGTAAAATTATTTGTACTAGGCTATAGAGCTAGTTCAACTCTAGTGTAAAATTATTTGAACTAGCTTATAGAGCTAGTTCAACTCTAGTATAAAATTATTTGTACTAGGCAATAGAGCTAGTTCAACTCTAGTGTAAAATTATTTGTACTAGGCTATAGAGCTAGTTCAACTCTAGTGTAAAATTATTTGTATTAGGCTATAGAGCTAGTTCAACTCTAGTGTAAAATTATTTCAACAAGCTGATAGAGCTAGTTCAACTCTAGTGTAAAAATTTTGATACTAGTCTATAGAGCTAGTTCAACTCTAGTGTAAAATTATTTGTACTAGTCTATAGAGCTAGTTAAACTCTAGTGTAAAAATATTTGTACTAGGCTATAGAGCTAGTTCAACTCTAGTGTAAAATTATTTGAACTAGCTTATAGAGCGAGTTCAACTCTAGTGTGAAATTATTTTTACAAGCTTATAGAGCTAGTTCAACTCTAGTGTAAAAATATTTGTACTAAGCTATAGAGCTAGTTCCACTCTAGTGTAAAATTATTTGAACTAGCTTATAGAGCTAGTTCAACTCTAGTGTAAAATTATTTGTACTAGGCTATAGAGCTAGTTTAACTCTAGTGTAAAATCATTTGTATTAGGCTATAGAGCTAGTTCAACTCTACTGTAAAATTATTTGAACTAGCTTTTAGAGCTAGTTCAACTCTATTGCAAAAAAATTGTAGTAGGCTATAGAGCTAGTTCAACACTTGTGTAAAATTATTCGTACAAGCTTATAGAGCTAGTTCAACTGTAGTGTAAAATTATTTGTACTAGGCTATAGAGCGAGTTCAACTCCAGTGTAAATTTAGTTGAACTAGCTTATAGAGCTAGTTCAAGTCTAGTGCAAAATTATTTGTACAAGGTTATAGAGCTAGTTCAACTCTAGTGTGCAATTATTTGTACTAGGCTATAGAGGTAGTTCAACTCTAGTGTAAAATTATTTGTACTAGGCTATAGAGCTAGTTCAACTCTAGTGTAAAATTATTTGAACTAGCTTATAGAGCTAGTTCAAATCTAGTATAAAATTATTTGTACTAGGCAATAGAGCTAGTTCAACTCTAGTGTAAAATTATTTGTACTAGGCTATAGAGCTAGTTCAACTCTAGTGTAAAATTATTTGTACTAGGCTATAGAGCTAGTTCAACTCTAGTGTAAAATTATTTCAACAAGCTGATAGAGCTAGTTCGACTCTAGTGTAAAAATATTTGTACTAGTCTATAGAGCTAGTTCAACTCTAGTGTAAAATTATTTGTACTAGTCTATAGAGCTAGTTAAACTCTAGTGTAAAAATATTCGTACTAGGCTAGAGAGCTAGTTCAACTCTAGTGTAAAATTATTTGAACTAGCTTATAGAGCTAGTTCAAATCTAGTATAAAATTATTTGTACTAGGCAATAGAGCTAGTTCAACTCTAGTGTAAAATTATTTGTACTAGGCTATAGAGCTAGTTCAACTCTAGTGTAAAATTATTTCAACAAGCTGATAGAGCTAGTTCAACTCTAGTGTAAAAATATTTGTACTAGTCTATAGAGCTAGTTCAACTCTAGTGTAAAATTATTTGTACTAGTCTATAGAGCTAGTTAAACTCTAGTGTAAAAATATTTGTACTAGGCTATAGAGCTAGTTCAACTCTAGTGTAAAATTATTTGAACTAGCTTATAGAGCGAGTTCAACTCTAGTGTGAAATTATTTTTACAAGCTTATAGAGCTAGTTAACCTCTAGTGTAAAAATATTTGTACTAAGCTATAGAGCTAGTTCCACTCTAGTGTAAAATTATTTGAACTAGCTTATAGAGCTAGTTCAACTCTAGTGTAAAATTATTTGTACTAGGCTATAGAGCTAGTTTAAGTCTAGTGTAAAATTATTTGTACTAGGCTATAGAGCTAGTTCAACTCTACTGTAAAATTATTTGAACTAGCTTTTAGAGCTAGTTCAACTCTATTGCAAAAAATTTGTACTAGGCTATAGAGAAGTTCAACACTTGTGTTAAATTATTCGTACAAGCTTATAGAGCTAGTTCAACTCTAGTGTAAAAATATTTGTACTAGGCTATAGAGCGAATTCAACTCTACCGTAAATTTAGTTGAACTAGCTTATAGAGCTAGTTCAACTCTAGTGCAAAATTATTTGTACAAGCTTATAGAGCTAGTTCAACTCTAGTGTGCAATTATTTGTACTAGGCTATAGAGCTAGTTTAATTATAGTGTAAAATTATTCGTACTAGGCTATAGAGCTAGTTCAACTCTAGTGTAAAATTATTTAAACTAGCTTATAGAGCTAGTTCAAATCTAGTATAAATTTATTTGTACTAGGCAATAGAGCTAGTTCAGCTCTAGTGTAAAATTATTTGTACTAGGCTATAGAGCTAGTTCAACTCTAGTGTGCAATTATTTGTACTAGGCTATAGAGCTAGTTTAATTATAGTGTAAAATTATTCGTACTAGGCTATAGAGCTAGTTCAAATCTAGTGTAAAATTATTTGAACTAGCTTATAGAGCTAGTTCAACTCTAGTATAAAATTATTTGTACTAGGCAATAGAGCTAGTTCAACTCTAGTGTAAAATTATTTGTACTAGGCTATAGAGCTAGTTCAACTCTAGTGTAAAATTATTTGTATTAGGCTATAGAGCTAGTTCAACTCTAGTGTAAAATTATTTCAACAAGCTGATAGAGCTAGTTCAACTCTAGTGTAAAAATATTGATACTAGTCTATAGAGCTAGTTCAACTCTAGTGTAAAATTATTTGTACTAGTCTATAGAGCTAGTTAAACTCTAGTGTAAAAATATTTGTACTAGGCTATAGAGCTAGTTCAACTCTAGTGTAAAATTATTTGAACTAGCTTATAGAGCGAGTTCAACTCTAGTGTGAAATTATTTTTACAAGCTTATAGAGCTAGTTCAACTCTAGTGTAAAAATATTTGTTCTAAGCTATAGAGCTAGTTCCACTCTAGTGTAAAATTATTTGAACTAGCTTATAGAGCTAGTTCAACTCTAGTGTAAAATTATTTGTACTAGGCTATAGAGCTAGTTTAACTCTAGTGTAAAATCATTTGTATTAGGCTATAGAGCTAGTTCAACTCTACTGTAAAATTATTTGAACTAGCTTTTAGAGCTAGTTCAACTCTATTGCAAAAAAATTGTAGTAGGCTATAGAGCTAGTTCAACACTTGTGTAAAATTATTCGTACAAGCTTATAGAGCTAGTTCAACTCTAGTGTAAAATTATTTGTACTAGGCTATAGAGCGAGTTCAACTCCAGTGTAAATTTAGTTGAACTAGCTTATAGAGCTAGTTCAAGTCTAGTGCAAAATTATTTGTACAAGCTTATAGAGCTAGTTCAACTCTAGTGTGCAATTATTTGTACTAGGCTATAGAGGTAGTTCAACTCTAGTGTAAAATTATTTGTACTAGGCTATAGAGCTAGTTCAACTCTAGTGTAAAATTATTTGAACTAGCTTATAGAGCTAGTTCAAATCTAGTATAAAATTATTTGTACTAGGCAATAGAGCTAGTTCAACTCTAGTGTAAAATTATTTGTACTAGGCTATAGAGCTAGTTCAACTCTAGTGTAAAATTATTTGTACTAGGCTATAGAGCTAGTTCAACTCTACTGTAAAATTATTTCAACAAGCTGATAGAGCTAGTTCGACTCTAGTGTAAAAATATTTGTACTAGTCTATAGAGCTAGTTCAACTCTAGTGTAAAATTATTTGTACTAGTCTATAGAACTAGTTAAACTCTAGTGTAAAAATATTCGTACTAGGCTAGAGAGCTAGTTCAACTCTAGTGTAAAATTATTTGAACTAGCTTATAGAGCTAGTTCAAATCTAGTATAAAATTATTTGTACTAGGCAATAGAGCTAGTTCAACTCTAGTGTAAAATTATTTGTACTAGGCTATAGAGCTAGTTCAACTCTAGTGTAAAATTATTTCAACAAGCTGATAGAGCTAGTTCGACTCTAGTGTAAAAATATTTGTACTAGTCTATAGAGCTAGTTCAACTCTAGTGTAAAATTATTTGTACTAGTCTATAGAACTAGTTAAACTCTAGTGTAAAAATATTCGTACTAGGCTAGAGAGCTAGTTCAACTCTAGTGTAAAATTATTTGAACTAGCTTATAGAGCTAGTTCAAATCTAGTATATAATTATTTGTACTAGGCAATAGAGCTAGTTCAACTCTACTGTAAAATTATTTGAACTAGCTTTTAGAGCTAGTTCAACTCTATTGCAAAAAATTTGTACTAGGCTATAGAGAAGTTCAACACTTGTGTTAAATTATTCGTACAAGCTTATAGAGCTAGTTCAACTCTAGTGTAAAAATATTTGTACTAGGCTATAGAGCGAGTTCAACTCTACCGTAAATTTAGTTGAACTAGCTTATAGAGCTAGTTCAACTCTAGTGCAAAATTATTTGTACAAGCTTATGGAGCTTGTTCAACTCTAGTGTGCAATTATTTGTACTAGGCTATAGAGCTAGTTCAACTATAGTGTAAAATTATTCGTACTAGGCTATAGAGCTAGTTCAACTCTAGTGTAAAATTATTTAAACTAGCTTATAGAGCTAGTTCAAATCTAGTATAAATTTATTTGTACTGGGCAATAGAGCTAGTTCAACTCTAGTGTAAAATTATTTGTACTAGGCTATAGAGCTAGTTCAACTCTAGTGTAAAATTATTTGTACTAGGCTATAGAGCTAGTTCAACTCTAGTGTAAAATTATTTGAACTAGCTTATAGAGCTAGTTCAACTCTAGTATAAAATTATTTGTACTAGGCAATAGAGCTAGTTCAACTCTATTGTAAAATTATTTGTACTAGGCTATAGAGCTAGTTCAACTCTAGTGTAAAATTATTTGTATTGGGCCATAGAGCTAGTTCAACTCTAGTGTAAAATTATTTCAACAAGCTGATAGAGCTATTTCGACTCTAGTGTAAAAATATTTATACTAGTCTATAGAGCTAGTTCAACTCTAGTGTAAAATTATTTGTACTAGTCTATAGAGCTAGTTAAACACTAGTGTAAAAATATTTGTACTAGGCTATAGAGCTAGTTCAACTCTAGTGTAAAATTATTTGAACTAGCTTATAGAGCGAGTTCAACTCTAGTGTGAAATTATTTTTACAAGCTTATAGAGCTAGTTCAACTCTAGTGTAAAAATATTTGTACTAAGCTATAGAGCTAGTTCCACTCTAGTGTAAAATTATTTGAACTAGCTTATAGAGCTAGTTCAACTCTAGTGTAAAATTATTTCTACTAGGCTATAGAGCTAGTTTAACTCTAGTGTAAAATCATTTGTATTAGGCTATAGAGCTAGTTCAACTCTACTGTAAAATTATTTGAACTAGCTTTTAGAGCTAGTTCAACTCTATGGCAAAAAAATTGTAGTAGGCTATAGAGCTAGTTCAACACTTGTGTAAAATTATTCGTACAAGCTTATAGAGCTAGTTCAACTCTAGTGTAAAATTATTTGTACTAGACTATAGAGCGAGTTCAACTCCAGTGTAAATTTAGTTGAACTAGCTTATAGAGCTAGTTCAAGTCTAGTGCAAAATTACTTGTACAAGCTTATAGAGCTAGTTCAACTCTAGTGTGCAATTATTTGTACTAGGCTATAGAGGTAGTTCAACTCTAGTGTAAAATTATTTGTACTAGGCTATAGAGCTAGTTCAACTCTAGTGTAAAATTATTTGAACTAGCTTATAGAGCTATTTGAAATCTAGTATAAAATTATTTGTACTAGGCAATAGAGCTAGTTCAACTCTAGTGTAAAATTATTTGTACTAGGCTATAGAGCTAGTTCAACTCTAGTGTAAAATTATTTGTACTAGGCTATAGAGCTAGTTCAACTCTAGTGTAAAATTATTTCAACAAGCTGATAGAGCTAGTTCAACTCTAGTGTAAAAATATTTGTACTAGTCTATAGAGCTAGTTCAACTCTAGTGTAAAATTATTTGTACTAGTCTATAAAGCTAGTTAAACTCTAGTGTAAAAATATTTGTACTAGGCTATAGAGCTAGTTCAACTCTAGTGTAAAATTATTTGAACTAGCTTATAGAGCTAGTTCAAATCTAGTATAAAATTATTTGTACTAGGCAATAGAGCTAGTTCAACTCTAGTGTAAAATTATTTGTACTAGGATATAGAGCTAGTTCAACTCTAGTGTAAAATTATTTCAACAAGCTGATAGAGCTAGTTCAACTCTAGTGTAAAAATATTTGTACTAGTCTATAGAGCTAGTTCAACTCTAGTGTGAAATTATTTGTACTAGTCTATAGAGCTAGTTAAACTCTAGTGTAAAAATATTTGTACTAGGCTATAGAGCTAGTTCAACTCTAGTGTAAAATTATTTGAACTAGCTTATAGAGCGAGTTCAACTCTAGTGTGAAATTATTTTTACAAGCTTATAGAGCTAGTTCAACTCTAGTGTAAAAATATTTGTACTAAGCTATAGAGCTAGTTCCACTCTAGTTTAAAATTATTTGAACTAGCTTATAGAGCTAGTTCAACTCTAGTGTAAAATTATTTGTACTAGGCTATAGAGCTAGTTTAAGTCTAGTGTAAAATTACTTGTACTAGGCTATAGAGCTAGTTCAACTCTACTATAAAATTATTTGAACTAGCTTTTAGAGCTAGTTCAACTCTATTGCAAAAAATTAGTACTAGGCTATAGAGAAGTTCAACACTTGTGTAAAATTATTCGTACAAGCTTATAGAGCTAGTTCAACTCTAGTGTAAAAATATTTGTACTAGGCTATAGAGCGAGTTCAACTTTACTCTAAATTTAGTTGAACTAGCTTATAGAGCTAGTTCAACTCTAGTGCAAAATTATTTGTACAAGCTTATAGAGCTACTTCAACTCTAGTGTGCAATTATTTGTACTAGGCTATAGAGCTAGTTTAACTCTAGTGTAAAATCATTTGTATTAGGCTATAGAGCTAGTTCAACTCTACTGTAAAATTATTTGAACTAGCTTTTAGAGCTAGTTCAACTCTATGGCAAAAAAATTGTAGTAGGCTATAGAGCTAGTTCAACACTTGTGTAAAATTATTCGTACAAGCTTATAGAGCTAGTTCAACTCTAGTGTAAAATTATTTGTACTAGACTATAGAGCGAGTTCAACTCCAGTGTAAATTTAGTTGAACTAGCTTATAGAGCTAGTTCAAGTCTAGTGCAAAATTACTTGTACAAGCTTATAGAGCTAGTTCAACTCTAGTGTGCAATTATTTGTACTAGGCTATAGAGGTAGTTCAACTCTAGTGTAAAATTATTTGTACTAGGCTATAGAGCTAGTTCAACTCTAGTGTAAAATTATTTGAACTAGCTTATAGAGCTATTTGAAATCTAGTATAAAATTATTTGTACTAGGCAATAGAGCTAGTTCAACTCTAGTGTAAAATTATTTGTACTAGGCTATAGAGCTAGTTCAACTCTAGTGTAAAATTATTTGTACTAGGCTATAGAGCTAGTTCAACTCTAGTGTAAAATTATTTCAACAAGCTGATAGAGCTAGTTCAACTCTAGTGTAAAAATATTTGTACTAGTCTATAGAGCTAGTTCAACTCTAGTGTAAAATTATTTGTACTAGTCTATAAAGCTAGTTAAACTCTAGTGTAAAAATATTTGTACTAGGCTATAGAGCTAGTTCAACTCTAGTGTAAAATTATTTGAACTAGCTTATAGAGCTAGTTCAAATCTAGTATAAAATTATTTGTACTAGGCAATAGAGCTAGTTCAACTCTAGTGTAAAATTATTTGTACTAGGATATAGAGCTAGTTCAACTCTAGTGTAAAATTATTTCAACAAGCTGATAGAGCTACTTCAACTCTAGTGTAAAAATATTTGTACTAGTCTATAGAGCTAGTTCAACTCTAGTGTGAAATTATTTGTACTAGTCTATAGAGCTAGTTAAACTCTAGTGTAAAAATATTTGTACTAGGCTATAGAGCTAGTTCAACTCTAGTGTAAAATTATTTGAACTAGCTTATAGAGCGAGTTCAACTCTAGTGTGAAATTATTTTTACAAGCTTATAGAGCTAGTTCAACTCTAGTGTAAAAATATTTGTACTAAGCTATAGAGCTAGTTCCACTCTAGTTTAAAATTATTTGAACTAGCTTATAGAGCTAGTTCAACTCTAGTGTAAAATTATTTGTACTAGGCTATAGAGCTAGTTTAAGTCTAGTGTAAAATTACTTGTACTAGGCTATAGAGCTAGTTCAACTCTACTATAAAATTATTTGAACTAGCTTTTAGAGCTAGTTCAACTCTATTGCAAAAAATTAGTACTAGGCTATAGAGAAGTTCAACACTTGTGTAAAATTATTCGTACAAGCTTATAGAGCTAGTTCAACTCTAGTGTAAAAATATTTGTACTAGGCTATAGAGCGAGTTCAACTTTACTCTAAATTTAGTTGAACTAGCTTATAGAGCTAGTTCAACTCTAGTGCAAAATTATTTGTACAAGCTTATAGAGCTACTTCAACTCTAGTGTGCAATTATTTGTACTAGGCTATAGAGCTAGTTCAACTCTAGTGTAAAATTATTTGTACTAGGCCATAGAGCTAGTTCAACTCTAGTGTAAAATTATTTGAACTAGCTTATAGAGCTAGTTCAAATCTAGTATAAATTTATTTGTACTAGGCAATAGAGCTAGTTCAACTCTAGTGTAAAATTATTTTTACTAGGCAATAGAGCTAGTTCAACTCTAGTGTAAAATTATTTGTAGTAGGCTATAGAGCTAGTTCAACTCTAGTGTAAAATTATTTGAACTAGGCTATAGAGCTAGTTCAACTCTAGTGTAAAATTATTTGTACTAGGCTATAGAGCTAGTTCAACTCTAGTGTAAAATTATTTGTACTAGGCTATAGAGCTAGTTCAACTCTTGTGTAAAATTATTTGTATTAGGCTATAGAGCTAGTTCAACTCTAGTGTAAAATTATTTCAACAAGCTGATAGAGCTAGTTCAACTCTAGTGTAAAAATATTTATACTAGTCTATAGAGCTAGTTCAACTCTAGTGTAAAATTATTTGTACTAGTCTATAGAGCTAGTTAAACTCTAGTGTAAAAATATTTGTACTAGGCTATAGAGCTAGTTCTACTCTAGTGTAAAATTATTTGAACTAACTTATAGAGCGAGTTCAACTCTAGTGTGAAATTATTTTTACAAGCTTATAGAGCTAGTTCAACTCTAGTGTAAAAATATTTGTACTAGGCTATAGAGCTAGTTCAACTCTAGTGTAAAATTAATTCAACAAGCTGATAGAGCTAGTTCAACTCTAGTGTAAAAATATTTGTACTAGTCTATAGAGCTAGTTCAACTCTAGTGTAAAATTATTTGTACTAGTCTATAGAACTAGTTAAACTCTAGTTTAAAAATATTTGTACTAGGCTATAGAGCTAGTTCAACTCTACTGTAAAATTATTTGAACTAGCTTTTAGAGCTAGTTCAACTCTATTGCAAAAAATTTGTACTAGGCTATAGAGCTAGTTCAACACTTGTGTAAAATTATTCGTACAAGCTTATAGAGCTAGTTCAACTCTAGTGCAAAATTATTTGTACTAGGCTTTAGAGCGAGTTCAACTCCAATGTAAATTTAGTTGAACTAGCTTATAGAGCTAGTTCAAGTCTAGTACAAAATTATTTGTACAAGCTTATAGATCTAGTTCAACTCTAGTGTGCAATTATTTGTACTAGGCTATAGAGGTAGTTCAACTCTAGTGTAAAATTATTTGTACTAGGCTATAGAGCTAGTTCAACTCTAGTTTAAAATTATTTGAACTAGCTTATAGAGCTAGTTCAAATCTAGTATAAAATTATTTGTACTAGGCAATAGAGCTAGTTCAACTCTAGTGTAAAATTATTTGTACTAGGCTATAGAGCTAGTTCAACTCTAGTGTAAAATTATTTGTACTAGGCTATAGAGCTAGTTGAACTCTAGTGTAAAATTATTTCAACAAGCTGATAGAGCTAGTTCAACTCTAGTGTAAAAATATTTATACTAGTCTATAGAGCTAGTTCAACTCTAGTGTAAAATTATTTGTACTAGTCTATAGAGCTAGTTAAACTCTAGTGTAAAAATATTTGTACTAGGCTATAGAGCTAGTTCAACTCTAGTGTAAAATTATTTGAACTAACTTATAGAGCGAGTTCAACTCTAGTGTGAAATTATTTTTACAAGCTTATAGAGCTAGTTCAACTCTAGTGTAAAAATATTTGTACTAAGCTATAGAGCTAGTTCCACTCTAGTGTAAAATTATTTGAACTAGCTTATAGAGCTAGTTCAACTCTAGTGTAAAATTATTTGTACTAGGCTATAGAGCTAGTTTAACTCTAGTGTAAAATCATTTGTACTAGGCTATAGAGCTAGTTCAACTCTACTGTAAAATTATTTGACCTAGCTTTTTGAGCTAGTTCAACTCTATTGCAAAAAAATTGTAGTAGGCTATAGAGCTAGTTCAACACTTGTGTAAAATTATTCGTACAAGCTTATAGAGCTAGTTCAACTCTAGTGTAAAAGTATTTGTACTAGGCTATAGAGCGAGTTCAACTCCAGTGTAAATTTAGTTGAACTAGCTTATAGAGCTAGTTCAAGTCTATTGCAAAATTATTTGTACAAGCATATAGAGCTAGTTCAACTCTAGTGTGGTATTATTTGTACTAGGCTATAGAGGTAGTTCAACTCTAGTGTAAAATTATTTGTACTAGGCTATAGAGCTAGTTCAACTCTAGTGTAAAATTATTTGAACTAGCTTATAGAGCTAGTTAAAATCTAGTATAAAATTATTTGTACTAGGCAATAGAGCTAGTTCAACTCTAGTGTAAAATTATTTGTACTAGGCTATAGAGCTAGTTCAACTCTAGTGTAAAATTATTTGTACTAGGCTATAGAGCTAGTTCAACTCTAGTGTAAAATTAATTCAACAAGCTGATAGAGCTAGTTCAACTCTAGTGTAAAAATATTTGTACTAGTCTATAGAGCTAGTTCAACTCTAGTGTAAAATTATTTGTACTAGTCTATAGAACTAGTTAAACTCTAGTTTAAAAATATTTGTACTAGGCTATAGAGCTAGTTCAACTCTACTATAAAATTATTTGAACTAGCTTTTAGAGCTAGTTCAACTCTATTGCAAAAAATTTGTACTAGGCTATAGAGCTAGTTCAACACTTGTGTAAAATTATTCGTACAAGCTTATAGAGCTAGTTCAACTCTAGTGCAAAATTATTTGTACTAGGCTTTCGAGCGAGTTCAACTCCAATGTAAATTTAGTTGAACTAGCTTATAGAGCTAGTTCAAGTCTAGTGCAAAATTATTTGTACAAGCTTATAGAGCTAGTTCAACTCTAGTGTGCAATTATTTGTACTAGGCTATAGAGGTAGTTCAACTCTAGTGTAAAATTATTTGTACTAGGCTATAGAGCTAGTTCAACTCTATTGTAAAATTATTTGAACTAGCTTATAGAGCTAGTTCAAATCTAGTATAAAATTATTTGTACTAGGCAATAGAGCTAGTTCAACTCTAGTGTAAAATTATTTGTACTAGGCTATAGAGCTAGTTCAACTCTAGTGTAAAATTATTTGTACTAGGCTATAGAGCTAGTTGAACTCTAGTGTAAAATTATTTCAACAAGCTGATAGAGCTAGTTCAACTCTAGTGTAAAAATATTTGTACTAGTCTATAGAGCTAGTTCAACTCTAGTGTAAAATTATTTGTACTAGTCTATAGAGCTAGTTAAACTCTAGTGTAAAAATATTTGTACTAGGCTATAGAGCTAGTTCAACTCTAGTGTAAAATTATTTGAACTAGCTTATAGAGCGAGTTCAACTCTAGTGTGAAATTATTAATACAAGCTTATACAGCTAGTTCAACTCTGGTGTAAAAATATTTGTACTAAGCTATAGAGCTAGTTCCACTCTAGTGTAAAATTATTTGAACTAGCTTATAGAGCTAGTTAAACTCTAGTGTAAAATTATTTGTACTAGGCTATAGAGCTAGTTTAACTATAGTGTAAAATTATTTGTACTAGGCTATAGAGCTAGTTCAACTCTACTATAAAATTATTTGAACTAGCTTTTAGAGCTAGTTCAACTCTATTGCAAAAAATTTGTACTAGGCTATAGAGCTAGTTCAACACTTGTGTAAAATTATTCGTACAAGCTTATAGAGCTAGTTCAACTCTAGTGCAAAATTATTTGTACTAGGCTTTCGAGCGAGTTCAACTCCAATGTAAATTTAGTTGAACTAGCTTATAGAGCTAGTTCAAGTCTAGTGCAAAATTATTTGTACAAGCTTATAGAGCTAGTTCAACTCTAGTGTGCAATTATTTGTACTAGGCTATAGAGGTAGTTCAACTCTAGTGTAAAATTATTTGTACTAGGCTATAGAGCTAGTTCAACTCTATTGTAAAATTATTTGAACTAGCTTATAGAGCTAGTTCAAATCTAGTATAAAATTATTTGTACTAGGCAATAGAGCTAGTTCAACTCTAGTGTAAAATTATTTGTACTAGGCTATAGAGCTAGTTCAACTCTAGTGTAAAATTATTTGTACTAGGCTATAGAGCTAGTTCAACTCTAGTGTAAAATTATTTCAACAAGCTGATAGAGCTAGTTCAACTCTAGTGTAAAAATATTTGTACTAGTCTATAGAGCTAGTTCAACTCTAGTGTAAAATTATTTGTACTAGTCTATAGAGCTAGTTAAACTCTAGTGTAAAAATATTTGTACTAGGCTATAGAGCTAGTTCAACTCTAGTGTAAAATTATTTGAACTAGCTTATAGAGCGAGTTCAACTCTAGTGTGAAATTATTAATACAAGCTTATAGAGCTAGTTCAACTCTGGTGTAAAAATATTTGTACTAA
This sequence comes from Aegilops tauschii subsp. strangulata, assembly GCF_002575655.3. Classification (NCBI taxonomy): domain Eukaryota; kingdom Viridiplantae; phylum Streptophyta; class Magnoliopsida; order Poales; family Poaceae; genus Aegilops; species Aegilops tauschii. Next base: position 155,283,117 of record NC_053039.3, read on the forward strand.
GCTATAGAGCTAGTTCCACTCTAGTGTAAAATTATTTGAACTAGCTTATAGAGCTAGTTAAACTCTAGTGTAAAATTATTTGTACTAGGCTATAGAGCTAGTTTAACTATAGTGTAAAATTATTTGTACTAGGCTATAGAGCTAGTTCAACTCTACTATAAAATTATTTGAACTAGCTTTTAGAGCTAGTTCAACTCTATTGCAAAAAATTTGTACTAGGCTATAGAGCTAGTTCAACACTTGTGTAAAATTATTCGTACAAGCTTATAGAGCTAGTTCAACTCTAGTGCAAAATTATTTGTACTAGGCTTTAGAGCGAGTTCAACTCCAATGTAAATTTAGTTGAACTAGCTTATAGAGCTAGTTCAAGTCTAGTGCAAAATTATTTGTACAAGCTTATAGAGCTAGTTCAACTCTAGTGTGCAATTATTTGTACTAGGCTATAGAGGTAGTTCAACTCTAGTGTAAAATTATTTGTACTAGGCTATAGAGCTAGTTCAACTCTATTGTAAAATTATTTGAACTAGCTTATAGAGCTAGTTCAAATCTAGTATAAAATTATTTGTACTAGGCAATAGAGCTAGTTCAACTCGAGTGTAAAATTATTTGTACTAGGCTATAGAGCTAGTTCAACTCTAGTGTAAAATTATTTGTACTAGGCTATAGAGCTAGTTCAACTCTAGTGTAAAATTATTTGTACTAGTCTATAGAGCTAGTTAAACTCTAGTGTAAAAATATTTGTACTAGGCTATAGAGCTAGTTCAACTCTAGTGTAAAATTATTTGAACTAGCTTATAGAGCGAGTTCAACTCTAGTGTGAAATTATTAATACAAGCTTATAGAGCTAGTTCAACTCTGGTGTAAAAATATTTGTACTAAGCTATAGAGCTAGTTCCACTCTAGTGTAAAATTATTTGAACTAGCTTATAGAGCTAGTTAAACTCTAGTGTAAAATTATTTGTATTAGTCTATAGAGCTAGTTTAACTATAGTGTAAAATTATTTGTACTAGGCTATAGAGCTAGTTCAACTCTACTATAAAATTATTTGAACTAGCTTTTAGAGCTAGTTCAACTCTTTGCAAAAAATTTGTACTAGGCTATAGAGCTAGTTCAACACTTGTGTAAAATTATTCGTACAAGCTTATAGAGCTAGTTCAACTCTAGTGCAAAATTATTTGTACTAGGCTTTAGAGCGAGTTCAACTCCAATGTAAATTTAGTTGAACTAGCTTATAGAGCTAGTTCAACTCTAGTGCAAAATTATTTGTACAAGCTTATAGAGCTAGTTCAACTCTAGTGTGCAATTATTTGTACTAGGCTATAGAGGTAGTTCAACTCTAGTGTAAAATTATTTGTACTAGGCTATAGAGCTAGTTCAACTCTAGTGTAAAATTATTTGAACTAGCTTATAGAGCTAGTTCAAATCTAGTATAAAATTATTTGTACTAGGCAATAGAGCTAGTTCAACTCTAGTGTAAAATTATTTGTACTAGGCTATAGAGCTAGTTCAACTCTAGTGTAAAACTATTTGTACTAGGCTATAGAGCTAGTTCACTCTAGTGTAAAATTATTTCAACAAGCTGATAGAGCTAGTTCAACTCTAGTGTAAAAAATGTTTGTACTAGTCTATAGAGCTAGTTCAACTCTAGTGTAAAATTATTTGTACTAGTCTATAGAGCTAGTTAAACTCTAGTGTAAAAATATTTGTACTAGGCTGTAGAGCTAGTTCAACTCTAGTGTAAAATTATTTGAACTAGCTTGTAGAGCGAGTTCAACTCTAGTGTGAAATTATTTTTACAAGCTTATAGAGCTAGTTCAACTCTGGTGTAAAAATATTTGTACTAAGCTATAGAGCTAGTTCCACTCTAGTGTAAAATTATTTGAACTAGCTTATAGAGCTAGTTCAACTCTATTGTAAAATTATTTGTACTAGGCTATAGAGCTAGTTTAACTCTAGTGTAAAATTATTTGTACTAGGCTATAGACCTAGTTCAACTCTATTGTAAAATTATTGGAACTAGCTGTTAGAGCTAGTTCAACTCTATTGCAAACAATTTGTACTAGGCTATAGAGCTAGTTCAACACTTGTGTAAAATTATTCGTACAAGCTTATAAAGCTAGTTCAACTCTAGTGTAAAATTATTTGTACTAGGCTATAGAGCGAGTTCAACTCTAGTGTAAATTTAGTTGAACTAGCTCTAGTGTGCAACTCTAGTGCAAAATTATTTGTACAAGCTTATAGAGCTAGTTCCACTCTAGTGTGCAATTATTTGTACTAGGCTATAGAGCTAGTTCAACTCTAGTGTAAAATTATTTGTACTAGGCTATAGAGCTAGTTCAAGTCTAGTGTAAAATTATTTGTACTAGGATATAGAGCTAGTTCAACTCTAGTGTAAAATTATTTCAGCAAGCTGATAGAGCTAGTTCAACTCTAGTGTAAAAATATTTGTACTAGTCTATAGAGCTAGTTCAACTCTAGTGTAAAATTATTTGTACTAGTCTATAGAGCTAGTTAAACTCTAGTGTAAAAATATTTGTACTAGGCTATAGAGCTAGTTCAAATCTAGTATAAAATTATTTGTACTAGGCAATAGAGCTAGTTCAACTCTAGTGTAAAATTATTTGTACTAGGCTATAGAGCTAGTTCAACTCTAGTGTAAAATTATTTGTACTAGGCTATAGAGCTAGTTCAACTCTAGTGTAAAATTATTTCAACAAGCTGATAGAGCTAGTTCAACTCTAGTGTAAAAATATTTGTACTAGTCTATAGAGCTAGTTCAACTCTAGTGTAAAATTATTTGTACTAGTCTATAGAGCTAGTTAAACTCTAGTGTAAAAATATTTGTACTAGGCTATAGAGCTAGTTCAACTCTAGTGTAAAATTATTTGAACTAGCTTATAGAGCGAGTTCAACTCTAGTGTGAAATTATTAATACAAGCTTATAGAGCTAGTTCAACTCTAGTGTAAAAATATTTGTACTAAGCTATAGAGCTAGTTCCACTCTAGTGTAAAATTATTTGAACTAGCTTATAGAGCTAGTTAAACTCTAGTGTAAAATTATTTGTACTAGGCTATAGAGCTAGTTTAACTATAGTGTAAAATTATTTGTACTAGGCTATAGAGCTAGTTCATCTCTACTATAAAATTATTTGAACTAGCTTTTAGAGCTAGTTCAACTCTATTGCAAAAAATTTGTACTAGGCTATAGAGCTAGTTCAACACTTGTGTAAAATTATTCATACAAGCTTATAGAGCTAGTTCAACTCTAGTGCAAAATTATTTGTACTAGGGTTTAGAGCGAGTTCAACTCCAATGTAAATTTAGTTGAACTAGCTTATAGAGCTAGTTCAACTCTAGTGCAAAATTATTTGTACAAGCTTATAGAGCTAGTTCAACTCTAGTGTGCAATTATTTGTACTAGGCTATAGAGGTAGTTCAACTCTAGTGTAAAATTATTTGTACTAGGCTATAGAGCTAGTTCAACTCTAGTGTAAATTTAGTTGATCTAGCTCTAGTGTGCAACTCTAGTGCAAAATTATTTGTACAAGCTTATAGAGCTAGTTCAACTCTAGTGTGCAATTATTTGTACTAGGCTATAGAGCTAGTTCAACTCTAGTGTAAAATTATTTGTACTAGGCTATAGAGCTAGTTCAACTCTAGTGTAAAATTATTTGAACTAGCTTATAGAGCGAGTTCAACTCTAGTGTGAAATTATTAATACAAGCTTATAGAGCTAGTTCAACTCTAGTGTAAAAATATTTGTACTAAGCTATAGAGCTAGTTCCACTCTAGTGTAAAATTATTTGAACTAGCTTATAGAGCTAGTTAAACTCTAGTGTAAAATTATTTGTACTAGGCTATAGAGCTAGTTTAACTATAGTGTAAAATTATTTGTACTAGGCTATAGAGCTAGTTCAACTCTACTATAAAATTATTTGAACTAGCTTTTAGAGCTAGTTCAACTCTATTGCAAAAAATTTGTACTAGGCTATAGAGCTAGTTCAACACTTGTGTAAAATTATTCATGCAAGCTTATAGAGCTAGTTCAACTCTAGTGCAAAATTATTTGTACTAGGCTTTAGAGCGAGTTCAACTCCAATGTAAATTTAGTTGAACTAGCTTATAGAGCTAGTTCAACTCTAGTGCAAAATTATTTGTACAAGCTTATAGAGCTAGTTCAACTCTAGTGTGCAATTATTTGTACTAGGCTATAGAGGTAGTTCAACTCTAGTGTAAAATTATTTGTACTAGGCTATAGAGCTAGTTCAACTCTAGTGTAAAATTATTTGAACTAGCTTATAGAGCTAGTTCAAATCTAGTATAAAATTATTTGTACTAGGCAATAGAGCTAGTTCAACTCTAGTGTAAAATTATTTGTACTAGGCTATCGAGCTAGTTCAACTCTAGTGTAAAATTATTTGTACTAGGCTATAGAGCTAGTTCAACTCTAGTGTAAAATTATTTCAACAAGCTGATAGAGCTAGTTCAACTCTAGTGTAAAAAATGTTTGTACTAGTCTATAGAGCTAGTTCAACTCTAGTGTAAAATTATTTGTACTAGTCTATAGAGCTAGTTAAACTCTAGTGTAAAAATATTTGTACTAGGCTGTAGAGCTAGTTCAACTCTAGTGTAAAATTATTTGAACTAGCTTATAGAGCGAGTTCAACTCAAGTGTGAAATTATTTTTACAAGCTTATAGAGCTAGTTCAACTCTGGTGTAAAAATATTTGTACTAAGCTATAGAGCTAGTTCCACTCTAGTGTAAAATTATTTGAACTAGCTTATAGAGCTAGTTCAACTCTATTGTAAAATTATTTGTACTAGGCTATAGAGCTAGTTTAACTCTAGTGTAAAATTATTTGTACTAGGCTATAGACCTAGTTCAACTCTATTGTAAAATTATTGGAACTAGCTTTTAGAGCTAGTTCAACTCTATTGCAAAAAAATTGTACTAGGCTATAGAGCTAGTTCAACACTTGTGTAAAATTATTCATACAAGCTTATAAAGCTAGTTCAACTCTAGTGTAAAATAATTTGTACTAGGCTATAGAGCGAGTTCAACTCTAGTGTAAATTTAGTTGATCTAGCTCTAGTGTGCAACTCTAGTGCAAAATTATTTGTACAAGCTTATAGAGCTAGTTCAACTCTAGTGTGCAATTATTTGTACTAGGCTATAGAGCTAGTTCAACTCTAGTGTAAAATTATTTGTACTAGGCTATAGAGCTAGTTCAACTCTAGTGTAAAATTATTTGAACTAGATTATAGAGCTAGTTCAACTCTAGTATAAAATTATTTGTACTAGGCAATAGAGCTAGTTCAACTCTAGTGTAAAATTATTTGTACTAGGCTATAGAGCTAGTTCAACTCTATTGTAAAATTATTTGTACTAGGCTATAGAGCTAGTTCAAGTCTAGTGTAAAATTATTTGTACTAGGATATAGAGCTAGTTCAACTCTAGTGTAAAATTATTTCAACAAGCTGATAGAGCTAGTTCAACTCTAGTGTAAAAATATTTGTACTAGTCTATAGAGCTAGTTCAACTCTAGTGTAAAATTATTTGTACTAGTCTATAGAGCTAGTTAAACTCTAGTGTAAAAATATTTGTACTAGGCTATAGAGCTAGTTCAACTCTAGTGTAAAATTATTTGAACTAGCTTATAGAGCGAGTTCAACTATACTTTAAATTATTTGTACAAGCTTATAGAGCTAGTTCAACTCAAGTGTAAAAGTATTTGAACTAGCTTATAGAACTTGTTCAATTCTAGCGTAAAATTATTTGAACTAGCTTATAGAGCGAGTTCAACTCTAGTGTAAAATTATTTGTACTAGGCAATAGAGCTAGTTCAACTCTAGTGTAAAATTATTTGTACTAGGCTATAGAGCTAGTTCAAGTCTAGTGTAAAATTATTTGTACTAGGATATAGAGCTAGTTCAACTCTAGTGTAAAATTATTTCAACAAGCTGATAGAGCTAGTTCAACTCTAGTGTAAAAATATTTGTACTAGTCTATAGAGCTAGTTCAACTCTAGTGTAAAATTATTTGTACTAGTCTATAGAGCTAGTTAAACTCGTAAAAATATTTGTACTAGGCTATAGAGCTAGTTCAACTCTAGTGTAAAATTATTTGAACTAGCTTATAGAGCGAGTTCAACTCTAGTGTGAAATTATTTTTACAAGCTTATAGAACTAGTTCAACTCTAGTGTAAAAATATTTGTACTAAGCTATAGAGCTAGTTCCACTCTAGTGTAAAATTATTTGAACTAGCTTATAGAGCGAGTTCAACTCTAGTGTGAAATTATTTTTACAAGCTTATAGAACTAGTTCAACTCTAGTGTAAAAATATTTGTACTAAGCTATAGAGCTAGTTCAACTCTAGTGTAAAATTATTTGTACTAGGCTATAGAGCTAGTTTAACTCTAGTGTAAAATTATGTGTACTAGGCTATAGAGCTAGTTCAACTCTACTTTAAAATTATTTGAACTAGCTTTTAGAGCTAGTTCAACTCTATTGCAAAAAATTTGTACTAGGCAATAGAGCTAGTTCAACACTTGTGTAAAATTATTCGTACAAGCTTATAGAGCTAGTTCAACTCTAGTGTAAAAATATTTGTACTAGGCTATAGAGCGAGTTCAACTCTAGTGTAAATTCAGTTGAACTAGCTTATAGAGCTAGTTCAACTCTAGTGCAAAATTATTTGTACAAGGCTATAGAGCTAGTTCAACTCTAGTGTGCAATTATTTGTACTAGGCTATAGAGCTAGTTCAACTCTAGTGTAAAATTATTTGTACTAGGCTATAGAGCTAGTTCAACTTTAGTGCAAAATTATTTGTACTAGGCTATAGAGCTAGTTCAACTCTAGTGTGCAATTATTTGTACTAGGCTATAGAGCTAGTTCAACTCTAGTGTAAAATTATTTGTACTAGGCTATGGAGCTAGTTTACTCTAGTGTAAAATTATTTGAACTAGCTTATAGAGCTAGTTCAAACCTAGTATAAATTTATTTGTACTAGGCAATAGAGCTAGTTCAACTCTAGTGTAAAATTATTTGTACTAGGCTATAGAGCTAGTTCAACTCTAGTGTAAAATTATTTGTACTAGGCTATAGAGCTAGTTCAACTCTAGTGTAAAATTATTTCAACAAGCTGATAGAGCTAGTTCAACTCAAGTGTAAAAATATTTGTACTAGTCTATAGAGCTAGTTCAACTCTAGTGTAAAATTGTTTGTACTAGTCTATAGAGCTAGTTAAACTCTAGTGTAAAAATATTTGTACTAGGCTATAGAGCTAGTTCAACTCTAGTGTAAAATTGTTTGAACTAGCTTATAGAGCGAGTTCAACTCTAGTGTGAAATTATTTTTACAAGCTTATAGAGCTAGTTCAACTCTAGTGTAAAAATATTTGTACTAAGCTATAGAGCTAGTTCCAGTCTATTGTAAAATTATTTGAACTAGCTTATAGAGCTAGTTCAAATCTAGTGTAAAATTATTTGTACTAGGCTATAGAGCTAGTTTAACTCTAGTGTAAAATTATTTGTACTAGGCTATAGAGCTAGTTCAACTCTACTGTAAAATTATTTGAACTAGCTTTTAGAGCTAGTTCAACTCTATTGCAAAAATATGTACTAGGCTATAGAGCTAGTTCAACACTTGTGTAAAATTATACGTACAAGCTTATAGAGCTAGTTCAACTCTAGTGTAAAATTATTTGTACTAGGCTATAGAGCGAGTTCAACTCTAGTGTAAATTTAGTTGAACTAGCTTATAGAGCTAGTTCAACTCTAGTGCAAAATTATTTGTACAAGCTTATAGAGCTAGTTCAACTCTAGTGTGCAATTATTTGTACTAGGCTATAGAGCTAGTTCAACTCTAGTGTAAAATTATTTGTACTAGGCTGTAGAGCTAGTTCAACTCTAGTGTAAAATTATTTGAACTAGCTTATAGAGCTAGTTCAAATCTAGTATAAAATTATTTGTACTAGGAAATAGAGCTAGTTCAACTCTAGTGTAAAATTATTTGAACTAGCTTATAGAGCAAGTTCAACTCTGTTGTAAAATTATTTGTACTAGGCTCTAGAGCTAGTTCGAATCTGGGGTAAAATTATTTTAACTAGCTTATAGTGCTAGTTAAACTCTAGTGTAAAAATATTTGTACTAGGCTATAGAGCTAGTTCAACTCTAGTGTAAAATTATTTGAACTAGCTTATAGAGCTAGTTCAACTCTAGTGAAAAATTATTTGTACTAGGCTATAGAGCTAGTTCAACTCTAGTGTGAAATTATTTGTACTAGGCTATAGAGCCAGTTCAAGTCTACTGTAAAATTATTTGAACTAGCTTATAGAGCTAGTTCAACTCTAGTGTAAAAATATTTGTACTAGGCTATAGAGCTAGTTCAACTCTAGTGTAAAATTATTTTATGTCATTATTCATTTTATTAGGTCTAGAATTAATTGACTAGGTTTAATCGTAGAAAACATGGCTAGCAACAATGAAGGACATGGTTCTGGTGACTGCGACAACGTCTGGTTGAACTAGCTTATAGAGCGAGTTCAACTCTAGTGTGAAATTATTTTTACAAGCTTATAAAGCTAGGTCAACTCTACAGTAAAATTATTTGTACTAGGCTATAGAGCTAGTTCAACTCTACTGTAAAATTATATGTACTAGGCTATAGAGCTAGTTCAACTCTAGTGTAAAATTATTTCAACAAGCTGATAGAGCTTGTTCAACTCTAGTGTAAAAATATTTGTACTAGTCTATATCGCTAGTTCAATTCTAGTGTAAAATTATTTGTACTAGGCTATATAGCTAGTTAAACTCTTGTGTAAAAATATTGGTACTAGGCTATAGAGCTTGTTCAACTCTAGTGTAAAATTATTTGAACTTGCGTATAGAGCGAGTTCAGCTCTAGTGTGAAATTATTTTTACAAGCTTATAGAGCTAGTTCAACTGTAGTGTAAAAATATTTTTACTAAGTTATAGAGCTAGTTCCACTCTAGTGTAAAATTATTTGAACTAGCTTATAGAGCTAGTTCAACTCTACTGTAAAATTATTTGTACCAGGCTATAGAGCTAGTTTAACTCTAGTGTAAAATTATTTGTACTAGGCTATAGAGCTAGTTCAACTCTACTGTAAAATTATTTGACCTAGCTTTTAGAGCTAGTTCAACTCTATTGTAAAATTATTTGTACTAGGCTATAGAGCTAGTTCAACTCTAGTGTAAAATTATTTGTACTAGGCTATAGAGCTAGTTCAACTCTAGTGTAAAATTATTTCAACGAGCTGATAGAGCTAGTTCAACTCTAGTGTAAAAATATTTGTACTAGGCAATAGAGCTAGTTAAACTCTAGTGTAAAAATTTGTACTAGGCTATAGAGCTAGTTCAACTCAAGTGTAAAATTATTTGAACTAGCTTATAGAGCGAGTTCAACTCTAGTGTGTAATTATTTTTACAAGCTTATAGAGCTAGTTCAACTCTAGTGTTAAAATATTTGTATTAAGCTATTGAGCTAGTTCCACTCTAGTGTAAAATTATTTGAACTAGCTTATAAAGCTAGTTCAACTCTAGTGTAAAATTATTTGTACTAGGCTATAGAGCTAGTTTAACTCTAGTGTAAAATTATTGGTACTAGGCCATAGAGCTAGTTCAACTCTACTGTAAAATTATTTCAACTAGCTTTTAGAGCTAGTTCAACTCTAGTGCAAAAAAATTTGTACTAGGCTATAGAGCTTGTTCAACACTTGTGTAAAATTATTCGTACAAGCTTATAGAGCTAGTTCAACTCTAGTGTAAAAATATTTGTACTAGGCTATAGGGCGAGTTCAACTCTAGTGTAAATTTAGTTGAACTAGCTTATAGTTCAACTCTAGTGCATAATTATTTGTACAAGCTTATCGAGCTAGTTCAACTCTAGTGTGAAATTATTTGCAGTAGGCTATAGGGCTAGTTCAACTCTAGTGTAAAATTATTTGTACTAGGCTATAGAGCTAGCTCAACTCTAGTGTAAAATCATTTGAACTAGCTTATAGAGCTAGTTCAACTCTAGTATAAAATTATTTGTACTAGGCAATAGAGCTAGTTCAACTCTAGTGTAAAATTATTTGAACTATCTTGTAGAGCTAGTTCAGCTATAGTGTAAAATTATTTGTAGTAGGCTATAGAGCTAGTTCAACTCTAGTGTAAAATTAATTGTACTAGGCTATAGAGCTTGTTAAAATCTAGGGTAAAATTATTTTAACTAGCTTATAGTGCTAGTTAAACTCTAGTGTAAAAATATTTGTACTAGGCTATAGAGCAAGTTGAACTCTTGTGTAAAATTATTTGTATTAGGCTATAGAGCTAGTTCAACTCTAGTGTAAAATTATTCGTACAAGCTTATAGGGCTAGTTCATCTATAGTTTAAAATTATTTGAACTAGCTTATAGAGCGAGTTCAACTCTAGTGTGAAATTATTTTTACAAGCTTATATAGCTAGTTCAACTCTAGTGTAAAATTATCTGTATTAGGCTATAGAGCTAGTTTAACTCTAGTGTAAAATTATTTGTAGTCGGCTATAGAGCTAGTTCAACTCGACTGTAAAATTATTTGAACTGGCTTTTAGAGCTAGTTCAACTCTAGTGCAAAAAAATTTGTACTAGGCTATAGAGCTAGTTCAACACTTGTGTAAAATTATTCGTACAAGCTTATAGAGCTAGTTCAACTCTAGTGTAAAAATACTTGTACTAGGCAATAGAGCGAGTTCAACTCTACTGTAAATTTAGTTGAACTAGCTTATAGAGCTAGTTCAACTCTAGTGTGCAATTATTTGTACTAGGCTATAGAGCTAGTTCAACTCTAGTGTAAAATTATTTGTACTAGGCTATAGAGCTAGTTCAACTCTAGTGTAAATTTATTTGAACTAGCTTATAGAGCTAGTTCAACTCTAGTATAAAATTATTTGTACTAGGCAATAGAGCTAGTTCAACTCTAGTGTAAAATTATTTGAACTAGCTTGTAGAGCTAGTTCAGCTATAGTGTAAAATTATTTGTAGTAGACTATAGAGCTAGTTCAACTCTAGAGTAAAATTATTTGAACTAGCTTATAGAGCAAGTTCAACTCTAGTGTAAAATTATTTGTACTACGCTATAGAGCTAGTTCAAATCTAGGGTAAAATTATTGTAGCTAGCTTATAGTGCTAGTTAAACTCTAGTGTAAAAATATTTGTACTAGGCTATAGAGCTAGTTCAACTCTAGTGTAAAATTATTTGTACTAGGCTATAGAGCTAGTTCAACTCTAGTGTAAAATTATTTCAACAAGCTGATAGAGCTAGTTCAACTCTAGTGTAAAAGTATTTGTACTAGTTTATAGAGCTAGTTCAACTCTAGTGTAAAATTATTTGTACTAGGCTATAGAGCTAGTTAAACTCTAGTGTAAAAATATTTGTACTTGGCTATAGAGTTAGTTCAACTCTAGGGTAAAATTATTTGAACTAGAGCGAGTTCAACTCTAGTGTGAAATTATTTTTACAAGCTTATAGAGCTAGTTCAACTCTAGTGTAAAAATATTTGTAGTAAGCTATAAAGCTAGTTCCACTCTAGTGTAAAATTATTTGAACTAGCTTATAGAGCTAGTTCAACTCTAGTGTAAAATTATTTGTACTAGGCTATAGAGCTAGTTTAACTCTAGTGTAAAATTATTTGTACTAGGCTATAGAGCTAGTTCAACTGTACTGTAAAATTATTTGAACTAGCTTTTAGAGCTAGATCAACTCTAGTGCAAAAAAATTGTACTAAGCTATAGAGCTAGTTCAACACTTGTGTAAAATTATTCGTACGAGCTTATAGAGCTAGTTCAACTCTAGTGTAAAAATATTTGTACTAGGCTATAGAGCGAGTTCATCTCTAGTGTAAATTTAGTTGAACTAGCTTATAGAGCTAGTTCAACTCTAGTGCAAAATTATTTGTACAAGCTTATAGAGCTAGTTCAACTCTAGTGTGAAATTATTTGTACTAGGCTATAGAGCTAGTTCAAGTCTAGTGTAAAATTATTTATACTAGGCTATAGAGCTAGTTCAACTCTAGTGTAAAATTATTTGAACTAGCTTATAGAGCTAGTTCAACTCTAGTATAAAATTATTTGTACTAGGCAATAGAGCTAGTTCAACTCTAGTGTAAAATTATTTGAACTAGCTTGTAGAGCTAGTTCAGCTCTAGTGTAAAATTATTTTTACAAGCTTATAGAGCTAGTTCAACTCTAGTGTAAAAATATTTGTACTAAGCTATAGAGCTAGTTCCACTCTAGTGTAAAATTATTTGAACTAGCTTATAGAGCTAGTTCAACTCTAGTGTAAAAGTATTTGTACTAGGCTATAGAGCTAGTTTAACTCTAGTGTAAAATTATTTGTACTAGGCTATAGATCTAGTTCAACTCTACTATAGAATTAACTAGCTTTTAGAGCTAGTGCAACTCTAGTGCAAAAAAAATTGTACTTGGCTATAGAGCTAGTTCAACACTTGTGTAAAATTATTCGTACAAGCTTATAGAGCTAGTTCAACTCTGGTGTAAAAATATTTGTACTAGGCTATAGAGCGAGTCCAACTCTAGTGTAAATTTAATTGAACTAGCTTATAGGGCTAGTTCATCTATAGTTTAAAATTATTTGAACTAGCTTATAGAGCGAGTTCAACTCTAGTGTGAATTTTTTTTTACAAGCTTATATAGCTAGTTCAACTCTAGTGTAAAATTATTTGTAGTCGGCTATAGAGCAAGTTCAACTCGACTGTAAAATTATTTGAACTGGCTTTTAGAGCTAGTTCAACTGTAGTGCAAAAAAAATTGTACTAGGCTATAGAGGTAGTTCAACACTTGTGTAAAATTATTCGTACAAGCTTATAGAGCTAGTTCAACTCTAGTGTAAAAATATTTGTACTAGGCAATAGAGCGAGTTCAACTCTACTGTAAATTTAGTTGAACTAGCTTATAGAGCTAGTTCAACTCTAGTGCAAAATTATTTGTACAAGCTTATATAGAGCTAGTTCAACTCTAGTGTGCAATTATTTGTACTAGGCTATAGAGCTAGTTCAACTCTTGTGTAAAATTATTTGTACTAGGCTATGGAGCTAGTTCAACTCTAGTGTAAATTTATTTGAACTAGCTTATAGAGCTAGTTCAACTCTAGTATAAAATTATTTGTACTAGGCAATAGAGCTAGTTCAACTCTAGTGTAAAATTATTTGAACTAGCTTGTAGAGCTAGTTCAGCTATAGTGTAAAATTATTTGTAGTAGGCTATAGAGCTAGTTCAACTCTAGAGTAAAATTATTTGAACTAGCTTATAGAGCAAGTTCAACTCTAGTGTAAAATTATTTGTACTACGCTATAGAGCTAGTTCAAATCTAGGGTAAAATTATTGTAGCTAGCTTATAGTGCTAGTTAAACTCTAGTGTAAAAATATTTGTACTAGGATATAGAGCTAGTTCAACTCTAGTGTAAAATTATTTGTACTAGGCTATAGAGCTAGTTCAACTCTAGTGTAAAATTATTTCAACAAGCTGATAGAGCTAGTTCAACTCTAGTGTAAAAGTATTTGTACTAGTTTATAGAGCTAGTTCAACTCTAGTGTAAAATTATTTGTACTAGGCTATAGAGCTAGTTAAACTCTAGTGTAAAAATATTTGTACTAGGCTATAGAGCTAGTTCAACTCTAGGGTAAAATTATTTGAACTAGCTTATAGAGCGAGTTCAACTCTAGTGTGAAATTACTTTTACAAGCTTATAGAGCTAGTTCAACTCTAGTGTAAAAATATTTGTAGTAAGCTATAAAGCTAGTTCCACTCTAGTGTAAAATTATTTGAACTAGATTATAGAGCTAGTTCAACTCTAGTGTAAAATTATTTGTACTAGGCTATAGAGCTAGTTTAACTCTAGTGTAAAATTATTTGTACTAGGCTATAGAGCTAGTTCAACTCTACTGTAAAAATTATTTGAACTAGCTTTTAGAGCTAGTTCAACTCTAGTGCAAAAAAAATTGTACTAAGCTATAGAGCTAGTTCAACACTTGTGTAAAATTATTCGTACGAGCTTATAGAGCTAGTTCAACTCTAGTGCAAAATTATTTGTACAAGCTTATTGAGCTAGTTCAACTCTAGTGTGAAATTATTTGTACTAGGCTATAGAGCTAGTTCAAGTCTAGTGTAAAATTATTTGTACTAGGCTATAGAGCTAGTTCAACTCTAGTGTAAAATTATTTGTACTAGCTTATAGAGCTAGTTCAACTCTAGTATAAAATTATTTGTACTAGGCAATAGAGCTAGTTCAACTCTAGTGTAAAATTACTTGAACTAGCTTGTAGAGCTAGTTCAGCTATAGTGTAAAAATATTTGTACTAGGCTATAGAGCTAGTTCAACTCTAGTGTAAAATTATTTGAACTAGCTTATAGAGCGAGTTCAACTCTAGTGTGAAATTATTTTTACAAGCTTATAGAGCTAGTTCAACTCTAGTGTAAAAATATTTGTACTAAGCTATAGAGCTAGTTCCACTCTAGTGTAAAATTATTTGAACTAGTTTATAGAGCTAGTTCAACTCTAGTGTAAAATTATTTGTACTAGGCTATAGAGCTAGTATAACTCTAGTGTAAAATTATTTGTACTAGGCTATAGAGCTAGTTCAACTCTACTATAAAATTAACTAGCTTTTAGAGCTAGTGCAACTCTAGTGCAAAAAAAATTGTACTTGGCTGTAGAGCTAGTTCAACACTTGTGTAAAATTATTCGTACAAGCTTATAGAGCTAGTTCAACTCTAGTGTAAAAATATTTGTACTAGGCTATAGAGCGAGTCCAACTCTAGTGTAAATTTAATTGAACTAGCTTATAGAGCTAGTTCAACTCTAGTGCAAAATTATTTGTACAAGCTTATAGAGCTAGTTCAACTCTAGTGTGAAATTATTTGTACTAGGCTATAGAGCTAGTTCAACTCTAGTGTAAAATTATTTGTACTAGGCTATAGAGCTAGTTCAACTCTAGTGTAAAATTATTTGAACTAGCTTATAGAGCTAGTTCAACTCTAGTATAAAATTATTTGTACTAGGCAATAGAGCTAGTTCAACTCTAGTGTAAAATTATTTGAACTAGCTTGTAGAGCTAGTTCAGCTATAGTGTAAAAATATTTGTACTAGGTTATAGAGCTAGTTCAACTCTAGTGTAAAATTATGTGAACTAGCTTATAGAGCGAGTTCAACTCTAGTGTGAAATTATTTTTACAAGCTTATAGAGCTAGTTCAACTCTAGTGTAAAAATATTTGTACTAAGCTATAGAGCTAGTTCCACTCTAGTGTAAAATTATTTGAACTAGCTTATAGAGCTAGTTCAGCTCTAGTGTAAAATTATTTGTACTAGGCTATAGAGGTAGTTTAACTCTAGTGTAAAATTATTTGTACTAGGCTATAGAGCTAGTTCAAATCTACTATAAAATTAACTAGCTTTTAGAGCTAGTCAACTCTAGTGCAAAAAAATTTGTACTTGGCTATAGAGCTAGTTCAACACTTGTGTAAACTTATTCGTACAAGCTTATAGAGCTTGTTCAACTCTAGTGTAAAAATACTTGTACTAGGCTATAGAGCGAGTCCAACTCTAGTGTAAATTTAGTTGAACTAGCTTATAGAGCTAGTTCAACTCTAGTGCAAAATTATTTGTACAAGCTTATAGAGCTAGTTCAAGTCTAGTGTGAAATTATTTGTACTAGGCTATAGAGGTAGTTCAACTCTAGTGTAAAATTATTTGTACTAGGCTATAGAGCTAGTTCAACTCTAGTGTAAAATTATTTGAACTAGCTTATAGAGCTAGTTCAACTCTAGTATAAAATTATTTGTACTAGGTAATAGAGCTAGTTCAACTCTAGTGTAAAATTATTTGAACTAGCTGGTAGAGCTAGTTCAGCTGTAGTGTAAAAATATTTGTACTAGGCTATAGAGCTAGTTCAACTCTAGTGTAAAATTATTTGTACTAGGCTATAAAGCTAGTTCAAATCTAGGGTAAAATTATTTTAACTAGCTTATAGTGCTAGTTAAACTCTAGTGTAAAAATATTTGTACTAGGCTATAGAGCTAGTTCAACTCTAGTGTAAAATTATTAGTACTAGGCTATAGAGCTAGTTCAACTCTAGTGTAAAATTATTTGTACAAGCTTATAGAGCTAGTTCATCTATAGTTTAAAATTATTTGAACTAGCTTATAGAGCGAGTTCTACTCTAGTGTGAAATTATTTTTACAAGCTTATATAGCTAGTTCAACTCTACTGTAAAATTATTTGTACTAGGCTATAGAGCTAGTTCAACTCTAGTGTAAAATTATTTGTACTAGGCTATAGAGCTAGTTCAACTCTAGTGTAAAATTATTTCAACAAGCTGACAGAGCTAGTTTAACTCTAGTGTAAAAGTATTTGTACTAGTCTATAGAGCTAGTTCAACTCTAGTGTAAAATTATTTGTACTAGGCTATAGAGCTAGTTAAACTCTAGTGTAAAAATATTTGTACTAGGCTATAGAGCTAGTTCAACTCTAGGGTAAAATTATTTGAACTCGGCTATAGAGGTAGTTCAACTCTATTGTAAAATTATTTGTACAAGCTTATTGAGCTAGTTCAACTCTAGTGTAAAATTATTTATACTAGGCTATAGTGCTAGTTCAACTCTAGTGTAAAATTATTTGTACTAGGCTATAGAGATAGTTCAACTCTAGTGTAAAATTATTTGTACTAGCTTATAGAGCTAGTTCATCTCTATTGTAAAATTATTTGAACTAGCTTATAGAGCGAGTACAACTCTAGTGTGAAATTATTTTTACAAGCTGATAGAGCTAGTTCAACTCTATTGTAAAAATATTTGTACTAGGCTATAGAGCTAGTTCAACTCTAGTGTAAAATTATTTGAACTAGCTTATAGAGCTAGTTCAAATCTAGTGTAAACTTATTTGAACTAGCTTATAGAGCTAGTTCAACTCTAGTGTAAAATTATTTGTACTAGGCTATAGAGCTAGTTCAACCCTAGTGTGAAATTATTTGTACTAGGCTATAGAGCTAGTTCAACTCTACTGTAGAATTATTTGAACTAGCTTATAGAGCTAGTTCAACTCTAGTGTAAAAATATTTGTACTAGGCTATAGAGCTAGTTCAACTCTAGTGTAAAATTATTTTATGTCATTATTCATTTTATTAGGTCTAGAATTAATTGACTAGATTTAATCGTAGGAAACATGGCTAGCAACAATGAAGGACAGGGTTCTGGTGACTGCGACAACGCCTACCTGGCGGCAGAAGAATTTTTGAGGGAAGCCGACGATCAAGAGTTGATTTTGCTGGGTCCATCTATCACATCGGAGATTGAGACCGACATCGAGACCGACGCTGAGACTGAGAGCAGCATCGAGACTGGCGCTGAGATTGAGACCGGCGCTGAGACTAGCGGAGCTGGTATAGAACCGAAAGCAAAGAGGCAACGGCTTCCTAACAAGCTCAGGAGTACTAGACTGGTGGTCACGGATGTGGACGACGGCAATTTTGAACCAAACGCGCCCGAGGAAGCGCGCGCGTGCTACGGCAATCAAATAGGCTGCATCATAAGGACAACCGCCACCATCAACGATGAGAAACTAAAGAAGATAGATAATATGAGGCCCTCCCTCCTAAAGAAGTTGCACCAAATATTCTTGTTCCCGGGCCGGAATGAAAAGGATTATAAAGATCCAGATAAGGACCCGGCAATGAAGAAGATAAACAAACACGCCATGACCAAGTTTAGCGACGCATTGGCCGCCTGGAAATCAAGGGTGAAATATCAGATCGTCAACAAAAAGGAACCCTACTCCGAGATTGTAAAGGATAATCCGACAATCACGGCAGAGCACTTTCAAATATTCCAGGCGGCTTGCGAAGCCGAAGCTGCCAAAAAAAAGTCGAAGTACATGAAGGGGCTTCAACAAAGGAACATTGGGTGCCACCACCTCGGAAGCCGTGGTTACGGTGGGAAGAGGTCCATATGGGTCAAAGAGGACGTGGAAGCCGCGAGTCTGGGCATCCCAGACCCCTTGGCGGAGTTCACCATCCCGTAGGAGCGTGACGTCCTCAGGGCTCGGCACCGTTGGGACCTAGTGAAGAAGGTTTTCGAGACTAACGCCTTCTCGACGGAGTTCATGAGACTGCTGGTAATTTTAGTTTCTGATCAATTCGACTACATGTTAGTCATATTTGTAAACGATCCTTGTGCCTTTTGTAGAGAGAGCAGCACAGGATTGCGGCCGAAAGCTACTCGCCGTCTGAGGCGTTGGCGAGGCCCAAGTGGGACACTCCATTCAACCGGGCGTTGAACATATTGAAAGGACACCCGGTGGAGACTCGACCGTCGTATGGACGCGTGCACGGTGTCGGAGACGGCGCCACGTGGAAGAAGTACTACCGTGAGACCACGGAGGAGAGAAAGGAAAGACGGAGGTTAACTGAAGAAAACATCGACAAGAAGGTTGAGATTGCGGTTGAGAAGAAATCATCTGAGACAGTCGCAACAACGGTAGCTGCCGCAAAACATGTGCTTTTAGATATGTCTACTACCTTGGTTCCGACCGTTTTCAATTGGAGCAGGCGAAATCCAGAAAAAATGCTACGGACTTTCCCCTTGTTGACTTCTTTGGGAGCAGCTCGACTAGCATTGCACCAGCACCTGCAGCTGCACCGGCTCCTGCACCGGCTCCCGTGCCGGCTCCCGCACCTGCTCCAGAACCGGCTCCAGCGCCGGACGTGCTCGGCGATGCTTCATCTTTGGCTGAGCTCGACGCCCTCACGGTATCTATCACACCGGCCCGCTTCAATAAATGTATAATCTCCCATTTTCGTTGCCTTTTGGATGTCTCACGTCGCAGACTTTTCTTTGCAGGCCGACGAAACCCCGTGCACCATATTGTACACCATCGGCGACCAGAAGGTGGACGTGGGGAAGGCGATGATAATGGAGCCGATGGAACAATTGTTCCACAGCCGGCTGATCCCCCAGACGTCTTCAAGGTTTCCATGGCCAGTGTCAAACCGGGCCACGAGAATTTGGCTCCTCTGGTACTAGTGGGGGATGACGACGACCCCACGACGGCTTGGTGATTGTTGCAATGGGTGGGTCCTGTTATGGCCAAAGAGTCTGCTTCGTCTGGAGGCGGCCGGGAGCACACCCACGAGCACGCAGTTAGGTATGAACATCAACACCTCACCTACCTAATTAGCATTGGCTGTCGTGCTGGGTGATAGCGGAGGGGGTGAGGAAGAGGCTCCATTAGTCGCTGGTGCCGTCGCCATAGATGAGAATGAGGATGACGATCACACTCAACAGTATGTCAATACTGGCGCCTACTTAGGGTTTGAGCGTCATGAGTTGGTGCCTGAATTGCCGCCTCCGGAGTCTGAATGTTTTATGGACAACCTTCCGGTAGTAAAGAAGTCTAGGAAGAGACCGAGGAAAGGCAAAAAAGCTGCTTCTATGATCCAGTCGCCTCAGCAGCCTCGGGTTCAAGACCGTATAGATATCCCCGGTGCGGCAAAATGGCATATCACTGGTGAACCAATCCTACCTAAAGCAGCGATAGGGGCCAGATTCGGCGATGTAAGGAGACATCATGACGATGTGCTGCGGAGAGAGAAAGGCCTCCTTGCCTAGGAAAATCAAGGATACCCACTCTACGTGTTAACGTGCCACGGCAATTGTCGTACATCGACACATTCCCTGCGGAGAAGTTCTTCCTTCGATTCGATTACATCTTCGACATGTTTCACTGGAAGAAGCTGGATTTTACGATTGTCCGCCTTTATGCCTTGCACATGAACTTCCTCATCGGGGTTGAGCAGATACCTTTTATCTGTGTCGCTGACCCGTACTTCATGCATGAGGGCTTCTTGGTAGTCTGCGCAAAGCACTGTGAATACGCGAGGGACTACCTCATCAATTTCATGCTCGTCAATAAGGACAAGGAGGTGATTCTCGTGCCTTATCATCCCCTGTAAGTCATCCGCGCGGATATCCTTCCTTCGATCTCAATCATTCATTTGCACGGTGGAGGCTAATTAATTTGAGGTGTACTTATTTTGCGCAGCGGCGGGCGCGCCGTCCTCATCATCCTCTATCCCCGATACTCCTACGCTCTTTACTTGGACTCGTCGAAGAACATTACCAAAAAGGATTACACCCACATCAAGTCTGTTCTCGACAGTGCTATCTTTTACTAGGGCAAACGGGGTGGAGTGGTCAACGACAAGAAGACAAGGGACGGCAGGCCCGCCTTCAGCCATAAGACCGACTTCTGCTGTGTCCAGCAACCGAGTGATTCTCTTAATGATGGATTCTATGTCCTACACCACATGCTGGAGTACAGACGGGATCACCACGACCTTCGCATGTCACCTAAATCCGGCGATGCTCATATTCTGCAATGGGAAAAGGACTTAGGAGATATCGAGGATCATCGACTTCGAGCTGAGTTCTATTACATCCAGCGCGAACTTGCCCAAATCATCATGAAGGAGGTTGTCAAAAAAACTGGGATGTTCTATGCAGAAGGACAAATGTCGCGGGAAGACGTTCGAACACGCGTAGCCTCTCAGCGTCTCGACATGAAGCCTTTCACTAAGCTTGGGGACTATCTCCCTGACATGGATGGATGGCACGACATGTTGGAGTGGTTGTCGATATATGACAATGTGCCCGTTTAGTCCATTATTTTTGTATGGAAAACTTTGAGTTATGCACGGCGAAACTTTATTTCTGATGTCATTAAACCGTCCTCCTCAACTAGCAAAGATCACTCTAGTTAGGGCGTTTTGGGTACGATGAACTTTGTTATTTATGCTTATGATATGTTGCTTATATTTTGCCAAGTCTGTCTTTTTCTGTTGCTCAACTATATATGTTGCATATCATCGACTCATGTGACGATGCAGGTGCATAGATCATCGATGGCGAAGAAGTGCTACGCCAGGAGTATACGACGAGTGGCCGGAGTGTCAGGCCCAGGTGTACCGGTTTCTGGTTTCCGAGCGACAGCCAGTAGTTAGTTTAGGTTCACGCTAATGCGAGAGAGGAATACGAACTCATGTACTGCATAGTTCCGCTCTCACTCATAGTGATAGCTCTTCTCGCATATATCATTGTTTAGATGGATGATGATGTAGTTGCAAGTAATCGAGACTTGTGTCGCTATTTTCGAGATGATGACGAGAGACCACTTTGTGTTGGATGATGATTATGATGATGACATGATTTGATGAGACTATTTGTATCTATATGCTATGATTAAATTTGTATGTGTATGATATGCTAAAGATTATTGTATAAAGCCTATTCAAATACAAAACAAATATGTAGAAAAAAAACAGAAACTAATAAAACTAGCAGTAGTGAGGGGAACAAAGTTAGTAGTAGCGCTCCCTTACCAGTAGCGCTTCCTGCTAAAAAGCGCTGCAGATATTAGCAGGAGCGCTCTGCACTAAAGCTCGCTACTGCTAGCGATGCATAGCAGTAGCGACAGGCGCTACTGCTACACATTAGCCGTAGCGCCTTATAAGTAGTGTGTCGTCCCGCGCTACTGATAGGCAAAATACCCGCGCTACTGCTAGGGTCTTCCCTAGTACTGCTAGCTTATAGAGCGAGTTCAACTCTAGTGTAAAATTATTTGAACTACCTTATAGAGCTAGTTCAACTCTAGTGCAAAATTATTTGTACAAGCTTATAATGCTAGTTCGACTCTATTGTGAAATTATTTGTACTAGGCTATAGAGCTAGTTCAACTCTAGTGTAAAATTATTTGAACTTGCTTATATAGCTAGTTCAACTCGAGTGTAAAATTATTTATACTAGGCTATAGAGCTAGTTCAACTCTAGTGTAAAATTATTTGAACTAGCTTATCGAGCTAGTTCAACTCTAGTATAAAATTATTTGTACTAGTCTATAGAGCTAGTTCAAGTCTAATGTAAAATTATTTGAACTAGCTTCTAGAGCTAGTTCAACTCTAGTGTAAAATTATTTATACTAGGCTATAGAGCTAGTTCAACTCTGGTGTAAAATTATTTGTGCAAGCTTATACAGTTAGTTCAACTCTAGTGTAAAATTATTTGAACTAGCTTATAGAGCGAGTTCAACTCTAGTGTGAAATTATTTTTACAAGCTTATAAAGCTAGTTCAACTCTAGTGTAAAACTATTTGTACTAGGCTATAGAGCTAGTTCAACTCCAGTGTAAAATTATTTGTATTAGGCTATAGAGCTAGTTCAACTCTAGTGTAAAATTATTTCAACTAGCTTATAAAGCTAGTTCAACTCTAGTGTAAAAATATTTGTACTAGTCTATAGAGCTAGTACAACTCTAGTATAAAATTATTTGTACTAGGATATAGAGCTAGTTAAACTCTAGTGTAAAATTATTTTAACTAGCTTATAGAGATAGTTCGACTCTAGTGTAAAAATATTTGCACGAGGCTATAGAGCTAGTTCAACTCTAGTGTAAAATCATTTGAACTAGCTTATAGAGCTAGTTGAACTTTAGTGTAAAATTATTTGTACTAGGCTATAGAGCTAGTTCAACTGTAGTGTAAAATTATTTTAACTAGCTTATAGAGATAGTTCGACTCTAGTGTAAAAATATTTGCACGAGGCTATAGAGCTAGTTCAACTCTAGTGTAAAATTATTTGAACTAGTTTATAAAGCTAGTTCAACTCTAGTGTAAAATTATTTTAACTAGCTTATAGAGCTAGTTCAACTCAAGTGTAAAATTATTTGAACTAGACTATAGAGCTAGTTCAAGTCTAGTGTAAAATTATTTGAACTAGCTTATAGAGCTATTTCAACTCTAGTGGAAAATTATTTGTACTAGCCTATAGAGCTAGTTCAACTCTTTTGTAAAATTATATGTACAAGCTTTTTTTACATTGATTTTATGTACAAGCTTATAGAGCTAGTTCAACTCTAGTGTAAAATTATTTGAAGTAGCTTATAGAGCTAGTTCAACTCTAGTGTAAAATTATATGTACTAGCCTACAGAGCTAGTTCAAATCTATTGTAAAATTATTTGTACAAGCTTATAGAGCTAGTTCAATTCTAGTGTAAAATTATTTGAAGTAGCTTATAGAGCTAGTTCAACTCTAGTGTAAAATTATTTGAACTAGCTTATAGAGCTAGTTCAACTCTAGTGTAAAATTATTTGTACAAGCTTATAGAGCTAGTTAAACTCTAGTTTAAAATTATTTGTACTAGGCTATAGAGCTAGTTCAACTGTAGTGTAAAATTATTTGTACTAGGCTATAAAGCTAGTTCAACTCTAGTTTAAAATAATTTAACTAGCTTATAGAACTAGTTCAACTCTAGTGTAAAAAAATTTGTACTAGGCTATAGTGCTAATTCAAGTCTAGTGTAAAATTATTTGAACTAGCTTATAGAGCTAGTTCAACTCTAGCGTAAAATTATTTGTACTAGGCTATAGAGCTAGTTCAACTCTAGTGTAAAATTATTTTAACTAGATTATAGAGCTAGTTCAACTCTAGTGTAAAGTTATTTGATCTAGCTTATAGAGCGAGTTCAACTCTAGTGTAAAATTATTTGAACTAGCTTATAGAGCTAGTTCAACTCTAGTGCAAAATTATTTGTACAAGCTTATAGAGCTAGTTCAACTCTAGCGTGAAATTATTTGTACTAGGCTATAGAGCTAGTTCAACACTAGTGTAAAATTATTTGAACTAGCTTATAGAGCTAGTTCAACTCTAGTGTAAAATTATTTGTACTAGGCTATAGAGCTAGTTCAACTCAAGTGTAAAATTATTTGAACTATCTTATAGAGCTAGTTCAACTGTAGTGTAAAATTATTTGTACTAGGCTATAGAGCTAGTTCAAGTCTAGTGTAAAATTATTTGAACTAGCTTATAGAGCTAGTTCAACTCTAGTGTAAAATTCTTTGAACTAGCTTATAGAGTTAGTTCAAATCTAGTGTAAAATTATTTGTACTAGGCTATAGAGCTAGTTCAACTCTAGTGTAAAATCATTTGAACTAGCTTATAGAGCTAGTTGAACTTTAGTGTAAAATTATTTGTACTAGGCTATAGAGCTAGTTCAACTGTAGTGTAAAATTATTTGTAATAGGCTATAGAGCTAGTTCAACTCTAGTGTAAAACGATTTTAACTAGCTTATAGTGCTAGTTCAACTCTAGTGTAAAAATATTTGTACTAGTCTATAGAGCTAGTTCAACTCTAGTGTAAAATTATTTTTACTAGGCTATAGAGCTAGTTCAACTCTAATGTAAAATTATTTGAACTAGCTTATAGAGCTAGTTCAACTCGACTGTAAAATTATTTGTACTAGACTATAGAGCTAGTTCAACTCTAGTGTAAAATTATTTGAACTAGATTATAGAGCTAGTTCATCTCTTGTGTAAAATTATTTGTACTAGCCTACAGAGCTAGTACAACTCTATTGTAAAATTATTTGTACAAGCTTATAGAGCTAGTTCAAATCTAGTGTAAAATTATTTGAAGTAGCTTATTGAGCTAGTTCAACTCTAGTGTAAAATTATTTGAACTAGATTATAGAGCTAGTTCATCTCTAGTGTAAAATTATTTGAACGAGCTAGTTCAACTCTAGTGTAAAATTATTTGTACTTGCCTATAGAGCTATTTCAACTCTATTGTAAAATTATTTGTAGAAGCCTATAGAGCTAGTTCAATTCTAGTGTAAAACTATTTGAACTAGCTTATAGAGCTAGTTCAACTCAAGTGTAAAATTATTTGAAGTAGCTTATAGAGCTAGTTCAACTCTAGTGTAAAATTATTTGAACTAGCTTATAGAGCTAGTTCAACTCTAGTGTAAAATTATTTGTACAACCTTATAGAGCTAGTTAAACTCTAGTGTAAAATTATTTGTACTAGGCTATAGAGCTAGTTCAACTCTATTGTAAAATTATTTGTACTAGGCTATAGAGGTAGTTCAACTCTACTGTAAAATAATTTAACTAGCTTATAGAACTAGT